>NC_138539.1:23281393-23813893 GCF_964234715.1 Podarcis melisellensis
CAACTGACCTTTCTGAAGGCCATTTTGCAGTAGTTGCTGCCCTGCCAGCCCATGCGTAACGGGCCTCATCCAAAACTCTGTTTGCTTGTTTTCTGTTAAGCACATTGCTCAAAATATGACAAAAAGCAGAAATTGGAGCTACAAAGACTCTTTTTTCACAGTGATATTTGAACCAGCTGTAAAGATTTAAATCACACTAGCTCTTGTTTTATGAACGTCCTTTTACAATAAGAAAACCATGGAATGGCTTGAAAAAAAGAAACTCTTGATACAAAACAGATGTTTTTATCTTTTCTAGCTTTGCTATTGTAGTTCTGCGATGGGTAATTAATGCACAGTACTTTGTTTTGGTATTTAGATTGGTAAAGAAAATTATTTTCTTGCAGGCCTGGATAACTTAGGACAACTCAAGGCATTTTGAACAATTGCAGGGGAAAATAATCTACATATATATTTGGATTGCTTTGCACCATTATTTTTGTATCAACAGAATAGGATGCAAGATTTGGCGAATGCTTTCAATGATATAACGAGGGGGAAATAGCTAGAGATACCTGACAGAGGGCTTTATTCGACTAAGTTTTACTCCAAGTTGCCCTTGGAATTAATGAATCTAAATAAGTCATGTACAATAATTTCAATAAATTTACTCTTTGTAGGCTTAACACTGAAAACAACCCAGAAGATCTGTGAACACATATCCATCTCACATGGAGTTTGGTCCTCATAGTTGCTTATCCCAACATCACTGACCTTCTAAAACATATATAGTGGTACCTCAGGTTAAGTACTTAATTCGTTCCGGAGGTCTGTTCTTAACCTGAAACTGTTCTTAAGCTGAAGCACCACTTTAGCTAATGGAGCCTCCTGCTGCCACTGTGCCACCGGAGCACGATTTCTGTTCTCATCCTGAGGCAAAGTTCTTAACCTGAGGTACTATTTCTGGGTTAGCAGAGTCTGTAACCTGAAACGTTTGTAACCTGAGGTACCACTGTACAATGAAATACTACATATTACAATTCACCAGGTCAGATCCTGATCTCACCGGCATAGACTTAAACCCACCCAAAATGGCCCAAGGAGCTTTAATTTCCTTTGAAAACATGTTTTATGTGATAATAAAAAGACTTTTACTTTAAAGTGTGGAGAAATCTGACAATAAAGTGAAAGGCTATATTTCCCAAAGCTTTTGCCAAACCTTCAGAAGTTCACACATGCCCTGCACAGTTAGCTCTCTGCTAACTGAAGAGACAGAAACCCACTATCACAGCCCCTGCCCATTCTGACATGGCTCAACTCAAGATGTAAGATTTTGATCCTCCAAACTCGTGCTCCCCCACCCCGAAGTACCGGCACCTTTTTTTTCTAGAAGAAAAGTACTGGTTAAAAGTATAGCATTTGCTGTAACTACCATGGTGAGTAATGACACCTTTTTTTCTAGGAGAAAAGTACTGCTCCAATCCACTGAATTGCATCCAGGGAGTTGCGAGTGGATTTCTGCTAATGCAATGGGGCTTCTGCCCCAAACCAATAAAACCTCCTCCACCACAGAAAATGGTATTTTGGAGAGTCAGTGCGCCCTCTGAAATGGCATAAGATGGGCATGAGGGGCTGCAGTGGAAGCAGGGAATTGGCAGAATTTAGGGGACCGCTTCGTGAGAGTGGAAGTGTCATTTAGTCAAGCATGGCAGCTTTGAATTATCCCAATGGTTTGGAAAATCAGGAACTAGCTGTGGGCCCACAAGGTCCCTTTGCTTTTCTTCCCATATGCCGAGGATCAGTTAGTTGCTTCCTGTTTGCAGTAAACCATACTTGGGAATGACACCAAACCAGCAAATCATGGCTTGTCAGAATGCAAACCACCATTAAACCATAGCTTTCACTGCTGATGCAAACAGCAGGTGCGAACCATTGCTTGCCAATTTGGTTATAATGGCAAAGTATGTTTTCTGCTAAAAAGGAAGTAACAACTGAATCTGATTGTGCGAAGGAGGAAGGTGCACACGAGTCTGATGCTTGCAAATGTATTTTATTCATTTCTAGAAGTGTTTATGTTCTGCCAACTCATGTAAAATATACTGAAACTTGGTTTGGCATTATAGGTGAGCTGGGTCTATGTGTTTATGATGTTGTATGCTATCACTTTGCCAGTTCTCCAAAAAGGGGAGGTAACAGTGTGCCCTATCTTCCCTCTCTCTTCACCCTACTAGCCTATTGGTAGCCCCCATTTTTAGAAATCCTGAATAAGGGTATACAGATTAACATTTTCATTTAATGTTTCGCTGTTGGCCTTACCTGTTGCCAAGCTTGGATGGTTTTATGCAGGGAGTGAATAGCATGTTGCCCAAAGCTTATAAATATGGGATCCACCATCACATTTCCATCCAGTATCTTTTCCGCTAAATTGCCAGAAACAGCAATCTGTCCAAGGACACCAAAGGGCTTCACAACAGCTTGCATTGTTACATTTCGGTATTCCAACAGTTTGCAGTCAATCCTAGTAGAAAACTGGATCTCCTTGAAGATGGATCCATCACTCCATTGCCTTAGATAGATGTGTGGTTCTTTGAAAGAAATGATCAAATATTCTAGTTCGGATGGAACATTTTTATCAGAGATAAATGGATGAAGGAACTTTGGTGGCACTGTGAAATAAAAGGGGGAAATCAATAGTACAATGTTGCAAATGCAGACTGGGATTGAGTGTGTTCAGTAGATCAATATATGCAGAACACTTTACAAAAAGAAAATCAATGTATTTGTTCAGCTCAGTTAAGTAGCCACTATTATATAGAAATCCCATCTTATTTCAAACCAGAATAAGCACACGGGAAATGAAAATGAAACCTTAAATTTAAATACTGACAAATAATAAAGAATAAAAATTTTGTTATTCAAAGCCTCAGTGCTGTCAGGAACTTTATATTATTTACTTTCTTCTAAATCAAAACAGTTAAGTATGTACATGTACATTTACCTATCTGACTGGATTGGGTCTGAGCTGAGCCATATTTATTTTTTCAAAAGCTTGTGGTTTCTGCTCTGTATGTGCATTTTTAAGCATAGGCTTGAAAATGGTCTAAAGGCACATGATAGAATTCTTGTGGGAGCTAACCAAATCTGAGTCAGGCCAGTGCTTGAATGGGAAACAGCCTGGGAATCCCACATACAACTCCTTTGAGTTCCACAATGGAAAAAGGTGGGATATGAATGTAATACAATGAAGTCTTTTTTCTGTTGGGCAAAATTTAGCACACTAAGGCCCCACACTAAGTAGAAACACTAGTTATCCCTAACTACCATTGCAATTACGATGACAACAATAACAGAATCAGCAGAAATAATTCCCCTACACAACAAATAGAGCTAATCAAGAAATAGCCCAATAGTAGTAGAAATATGTACTACAGATCGGAGCCAACAAAATATGTTGGAAAGTAAAAACTGGAGACCAAATTAGGATGGAGGGATTAATGCAGATAAACTCATATGATTATCTGTTTAGATACAGCGCTGATGTGCACTTTGGAGAAAAAATGCAACTATTAACAGTAATGGCCTCAACATCTGGTGAACACATAAGGGGCACAGAAAAATATCTACAATTAGCAAAGTAGAAAGGAAACAGAACTATCCTAGGTAAATTAAATCATACAGTATTTTAAAAATGTAGATGCTATTTTAAGTAAATGGATGTCACCAATCCAGAATAATGGGATTTTAACTTGCAGAAAGCCAACATCCTATAAATTATCTACCCTATAGCAAGTCTGAAGTAACCACAGCTTTGGATATTTAATTGTCCCACTATGAATAAACAAGCAGAGAATAAAATTATAATAGCTGCCTAAGGAAAGTTCTTTCTGAAAAAGGAAAATTTAAATACTGACAGGAACTGCATTTGGTTCAAGCAGCTTCTGCCTTTTCATTATTTACCATTTGAAAAGTCAAAAATATGGAAGTGCGTGCACAGCTGATAAGGGGAAGAAGGCATACATTACTATCTTCAAGACTGTACATATTAACAATAGCAAAACTTGTTTTTCCAATATTGAGTTGTTAGGTTGTGTTTTTCTTTTTAAAAGGCTCAACAACTTCAGTAAGAAACCCTATTTTTGAAGTGTGCTTAGTTATTTGCTCATCTTTCCTGGAAAGCATTATTTGATATCAGACAATCTAACGAAATTTCTTGGAATAAATTTGACATTAACACAGCAGCACATAGTTACTGAACAAAAACAGATGGGACTCCCCTTCCCCTTCTTTTTAGAGTAACAAACGAGCTTCCATTGCTTGGAGTTTGCTTCATAATTTCTTTGATAAAGGTGGATGTAAAAACTTCCAGCATCAGTGCAAGTATGCTGGCAAGTGGCTGAATTGGTTCTATCAGATGGCCCAAAATAAAGTCAAGGGGGCACTTGTGACCATTAGCCAGGACTTTGAAAAGGCAGCAGCGCCTTCTGCAGATACTGGATCCCAAAACACTCTTTCCTACGCATTCTTGCTTCCGATAAATGGTTGCAAGTTATCTGAGCATATGGTTCCAAGAAACTGCAAATATAAAGCAGGTGGGGTGATGAGGAGGAAATGTAAAAACAACAGTTACGGTTTTCTTCTTGTGAGTGTACTACACGTACCTGTGCCCAACTGATCCAGATGGTGGCAAAGGTGAAGTTCCAAATGAGCAAACTGAATTGAAACGCCAAGGGCAGGAACAAACCAAGGGGTAAAACAGGAGTCTACCCTGGTACAGGCTGCTAGGGCAGTAGGAGTTACAAGCTGATCACAAGCACTTTGAGAGCCCGATTCACTTTCGGAGCTGTGGCAAAAGCAAAACAAAACATGTAAGTGTATTATTTCAGTATACCCTGGTGCTTATCATGGGATTTGACCATTTGCAATGCTGTGTTTGGGGCACAAACACTGAGCAGACCGTGATTATTTTGGATAACCACAGCGACACAACTGGGGCACGAACCATTTCTAGGGAAGAGTTTGCAAAGTTTTCTAAAATGCTAGCATATCTGAACAAGGAAAGTACTCTTGAGGAGAAAAGGGTGAGGGGAACAACCTTTCAGCAATTATTAAACACTTTTTCATAAATGTCTGAACATTTATTTCAACACCACAATACAGGAGTTTTAAAAATGTAACCAGAGCCTATCACTTAAGTACAAACGCACTGCACACTTCTCAAGCAATACTGCTCTTCTTCCTATTTGCACTTAAATTGTCCTCTAAAAATGACTTCCCCAAATGTGGAAAGACCTAGATTTTAAGATAGAAATCTAAAGCTGTAATTTTACCATTAACATACTATCCCATTACATTGCCTCTCAGTAACTATTTGCAGTGCCATGAAATGCTTCCAAAAATTATTCAGCAATCATTTTCAAACATCCACAAATCCCCTCAATGGGGCTTATTTCTAAGTAGTCAGGTATAGGATTCCACTGTAAATGTTATATAGCAGGGGTAGCTAACCTGTGGCTCTCCAGATGTTTTTGGACTACAAATCCTATCAATGCTCACGATTAGCAATGCTGGCTGAGGCTGATGGGAGTTGGAGTTCAACACCATCATCTGTTATATAGGTTAACATCATGGTGTGACATACACACACATATTAATTCTTTCTAATTGGTAGCAATCATCCCTGTTCTTTTTGTTTGGAGATTTAAATTTGTAACTTAATAAAAGCAAGGATAAGGTAAAGGTAAATGACTCCTGGACAGTTAAGTCCAGTCAAAGGCGCTCATCTCACTTCAGGCGCTCAGCTCGTTTCAGGCCAAGAGAGCCGGCATTTGTCCACAGACAGCTTTCCAGGTCATGTGGCCAGTATGTGCGGTTCTGGCACAATGGGACACTGTGACGAGTGCCAGAGCGCATGAAAATGCTGTTTACCTTCCCACCACAGCGATACCTATTTATCTACTTGCACTGGTGTGCTTTCAAACTGCTAGGTTGGCAGAAGCTGGGACAGAGCAACGGAAGCTCACCCCGTCGCACGGATTCGAATTGCTGACCTTCCGATCGGCAAGCCCAAGAGGCTCAGTGTTTTAGACCACAGCGCCTTAGGGCTGCCAAGGATGTGCACAACTGGAACACCATTACAGTATACAGTAAAGAAGAGCAATGCCATACAAGGGCATTTATGCATAAGGACAGACAGAGGTAGGGTTACTGATACGCTATGTGACATCTTAGAAACCTTTCGGCTTTTAGGGGCAAAACGAAAAGAAGTCTGGTAAAACCTGGGTCACATTTACACCATAAACTTAAAGCACTCATACTACCCATAAATTTGGGGTTTGTGGGTTCTTTGGAGGATGCCATGACTATGAAAGTAGCATACAAATGCTTTAAATGGTGTGAATGCTACCTTAACGAACCCTTTCCTTTCAACTGCAGAGAGTAGGAGAGGATGAACTTTCACAGTGCAAAGCCCAGTAGCTCAGCTCCACTTGGAGCTAGTTTACTTTTGACAGTAGAAAGAAAACCCAGAGGAATAGCATTAGCGGTTGACTACCAGCAGGAGTGGCATCTAAACGGTAGACCCAGTATCTCATTATCTTTGTCTTAGGGCATACGTATTTACCTTTTACTTGTGCTAGGTCAGGGATGGGGAGTCTATGGCCCTCCAGATGCTGTTACAATTCAACTTTCACATGGCCAATGCTCAGTGAAGATTCAAGTTGCAGTTCAATAACATATGGAGGGCTACAGTACTGTGGGACTTCAAAATATATCAAAGTATATATGGAGAGGCAAGAGGAAATTTTTGACACTTTGAGAAGGAATAAAAGGATACCCGTAACTGGCTTCCCAATTCCTAGGCCTGCAAGTATAATACAGCTAACCTGATAAATTGATACGCAGCATTTCCTCTTTCCAATTTTAAGTTGGCAAAACCACATGCATCTCTCTTTTCGTAGTTCTAAGCAAGTCTAACCTGAAATCCCTCTCCCCAGCGCTTACAATGAAATCCCACCCCCTCCACCTCATGCAGAGGCTACCCTCAGTTTCCTCGCTGCTCCCCTCCCTTACTATTTATCAGCCTGTCTTCTTGCTGGTTAAATCACACGGGCTTTCTTACATTACAAACACCGGTATAGCTGTTTAGGGACTAAAATTATAGTCACACTCCAGAGTCCCTATACTTATCCTGCACCATCTCCTAATGCCTCAAATGTACCTTCTGAGTCATATTATTCTTTTGTCAATGGAAGTAAACATTTATGCTTTTATTTTTCAATTTAGGGAACAATGAATATTTTCCACATCATAATATTCCACATAGAAATAAGAAATTATAGCAGGGCTATCACTGTCAAAAAAAACCCTTTCAGATAACACTTTTTAATGAAATCTCAGGCACAGTGATAAATCCCAAATGAACAAGAATTGTGACTGCAATTCTAACTGCTTTGATAAGGGCAAGGGGTTGGGGGAGCACTACTGAATTCCACAAGCTTTTTGCTCAATTCTCACAGAGTTCACATTTCTGTGGTACTAAGCTGACCACGAAGGTAATTTTGCGAAGGTCCCACATTCAGAGGAATTAACCTTGTCTGAAACACTTAACTTCTCAGTGATGAAAATGCATTCCTTCACAATTAACATCAAGAAATCATTTCAACCTAGTATGATCAATGGAAACCAGATGTTTAATACTTTTTATTGATTTGTTATCCGTTTTCTTCCCTGAATTATTCACACACACACACACACACGACAAAAAATATGCAAACTCCACTCTCCTAATTCAACTGCTTTGTTATTTTTTGTGTGAGAATGTGTGGATGGATGAATAGACATGTATGTATGTATATTTACTTATTTGTAATGATTTATATCACCCCTTCTACACACCATTCAAGGAGGCTTACATTTAGAAACATTTAGAAAGTACAATATTTTATAGAAGTAAAAATATGACACACCTACAGAGAGAGAGAGAGATTCAGCAAATAAAATAAAGACATAGAACAGAAAATTACCTACTGGGGTCACAAAGAGTCGGACACGACTAAACAACAACAACAGTAAAACAAGGGTATGCTGGAATTAAAACGTATTCACCATTTCACAAAACAACAGCATAAGGGAGGATCAATCAAGCCTTGTGGAGCAAAGAATAATATAATTTCAGTGCAACCACTGAAAAGACCTTTGTTGCCATAGTCAGGACACAGAAAAGGACACAGGTAGGCTGGTACAGGAGGTGGCAGCCCCCAATGTATCCTGTGCCCGATACAAAGGTATTCATGACACTTCAGTGGGAGAGATTAATAATAAAAAAAACTTCTGTGTTCCTGTGTCCATTCTAAGATCCAATGTGGTGTAGTGGTTAAAATGTCAGCCAAGCCTGGGGAGACCTGGGTTTAAATCCTCCTTAGGGCACGTAGGATGAGCCTGTGCTTTCAGACTAACCAAGTTGTTTTGGGGATAAAAGCAGGAAGGGGGGGGGGGAGAACCCTGAAGTCACTGGAAAAAGAACAAGATTAAATTATAACAAGCAAGCAAACAAACAAATAAGTACCAGAAACACAGTAATTAGGTTGGACAGGTCTTTATCAGGTGTGGCTGCTCTGTTGTGAGGTTCAGTCCCCATATGGGACAGTTGCATATTCCTGCATTGAAGAGTTTGGATTTGATATCCCGCTTTATCACTACCAGAAGGAGTCTCAAAGAGGCTAACATTCTCCTTTCCCTTCCTCCCCCACAACAAACACTCTGTGAGGTGAGTGGGGCTGAGAGACTTCAGAGAAGTGTGACTAGCCCAAGGTCACCCAGCAGCTGCATGTGGAGGAGTGGAGACACGAACCCGGTTCACCAGATTACAAGTCTACCGCTCTTAACCACTACACCACACTGGCTCTCATTGCAGTGGTTTGGATTAGATGATCCCAAGGGTTGCTTCCAACTCTACAATTCTATGATTCTATGTCTAAATTGGTATTTTGGAAATCTTTGCCCAGTTATGTGTTTTGACCATGCAGATTTTAGCATTCTTCTAGTCTTGCAAACCGGCATACTGAAGTGTTTGGTGTATTAGTCAACTGTCAGGCTAGCAAGCTTTCTTGCCACAAATAATATATTGTGGGAAGAGTCAATGGCTTTCTTTGCTTTGGTGACCTACTTCTGTGACCTGATACCAGAAGTTATGCATTTCCATCAAACAACTGCAGTTTTGATTACCTTTGGTCATCCCCTGCATTCTGGCTGCTGTTCAGGACAATCCTCCAAAGATCTGAGGCTACAAGCTCTTTTTGGTCAACCATCAAGTTGATATTAGGCAGTGGCAGCTCACAAACTTTGCTTTCTGATAGGCTGAATTCTCTGAAAGCAACAAATGACTTCTGGAGCTCATCCCAGTATTCCAAACTGCAGGGAATCTGTAAAGTTAGCAAACAAATCTTAGTTGCTTGACATTTCTTGACAAATATAAAAACATGCGTTTGTAGCTACACTACTGGTTTATTTTAATTTTAATGGTAAATAGCCAAGATATCTCTTCAGCCATATCCTTAACAGATTTCTTTTAATAGTTTCATGTTAATATAGCTGGCATTGATATAGGTTTTTATTCAATTCAATGGGGTTAGGATACATCTCCAGTTACTACCAGACAATTTGTACAAACACCCCAGGATCACACAAAAACACATTATGAACAGATATTAAACACTCTAAAACACAACTGAATTCCACCATACATCAAGAATATATTTTCCTAAGGCATTGATTAAGTGACTTAAATTTTCTGTATAGCATAAATACAGTTGGAGACAGAAAGTATTATTTCCCAATGTACATATGTTAGTGATCAGAACCTATAATAGTAAGCAGCTAATTATCCACTTGGGCCCTTTTCAGAAAGGGTGTGATCCATCCAAGAAAGGATATTCCACCTCTCTTAAGCCACAGTGGAAACCAACCATCAAAAGTTTGTTCTTATCTAGATACAGCATCATCTTGTTAACTGCTGTACAGCCCCCTACTGTATCTAAGCACCAGTTTAGAAATGTCACAGCTACTACCAATTCAGATTATGAAAAGTAGAACATATTGACAACACTAAACTCCAAAACTCACCAATTTCAAATTACTATTAAGCAAGGGAAGTGGCAAAACAGAGTCCTGTTAAGCTCTACACATTCAATCCTATGGAAAGGGCAAATATCACCCACCAAATATTTCACCAAGTGATCCAATATTGTTATAGATTTGCAGGGGATCCCCTCCCCCTAAACACTATAAATTAATAAATTGTAAAATTTTGATTACTTGACTGGAAGATTGGAGGCCAGTGAAAAAGTACAGGCTAAGCTTCCTACCGGGACACAGGTGGCGCTGTGGTCTAAACCACAGAGCCTAGGGCTTGCTGATCAGAAGGTCGGCGGTTCAAATCCCTGCAACAAGATGAACTCCCATTGCTTGGTCCCAGCTCTTGCCCACCTAGCAGTTCAAAAGCATGCCAAAAAGCACAAGTGGATAAATAGGTACTTCTCCGGTGGGAAGGTAAACGGCGTTTCCATGCGCTGCTCTGGTTCACCAGAAACGGCTTAGTCATGCTGGCCACATGACCTGGAAGCTGCCTGCGGACAAATGTCGGCTCCCTTGGTCTATAGAGCGAGAAGAGCGCCGCAACCCCAGAGTCGTCCATGACTGGACCTAACGGTCTGGGGTACCTTTACCTTTAACCTTCCTACTCTCAAGCTCATGTGATTACACACACGAGAAATCAGTCAAATAACAATTGGGCAGACTGCTACTGCACTCAGGCTCTGCTTTTGGGCTTCCCATAAGCGTCTAGTTAGCCACTGTGAAAACCAAAGGGCGATTGGGGGGCCAATGTCACACGCATGATATCAGGACGTTGGGAGGAACTGGGTTAGAGCCAAATGCCGCATCTGCACAGCTTCAATGGCTGGTAGCGCCTCCTCCTGATGTTGCCACTAGCTGGAAGCTGCTGCTTCAACCCTCATTCCCCTCCACGGCTGTAACATGGTCAGCTCTGTTATTCACCTCTGCACTTTTGGGATGGTGGGGCAGCCCAACTCTGAAAATATAGGGGGGTGCAAAAGGGCTTGGTCTTCTGGACCTGGCGCCCCAGCTGGGAACAGAATGCTGAACTAGATGAGACTTGGGTCTGTTCCAGCAGAGCTCTTCTAATGTCTTTATGGAAGGTTAACTAGAAGAAGGCCTTAAAAAAACACACCAACCCGAACACACAGCTATTAAAAAAGCAAAGCAAAGATTTATTTTCACATAATCTTTAATTTTAATATGTGTGAAACATAAAAGCCCTCATATGTTAACAAATATACAAGATACAGTGAAAATGTAATATGCTGTAAAATAAAAACTGCACATTCATCTTTTAGTGATCCCCTTTAGGAATGCTAGTTAGATTCTGGGAGTCGGAAAAATATCAAACTTTGCAGTGTGAAATATTTAAGAGTGATTTATAGCCTGACACCCAAAGGCCTAGCAAGGAGGAAAGTCCCACTGAAATGCATGGGGTTTACAGTGGCTCAGAGCTTTGGAAACTGGATTTGGCAATTTAAACTGATTTAAACTCTACATTTCTAAGCATATCACATTATTTGTCCTTGTGGGTGGATGGGGGTTATTACTAATGGCCCGGCTTGGTAAATATAAAGGAAGATGACTGCTTTGTGCAGTAGCAGCTGCCAAAAATAATAGTTTGAAACTTGGATATCAAGTATATCCCACAAAATGACTCATGGGCAAGGGAAGTGAGGATATTAGTTGCACTAGAAAGTGTCCCATAAGAAAAATAAAATTGTATTCCTTTTGTCTTCAAAATGATTAATACTCTACCTACATTTCAAATAATGCTCACCTCCTGGGATGTTGCTCCTACCATTTCCACAATAAAAGCAAGGAAAGTACCCTGGCATAGTGCCAATAACACACACACACACACACACACACACACACACACACACACACACGCAGCCAGAACAGAGCAGCTCTCTGAATTCCACACACCTCAGTTCTCCATGTGTTGCATGGGACCCAAGTTTATGAATGAAGCTGAACAGAAGTAGTCAAAGGCAGGGCAGGGCAATGACGACAATGACTTGGCCTCCTACTACAAAGGTGGGCCAAGAAGCTGCTACTGAAGCCTACATGCTCTTGCATGAGGGGACAGTGGGTGCTAAAGTCTAAGTAAGCTGGGTGGCCTGAGAGTCCTGACTGTATGTAGCTCCCTGGAATGCTAAACAGGCCACCTTTGGTGTGGATGAGCCCTCAGTGCCTGAGTTTGGTCATCCTGATAGAGGCTAGGAGAATAGGAGGTCTGAGACCCTTTTTATTTTGCTGCATCTCTTCACAGCTTTTGATATCATCAGCCATAGTGTATTTCCAGTTGTCACCTGCACTGCAAAGGAAAGCTTTGGCCTCCAGCTGCTGGCCAGCTTCACTTCCCCATCATGCCTCTTGGACTGACGGCTGAATTTAGGGGTTTGGGGCCCGAAAAAACTGAAAGAAGAAGGACAGCTTCCACGGCTTGGGGAAAAGTGGGATGGGGAGGAGAAAATGGGGGTGTGCAGTATAGGTATCAGGCTGCTACAGAAGAGACTGGGGGAGGAGAGTTGGGTGCCCTATGGATGCTGCATAGTGGAAGAATGCAGGGTGGGTGGGTAAGTGTCAGGTGGGGACTGAGGGGACAAAGGGAGGAGAGCAGTGCATATATGGAAGTGGCAAGGGGGGGGGAAGCAGGGTAATGCAGGGCTCAGGCAATTCATTTCAGAAGTTCCTAATTCACAACTTGTTTCCTGCTTTCCTTAGGGATTCCTATTCCAGAAATAACTACTGTACAACAAAGCATACATATTAGAGTAGACAGAAAATACACACATTTGTTCGTGAGTGAACTCTAACTTCTTACCAAAGCCATCTAAATAAAAGAAGCGGGGGAAAGTATTATCTGCAAGAAGTCAAACTACAAATTTGTTTTAACCCAAGCTTCTTCCTGAAAAGAAAAAGCTGCTAGTAATCAATATATCAGAATGTCCACCCACCCCTCGTTTATTGCCATTTCCCTTATACATTTCTCTCTCCCCCCCCTTTCACATACACACACACATACACATACACAAATGTAAAGAAAACTATTTGATCTACATTTCGTAAGTGTCATTTTGTGTGTCCCCTAGAAGCCAATGTTCTTTTTAAAAAATCCACAGTATTTCCCTCAAGTGAATGCGCCACCTGAACATCACTTGAGTTCCACTAACATACCTCACAGTCAGTGATTAATTTGTAAAATGAGAGGTGCCTAGTTCCATGACTGTCTGTCTCTTATCTGAAAGCTTTACTCTTTAATCCTTGAATATGCATGTTTGTTTGGTTGAGAGAGAGAGAGAGAGAGCGCACTCAGCATAATTTATGACACAATGCAAAGCCACTAAATTTCTCCAACAAATTCTGAGACTCAATGAAAAAAACCCATGTAAAACTATATATTGCCATGCATTTGCTTATTCTAGATATGGAGGTGACGTGACCCAATGGAAGACATGATATGTTCCTACAAACTAGACGCCTTGGTGAACTTGGCTTCAGTGGGAGTTGTTCACATATAATTAAGAACAGGACCTCTGCCTTAAATAGACTCTAATGTTAAAAATGTTCTCCTCTAATGTTAAAAATTAAAATAAAACAACAACCACCTCCTGCATTTTGCTTCCAAGTCATGACCGTTACATACATCAAGCAGCTAGTATATACTCTATACCCATTCCACTACACTTGAGTACATATTATGTTCTATAAAATAAACCATAGACACTCAGTTATATAGCTGAAATGCCAGAGAAGTCATGTTTGCATGGGGGGGAAATATAGTTCTCTTTTTACATTATCTCCCCGCCTTTTAGATGACTTTAGAAAGAGGCTTCTATACATCTTCAACTAATAGAAGCCATAAAACCCCCTTTGTAATATTGGAACCAGTTGAGAAACCACAAGTATTCAAATGCAGGAAATCATGATTTTATAACATTTTAATGTGATCTACTCTTGGGAAAAAAAGTTAACCAAGCCCTATTTCTGTTCAGGAAATATTCCACTGTACAGTTGTAATACATTGTGGTACGGGGTACAGCTGCACGCTTTTCACCTGTAATGCCCCACTGGTATTGTGGCTTTGCTGCATTGCATCAAGATTGCCTTCCTGTCCGGAAAGCCCTCTAAGTACAAACAAGACTCTAAGCTGAGGTTTTATTTTCCCTTGGTATCAGAATATGGTAATTCAAGAGCCCTGAGAAATACTTTTTTAACCTTTATGAAGAAATATGCAGCATTCCTTTATTTTTAGGGAAAGCATGTGGCTGGCTTATCTTATCAATTCATCAAGCTACTAGGTTTTAGAGCAAATGCAGGTGTGCTGTGGACTGCAATGTGCTACAAAGAATGGATTTATTCTCATTAAAAAGGAAACAAACAAACAGATATTTAAAATATTGGTTTCATGAAAACACAGAGAGAACAATGCATGAAACATGTGTGCAATATATATATATATATATATGAGATAACATGCTGATAAGACTCAAACCAATTTCATATGAGGAATGCCTCTCTTGTCTTTTGTTGTACAAATACCCTTGGAGGTCACTTAAAAGTTTGACTGCAAAGACAGACAGAAAGGCGTTGTACAAATATTCTGCTCTTAATATGTACTGCTTGGCTTTGCAACCGATGGATGCAGAGCTATGTATCATACAGAGCTATGGAAGCACATCTCATACTGAACTGCTTTCATAGGTACTCTACATATCACCTTGAAATGTAGATTCAACATGCTAGTAGGCATTTGCTTGTTTATTTAGCTCTCAACTAACTTTGGGGAAGAGAACATCCCGTGCTGTGCAAACAAATAAGAAAGGCACTTTAAGAAAGACAAATTGATACATAATGGATTGAGGTCAGACAGCAGTAGTGCTTTGTGGACTCTCTGTATGGATATTTTATCTCTATAAATTGCTCTATAGCAAATCAGTCCATTGCTCCATCTAGCCTAGTAGACAGGCAGCAGTTCTCCATCATATCAGGCAAGAGTTTCCTCTTTCCCAGCCCTGTTACCAGAGATCCTTTAACTAGTGGTTCTGGGATTGCACCCAGCAATAACAGTGCTGCTAAATTGTAATTTTAGCACTTTGAGGCTAAAATGAAAGCATTCAAGATATAACCACAGGGGCTTCAAGCACATAGCTCTAATTGGCAGATACTCTGATGCGGCAGTTGCTTGCAAGCTTGAGAGCTCCCACAGACATACAAATACTGCCTGCATTCTATCTCCATGTATGGAAAAAAAATCACAAATTCATCTAAGAAAACATCTTGATGTTCGGACATCAGAGGTTGGGAACCTTGCAGCAGACAAAATTTAGCCCGCTGTCCTAAGGTGGTTATGTTGGTGAGAAATTGAGGCTGTTTTAACATCCATACCCTAAGCTCTGTTGGGCTTGGAGGTCACTCTTACCACCCCCCACCCCACCCCCATTGGGAACAATACTGTAGGAGGGAAATCACTGTCTGGGGGGGCATTAGGGGACTGAGAAGGTCTTGGATCCAAGCAATTCTCACTCTTCCCACAGAGTACCCCCTTCAGGGGCCCAGTGACACTGGAGATCTGACAGCAGTTGTGCAGGGGTGTTAGGAGGTTTTTAAGGTGACACCAGAGCTACTTCTTGGATACTGAAGAGGGAGACCTGATATATTCTATGGCCCCTGAGATGCCCACCCAAAGGCCATGGGATCACACCCTTAAGATCGAAAAAGCTGTGTTCATTTCATTTACCTATAAGAAGCTGTGGTCATTTTATTTACCAATTAAAATGTCAAGAGAAAGAAATTACATAGTCAAAAAAAATCTCTGTTTGACCAGTTTGCTATAACTAGCATTTAGAACAGGCTAGTGTTAGTCTTTGCTGTCAATAATTGTGACAGAACTTTTGTATCTTCCCTTGCTAATGCTATGAACTTAACTCACTACCTTGTCATGCCCAAATTATTTGGATTTCCCAAATACTTGCTTCTGAAATTTGAGAAATGAGTCAAACATCAGTAAAAATTGTGGTTTTCCAAAAAGCCCTTTTCCCAGCCTCTCGAATGCCAGCTCAACCTTGCAGTCTCAATGGGGAATGCAAAACAAAAAGGAAATGGAATCAGCCAAATATGAGGTATTTTCTGTTAAAAGGAAAAATTAATGCCTTTGACGTTGATCATAATTAGTTTCCTGTTGACTGTCATGTCAAATATTTCCTGAAGTTATGACTTATAGTAAATCTCAAGCCAATTGCTCTAAAGCCCATACTTCCTTTAGCCACTGTTTTAAGGAGCAACTAAGTATTTGAAAAGCTGTCTATTTATAGGGTAACATAGTGTTGAAAATACCAAACTCATAAACTCTTAGTGAAGGAATACTTTAGACAAGCACAGGCTTATTGATGCACTTAGACAATAAATCTGCCCTAAATGTGATCCATTCATTTACACCTAAAAATTCCAGTGATACATATAATGAAATGTATAATGAAGATCCAGTGGGGCTTTCCATTCTACACCCCCCCCCAAACCACTTGAGATCAGATAACCTTTCAAAACAGCATGGATTTATACTGTGGAAGGGTGGGAAATGGTAGATCATTTTCTGCTCATGCAAAACCACATTGGGATCCAAACTCTTTATTTTATAGCTCTGACACATTTAACTTTTGTTTACTAAGTTTCCTTTCCCCTCCCCTTCCTCTAGATTCCCCTGTGTTGAATTTTAGACCTTAAGCTCTTCAAGGTAAGGAACTACCCTTCTGTTCTGTATTATACATATTGCTGGAATCAAATATAAAAAAGAAAACAAATATTGCTGGATTCTTGCATTTACTTCCGAAGTTTGGGCTGATTAACTAAGTTTTCCCTCTACTGAGTCTCAGCAAAACTCTTATGCTCTTCTGATAATTATATAATGTTTTGCTTTTTTCTTCTTCCTAACAGACACTTTTTCGAATTGATGAAATCTGGCTAAATCAAAGAGTTCCTGACATTTGTTAAAACGAACAGTCCCCCCAAAAGGGAGAAAAAGTTCAAGCCATTTGAAACTCAAAGATAGTCTAGCTGGAGAGAACTCACTTGGGACCAACAAAAGCAATTTACATGTCATGCGACTAAGTTGCAGCCTAAGCTTGCAACTTTAATGTTAAACCTACATTGGACAAGAAGCAAAATAAATTTAAAAATGGTTTCTGGTTTTTATATTTCATCTGCAACATTCTGAACAGGACCCCCCCCCCCCAAAAAAAAATCTGGGTACAGCCATGTCATACATGGAGTTGCCTGTGTGAGAACAAATAAAAACTGATATTTTCCATAGCAGTTCCTTACTTCTTGCTAAGACAGCCCACCTAATACTGGAGGAGCATGGGCTTCTTTGTCCTTGCTGAAATGGGGACAACCCTGGACCTCTCAGGAAAGGCTACTATTGTGATTACTATTTCAATTTATCGGTTGTTTGATGCTCTAAGTGACTCACAATGAGTCTCTAAGTGACTTACAAAATTGCAAGAGAATAAAACATAACATAAAAGAAAAAAACAATATTCTTCAATAAAAGCCATACAATAACTTTGTTGTCTGGGCAGCCAAGACCGCTATACACATGGCCCAGGCTTGCCCCGGGGAGGTAACTTCGGTGCTGCTAACACAGCAATTTGACCACACCCCCAGAGGCACACTCCATTGTCTCTGAAGACAGACAGATGCCAACTCACAGAACAGACTCAATAAAACAGCAGCAAAGACACAGTAATCCATCAAATGCCTGGGAGAAGAGATATATTTCTACCTGGTGCTGAAAGGATGTTAATGATAGTGCTAGGTGAACCTCACTTCGAAGAGCTTTTCACAACTGAAAAAGCCCTTGTCATCCAGTGAATCTTCCTCAGAGGGGGGATTTGGGCCTCAGACAAAGACCAAAGGGTCCAAGTGGGCTCATGAGGTGAGAGGCTCCAAAAGATACTGGGCTCCAATATATCATGGCTTTGGTTTCCAAAGCTTAGGGCTTTGACTTGGTTGGGAAACATACAAGTAGCCTGTGAAGCTGTGGCAGAATTGATGTTATATGATTAGCCTGCTTCAAGTCTGCAACAATCAGCAGCTGCATTCTGCACTAGCTGCAGTTTCCAAACAGTCTTGCACTAACCCATTCATGAGGTTTCCAGAGCATAGATTACTGCAGCCAGAATTTTCCTGTCTAGATAGGCTGATGGCCCCAAAAGACCCTAAGCAGAGTGACAACGGTGGATCTATGTGGACCCCCAAACTCCATGGAAATATTTCATATGTATGAACAGATGAAATAAATACACTGATATTTGTTAGCAAGCACCCCTTTGGAACTCAGGCTTTAATCCAGGATTCTGCACAGGTGTTTAGGATTGTCTCTAGGTTAATTTTAAGCAAGTTGAATAACAAATCTGGTCCAGGCCATAGAGTGGGAAGTATGTGACCCTATAGTCTAGTCTTGATGCTTTTCATTCCCTGTAACATTATGTCTGTAGAGAGTTTTTCTTATTATTTTATCAGGTCTATTCAAATCAAAAGCTTAAAGCAAACTTTAAGCAATTGAGAATCAACAGTTTCACTCACCCTAAATCCCTTGTACCCTTATAAACCAGAGACGTGTTAAAATATATATAATAAATGACCTCCCACCAGCACTGTGAAAATATACTTTCCAAAATAACAAAAACCCTACCCACCTGAAGAACATCTCCCAGGTCTGCAGTACTGATATCAGGATCTTCAGTGGTGTTAAAGGGAACAGGAGTGATTCTCACAAGCGTGAGCACTCTGGGTTCTGGGTATCTCCATAACATCATTCCTGGGTTATCCTCTGTTTCATTGTAAAACACAACTTCATAGGCACTGGGTAGTTTCTGTGCATCTATCAAATTAGAAGGGGAAAAGCTGTAATTGGTTATATAATTTCTAAAAAGGGAGCATGCTGGTTTATGAGACCAAAACAGTTAAAAACAAATCTCTTAGGATCAAACAGAGGGAAAATAAAAAAGCAGTTTCCCTGAGTTTTAAAAGGTCATAGTAAAATGGAAAGAAATCAAAAGGTAGTTTTCTACCAGATGCTTCTTTAATTACCAAAAAAATGCTGTTAAAGGAAAGTGATCCTTAATAGCCTACTACTGAAATTATTTTGTTATTGATGTGCGTTTTCAAAATGCTATTTGTACCTGTATCTTGTATGTACTGAAACAGGCCTGTTCGCAGATCGTCTGACGTATGCTCTGTTTTAGAACTCTGGCTCCTGTCTGTAGGACTCTGCACCAAATGTGCTTGATCGGTGCTCTGCCCGTGCATCCTGCCTTCTTGGACAAGGTAACTTTGCAGAAGTTCATGCAGAAGAAGTAAGCAGTTCAAATGCTCTTGTCCCCAAAAAACCTTATAAAAAGAAAGCTAAATTTAGCAACATTTAAGCACTTTGTGTTCAGCCATTCATGAAGCCAGCTTAATTGCTAGCAAGTTTATTCTAGGAATTCTCCAGACTTATCAGATAAACAGGCTCGAGCATCTTGAAGGGTTTAGAAGTTTAGACCCTGGCCCTGAAATATTTAAAAAAGCAGAAGCTATTTATAGTGGCAAAGATTTTGAGTGCAAGGAACTAGCAGCAGGGTTTCTTATGACAGCTCACAGTGAACTTCCTTAAATCAAAGAAAAATAAAACTTATACCTTCCAGTAGTAGCAAGCAGAAAAGACAGGATTCTTGGCTTTGCTCCTCTGCACAAAGCAGAGGTCAAGTAGAAAGAGACAGAGGTCTATGATGGGATGTAATACCCTTTAAAATTAATCAGAGAACCCTCAGAGAAGAAGAAAAATAAAAGAGGCATAGCCTTTTGTCAATCAACTTAATGGAATACAGATATAGAGAAGACACTGGGATCTTCCTTGTGGTATATGTTTGGGGAAGGTGAGTAGGGGCAAGCTGATCCTCTGCTATGTACAAAAAAGGAAGAAGATAGGATGTCGGGGAATTCAGGAAAACTTACACCATAGTAGTAATACCTCTGCTGTTTTGTGAAATATATTATTCAAGTAGGCACCCCTGCTCTGTACATGACACTATGTGGCTTAGATTGCACAGATAAATCTACAGGAGGATAGTGGGGTCTGGCCTAAGGGTATGGTTGCTGTCATTGGCCACTTTTTAGAAATGGTGGGTAAGAAAAGGAAATTGAAAGGAATAAGATTAAGAATTCAGGAAGAGCCTGCTGGATCAGACCAAAGGTCTTTCTGGTCCAGCATCCTGTTCTCACAGTGGCCGCCCAGACTGCCTGTGGGAATTAGGGTGGTGTAATAAGAAAACCTGCTGTAAACGTGGCTTCCATATGAGACAGAGAACGTGCCCAATCAATCAAGGTCATATACAGTTGCTAAAACTAGCACCTGCAATTTGTTCAAGGCCTCTAAAGATGAGGAGGAGGACGACAAAAAGTATTACAGAAATGTAATGACTTTTCTAGTGTTCAGAGCTCATCACGTAAATTCTTTCTGTAATCCTTACATCAGTCGTACTGTGTATAATAAATCCCAGCAAATCATACATCCTACTTCTCTTTTAGTCTGCATCCCATGGCTATATGCCATGATGACTATATGCTGCCTCCAGGTTCATAGGGAGCAGGCCTCTGAAAAATCAGCTATTGGAGGTCAACAGAGGGAGGGGTTTATTGCTCTCTGTTTATTTCTCTTGTGTCTATTCTTAGACTGCAAACTCATTGGCACATGGATTTGCTTTCTCATTCTTTGTAAAGCACCATCTACAACAGATGGCACTATATAAAGAAACAAACAACCCACACACCAACAATCTTGCAAAGGAAGTCACTTTTACCCCCAATATAGCAAAGGAATGGGGAGCAGATAGTGAGGTCCCCTTAAGAATACATGGCTGAGGTAAAAATTGAAAAGGAGACTTCCAGGCTCAGTGTCTTAGCTGCCACATTACACCAATTCTACCCCCATGCTTTTCTCCCCACAGCAGTGACATTCAAACTGAGGCTCATGGCTAAACTCTCTCTTCACTTGGCTGCATCTTGTGGTTAGTGGCGTTGAGAGCATAAGCACAAGTCCCAACTTGGCAGCAGTCGAAAGGACTAGCAAGGAGCAAGGCAGGAGGCAGCATACTTGCACAGTCCTGCTAAGCCAAGGTTTGCTTGAGCATGTGGTAGAAACTAGGCCGCTGTCTAGCAACTGATAGTCTTCGTGTTCCTCCTCCTCTCTCCCAAAATACCTAAAGTAGCTACAGGTTGCAGAAAGTGTTTGAGCAAATAGGTCGTGTAATCTGCCCAAAGGGCTGCTTCTGTGAGTTGACATCTTTACCAACACCCAGCCTCTGCCCCTCTGCAGCTCCTGCCCCTTTTCTCTGGAAATTGATCTGCGGTTCAGGTACTATCAAATGCCAGATACCAGGAGGCTCTTAAGATCAATGGAACGTCTGCTTCTGATGGTTGGCACTTTTTAACAACAAACAGACAGCAACTAGGCTCTGGAACATCTGCCATGTTTAGTCACTAAACGTTGGATTCTTTTCAAGTTAGGAGAGGTTTTGTAAAATGAATATTAAAAACCCGTCACAATCAACACTACGAAGTGATTCCTGTGAATGTTTCCAATATTGCTATAAGACTGGTGTTTACTTATTAGAGCTGCAAACCTGGATCATGCTTGCATAGCACAGAGTGCTGAAGAGGGTTTTGCTAGCAATTGGATACTTCCTAAGGGGCACTCAAAGCTGAATGTCAGTTTTCACACACACACACACACACATTTTTTGGGGGGGTACACATGGTTTAAAATGTTCTGTAATCTGGTATGGGGGGTCTTCTTCATGCTTCTCAACTTAACACCGTTCATAGTTAAACAAATAAGAATTACTCAACATGATCCATATACAAACCTGCATCAGTCCACCTCTCACATCAACATAGACTTTTGGAACTGACAGCTCTGGACCAGGATTACCACTGTGTTTACACCATTTGGCTTCTACAGCAACCGAGCAGCAAACAGGTCCAACCAGAGTTCTGCTTTTTTCTTGGACACTTGTCTTAATTAGGATATCACTGATGTCAAGCATAAATGACGATCCATTAATTATTCCTAATGTTCAAATGGACAAAAAACATATCATTACAGTTCGTTGTGTGCACAAACCCATTTCTTAAATACATTGGTATCATTTTCTTTCATAGAAAGAAAGGTCAATACAGTGGTACCTCGGTTTAAGAACAGTCCTGTTTACGAACAATTTGGTTTACAAACTCCACAAAACCGGAAGTAGTGTCCTGGTTTAAGAACTTTACCTTGGTCTAAGAATGGAATCTGAGCAGTGGAAGGGCACCGGCGGCGGGAGGCCTCATTAAGGAAAGAGCACCTTGGTTTAAGAACGGTTTCAGTTTAAGAACGGACTTCCGGAACGGATTAAGTTCATAAACCGAGGTACCACTGTAGGTCCATCCATAGCTGTGCATAAAACAGTAATTTTTACCATTTGTTTTATTTCATGAGCAACTAATTAATATTATATGAAAACACAAGGCAACTTACAAAGAGAACTTCTCATTCTGTATATTTAAAAACACAAGGGTAATATTTATGAAAATATTACTTGACTGGAGAAAAAACTAGGCATCAAATGCAAACGATTCTGCGGCAAAACCACTTCACTTATCGTAAAAGGTTTTTCAGGCACTTACATACTCAAGTCATCTACTGTATGTCCTTGGACTGTGACTAGAAAGAGCTAAGGATTCAGCCTTTCCAGCTGAGAGGGAGCTTAAGAAATGTGATTTTGTCTGCCAAGTTGTTAATACAATGCATAACGCTACACTTTGAAAGACAGAGGCCAGTTCACATGTAACAACACTAAGCCAAAACCATGGTTAAACATGAATGCAGGAGAGTGTGGGTACTCAGAGTAAATTCTCAGCTACTTAGCTTCTCCCCTGCTCTACTGTTGCTGCAACTACCAGGAGAAAAGCCATGGTTTGACTTTTATCTTATATCTGAAGCCAGGCTTGCTGTTTGTTTCACTCTAGACAAACCACAAGCTGTACAAAGCTTTGTTCTTGGATCCCACTGGATCCCAAGCCAACCCCACGGCTGTCATTTGATGGCACTGGGCCCAAACTAGGCTGTCACAGCAATCTGCCTGCCCCATATCTTCTTTCTGGGCTACAGATGTGATGGCGGCTCTGCTGCTCCATCACACATTGCTGGGCAGCAGCTGCAATGTGGATTGTTCTGTAAATTATTACTTGGTGATTAAAGTACCTTAGAACAATAATATGAATTCAAGTTCTTAATCCTCTTCCAGAAACGAAAACAAGCAAGAAGGTAAGAAGAAGGCTCAAACGCTCCTTGCTCTCTACCTCCAGTGCAGCAACTTCCGGTTTAAAAACAAACTGGAGCAAACTCAGCTTCATTTAAACCATGTGTTTACTAACTTCAGTAACAACCAGGATCACAAACAATAGCATGATCCTGGCTTCTTTCAACAAACCGTATCTTGAAATTCTTAACCAGAGTTCCTCCCAATTTCTACATAGCCATCGACATTAACTAGTTTAAAGCAGAAAACGGATGCCAAGAAAAAAAGAAAGAAAATTAAAGAGAACATACAGTTACATACAATTTACATAAGCTAATAGACCATTCTCTACCTTCTCTTCACTGAATATATTTTGCCACTTTTGTAATTCCTGCTATCAAAATAAATTGCTATATGTAAAAAAGTAACATAACTATTTGCAGTTAATGTTTATAACATCTTGAAGTGGTTACACTGCTAGATATAATGTCCCAAAATTATTTTATCTGAGCAAAAGATTGCCTATAATTCCATATACTTCTATTGTAGTTTGAAGTCCTGCACCTATTTCCCACCCACCCACCCACCCACCCATCCACCCATTCATCCACACTTTAGGAGATTAAATTGTGTAACACTGGACTTAAGGATCAGGGAGTCTTCCCCTCCACTACCAACTTTGCTATTCATATTTTGAATTATCGTTGTGAATATTAAATTTCGGCATACTTAATTTGTAACGCTTAAGGCTTATTTTTCTAACGTAATTTAATATTTATAAAAGATGAAAGATTAAGAAACACCTAGGGCATACAACAGACAGCTGTTTTGGAGAATGGGATTTTCAAATGTCTGCTAAAAGAATGAACTCTAATAAGTCAAAACTCTATCCCATGTATAATGTAGACACACCTGTGTCAAATATGTGCTGGGGGAGGAAGAAGCAGAGGGATTTGCTTATGAATCTTTTTTAGAAATTAGGAAAAATTGGTCTGCTTCCTTAATGTAAATTTCCAAATGTAACTATCATGCCAAGAATAATTTCATAAATGTATTGAGTTATTGCTCCTTAAGAATAAGGTTTATGTTACTGAACAATAATGTGCACAAGACATTTTTTTATTTTTTGGCAATGAATATTTGCACAAAGCTTTTACTGAATTTGATAGCAAGAATGGAAAAATCTCAGGCCCCAAACCAAGTGTTGCTCAGGTGCCTCTGTCAAAGAACATCTGTACATGGATTACAAAATGGCGCACATGCCAAAGCAAAGCCACACAGGCACCAGATTCACACTCCTCACAGAGACAGTGCAATCCTAATAGGGGACTTCTCTTAAACTGCAGTTAAGAGACCCAGAGTGGACCACAGGGTCACATAACACAAGAAGTTGCCCTATACTCTAAACGACCATTGGCCAGTGCAATCATCCCTCTGCTGTACAGGTGTGAGTGCCAATTCTTGTGTAGGGAAAACAGCATCACCAATGTGTGAGAGGCTGATATAAATAAAAATAGTAGGAAATGCAATGGAAGCTACCTTCCTCTACCCACAGCTAAAACACAACTGTGCACAAGCGCAGTACATGCCTGACTCACTCAGGTCCTCTGTCATAAAAAAAGATTTGGAAACAGGCTCTTGACTATGCATGTTCAGGGAAGGAAGCAGGCAGCAGGTGAGAATTCTATTATGCCAACCTATTGCTGCCTAGTCACTCTCACCTGAATGGATTTCTCCGCACACTGGGCTAGTGGAAAATTTTGAAGTGCAGGAGCTCATGGTGACAATTTTCATGACTGCACCACCAAAGAGGGACTAAAAATGCTACTTTCTAAAAGTAAAGAACCAATAAACCTTTTGGTCTTTTAAGATAGCGCAGAAGAGGCTTTTGCCGGGTAAATGAATGAAACTCACAAGTTTTCAGCACTGGCAACCAGTGCTCCTGCAAGTGACATAATCACTCCTGCAATGAAAAAAGTACTGGAGGTATGCACCCTCATGTCCCTGCTCTTCTATGCCACTGCCCTCTTAAAATCATGTCACAAAGGGATACATATATCCTTTGTTCCTTGCATCTAATAAAGCTTCCTGCCTCAGTACTTAACCTTTTAAGATCTCATTTGGACTCTAATGAGGTATCTGAAGAAAGAGAAATGAGAGAGGGAAATTACCCCCATTTCCTTCCCTATGTGCAGTACTCATTGCAACAAAATTGTTACCAGGTCGTTCGGCTGTTGCCCATGAACATGCAACCCTTTAATATCAAGATGCAACCTGCATGTGTCTTTAGCTAATAGCAGAAAGCTACTAAGATAAGAGCAATGCAATGTTCCAGAGACAAGGACCTTCCTCTTCAGCCCCTTTTGGTCCACATCTACTTCTGAAAGGTTTATTTCTGAGGACCAGCAGGCATTTTTTGCAATACAGAATTACGTAATGCAACCCAAGCACCTTTCACTGAGCTAACATCTCCAAAGTTAGTTTCACTGCTTGTAATAAATGCAGCTATGGCTACCCAGGGATCCTGGTTAACCAAGTCCTACCATCACTTTTATGGGAGTGGGCCATAAAAGCTGAGGCCTATTACCTATTATTTAAATCACCGTTGAGCCACAGAACCACCCCAAAACTTTTCTACTGCCCTAAACATCAGCACGTGTGACCAGATGGGTGTGCCCACAATCCCTTGTGATGTTACCAAACTGTCTTCTAATGCTGAAAGGGATCCCGGGACAAATTCTGCTTCCTTGGCATAGCTGAAATTGTCACTTGGCTTGCTTGGCCCTGTAAAAATATTATACCACAAAGCCTGATCCAAGAAAAGCCTTGTATACTTTTCACCAAAGGGCATATCTAGAAGCCTACAACAGCATCAATGCTGGAATATACTGTATTTTCAATTAGGTGGGATAGTGATAAAGAGACATTCCAAGTGGTATGAATTTCATTCAAGCCCCAATGATCTATAAAAGAAAAAGGCTCTATGAATTTCAAGCAATGATGATTTACATTGTGCAAAAGAACTGCACTGGGATGCAGGACAATTTTGAAATGTATTCTTTTATTTTAATCTTACTAAGAGCCAGAATTTTCCTCAAGGACATTATAACTTTCTTCTTCAGCTGTTCTGTTCCGTCTTTGAGGTGAAATAAATCTTGCTATATAAATCACAGCGCACCTAATGAAGGGGAATATTCAGTCAGAAGTCACACAAAGTGCAATCATGAGAGGGTTAACGGAGTAAGTACTTTAAAAACAGCTGAAGACAGACAGCTATGAACATACAGCAAGAATAATGGTGAGTGAAATAAGGCATGGGCTTTAGTAAAGCTTCTTTCAGTGGAGCATCACATTCAGAGAAATCTCTATAGGCTGCCATGTGTGGACAAACGGAATTTGCATCCTAAAGGAAAGAAGCGCAGAATACCAATGGAACATATATCTGTGTGCCCAGAGTCTTATTTTAGGATTTCTAAGCACCTGGTTGAATTACAAAGTATGAGCTGAACTTATAAGGTTACTTTCCTATGACTGAATAGCTCTGCTTGAAAAGATGAAATGAAGTGAAATTCCCCTTCCCACTCACCCAAAGGACTTTATACACCTTCCTTCGGCCTCCCTCAAAAACCTACCGTAGAATTTGTTCTTGCCTTTAAACAGATTAAATCATGGCAACAATTTCAACTCAACCTGATATGGCAGCTCACTGAATCAATGTATCTTCGCAAACGACTGTTGTAATATCCAGAAGTTAACACGCTCGGCTCGCATCGCCGCTTGCTGTGCCCTCGCATACTTTTCAGGGAGCGCAATAATTTAGCACGAGGAGCAAGCAGTTTCACGACTTTTAAAAATAGCCCTTCAGGAGACTAATAAAAATGAAGCACTTGGTTTGGATGATGTTTACAAAATGCTGCCAGCCTTACATTGTCAGGCTCTGCTTTGATCTATAATAGCAGTCGGATGTACCACCGTGCTGATGGAGCAAGAGACAATCGGGCTTCTTTACAACGAGGCTTCTGTATGTCATTATAAAGATTAGTCTGGGATGACATATGTTAGCAAAGAATATCCAGGTATTCTTTATACAGCTGGAAATGATTTAGGACCACTTGACAAATCCGCAAGTCTGTGGATGGATACTATCCAGAAGCTGATTTGCATGACAATTACATCAAGACTGAATTATTAAAATCCTATAAAACCAAAGGCTGCCCTCCACCATTTGACTTATTTATCCTTGTTGAAAATGAGATATTAAAACATGTTGTACAGTGATAGTTGAGAGGAGCAAATAAGTAAGGGCAAGGGTCTTCTATTCGCAAACAGCAAAATTCCAGTGGTTCATGTATTTTGTATTTCCCCCAGGGTATTTGAGTATACATACATACATAAATAATTATATTTGTATGTTATACTGTAAGGAGGAGGAAATCTTAGAACACCCTTCACCTTTCCATTTCATCCTCTTGCAACTCTTCCACAAAATCTATAATGCCTTCAAGCTACATCCTGCTTGTTTTTGGTCCACAAGCAAGACGAATAGTAAGCCTGCTTCATTCCCATTCCACAGCCAATACTAGCCGCCACTGCCTGTGAATCCCAGTTAATGGGAACCACATGGGAAGATTGCTGTTGTGTTCAATTCCTGCTTGCAGGCTTTCCATAGTTGGCCACTATAAGAACAGGATGCTGGACTACATTGGCCATTGGCCTGATCCAGCAGGACATCTCTAATGGGCTTATGCTCTTAAAACTAATGAGGGATAAAGGTAAAGGTAAAGGGACCCCTGACCATTAGGTCCAGTCGTGGCAGACTCTGGGGTTGCGGCGCTCATCTCGCTTTATTGGCCGAGGGAGCCGGCATACAGCTTCCAGGTCATGTGGCCAGCATGACTAAGCTGCTTCTGACGAACCAGAGCAGCGCATGGAAACACTGTTTACCTTCCCGCCAGAGCAGTACCTATTTATCTACTTGCACTTGGACGTGCTTTCGAACTGCTAGGTTGGCAGGAGCAGGGACTGAGCAACAGGAGCTCACCCTGTCACGGAGATTCGAACCGTCAACCTTCTGATGCAGTTATTTACTCCCTGAAAGGGTCTCTGGTCACTGCAAGTGCTCAAAGGAAGCGCTGTCCCCATATAGATGAGTTCTTTCTCGGATTCTCCCCTATCTAATTTTAAATGGTCAATGGGGTTTCAAAAGATTATGCAGAGACTCACACACTTGAATATTAAAAGATGAAAGAACAGAGCTGTTGAGCAGGTACACCAGTTAACAGAAATTGTGTGCTAAATGGAATGACCAGACCAACACCATCAGCAAAGAAACAGAAGACATCAAGTTAAGTGAAAATGCTAGCAATGATCGAGTACAATGAATTAGACTACTGGATTTCTCATTAGTGTGAAACAGAGTCTTGTGATGGTTCATTCTCCCCAAGAGTACTATATTTCTGCATTACCAATTAACCATTCTTCACCGAGAGAGTTTTTCAGCATTGTATATGGCCACATGTGGGCTCTGTAAAAACACAAGATGTGTTACCAATGGTAAACAGAAATTAATGACCTTGAACAGACCAAATCCTTGAATTCATCATTAATGTATGTCCCTCCTGCATTACAGCAGCTCTGGCAGCTTGAGCATGTATTTTCTTCAAGTACTTCAAACACAAAGAATTCAGGAACATCTATTACTTTAATCCATTGCAGGCAGTGCTTGATTTAACTTTATTGGCTGTGCTGGCGGTAGTGGGATATATATTGAGGGGCAGACAGCAATGCTCTCTTACGCATCTTTTCAAAAGGGCTTAATTATATTTTATAGCCTGGGCCAGGAGTCCTGCTTGTTTTGTGTCTAACAAGGTTCAAGTGGAGTTCAGGCCAGTGATGAATCAGAAGCAAAGTCAAAGATGGTTATCTTTATGAAATGAGCTCATCTCCATTTAAGCAAGGCTAAGCAGGTACATCATGTTCAATACTGAACACTAAACAGCCTGGAAATCACAAGATAGCCAGTGATTTGATAATTTTTGATTTATTTATTGTTTCAGCAACTTGGTTCACAGCAAATACTGCCCTAATTCTGGACACTTTTTCACCTTCAGTCAACTACTATTTTATGCATAGAATTATCTACTAAATAAATGACTACAAGAATGCAGTTCAAAACAATTTAGCCTTATGCTTGAAAATAGTATAGTAGTTTATTACTACCCAACTGGGAAGTAAGGAAATGACAATATGGGAGTGGTTGTTAAATTCAGTTCAGACAGAACATTTTAAAGTAGCAATACCCCTAAGTACACTTTCCATTTTTCTGTAGGGCAAACCCCTCTTAAAGCACGTGCAGAAAAAGTTTCTGGAAGATTGTGTCCCTAATCTCGGGAGTCTCCCTTCTATCTTCTATTTACTAGATCCCAGCTGTTCCAGCAAAGTATAACTTTACAGCTAACAATATTCTGATAGTAGTTTTATAATAGTAAAATATAATGTGTCAGGTCCAGGACTCCACCGTACCGATGTCATGCACAGCACATACATCAATTTAATAAACAAAATGTTCCTTTCTCAGAGGATATGCGATTACATCCATTATGAATGTAACAGTAAGGGGGGAAACGTTTTGAAAGGAACAAAATAGTTTAAGATCAGTCCATCTGAATGTCATCCCTGCTTTGCACTTTCCTAAGTGAACTGGCAGGTGGAACTACAGTTTTAATGGGCATATATCTTTTGAGCGTTTTCTTTCCCAAAATCAGCAAGCTACAGTTAATTTGTATTTATTTGGGGGGGGGGATAGGACATGCCAGTTCATCAGTAGCAACTCTGAACTCTATTATAAAGTAACAGTAGGGAACCTGACCAGGATTAATAGTGGTACTCAGTCCTGGGATTAGGTGGTGTCTGATTTCATGGATTTTAGGCCATCTGTTCTTCCCTCCTACATTTAGTTCTGCAGAACTATAAACGCACCTCTACCTCAGGGACTATAGAAAGGAATTAGAATTGTTCTGCTTTTCATTATCACAAGATTCAGTAACTCATTTCATTGTCAGGATAATCCCCTTTTACTCTTTCTTTTGCGCTTGTAGGGTATGCCAAAATGACAAATAAAATCCCAGATGTTAGAGACCTGATGAGGTCTCCACCTTTCCTTGAGTGTTGTGTTTAAGCTACTTGGGACACAGTGTCAAAACTGACAGGACCCTGATGCCTACACCCAATATTCATTACGGTTCGTTAGTGATTTGTATAGCTGTCTACAGGCTGAACTTCCACTTCAATCCTCGGTGGCCATTAAAATGTTTAGTTTGTCCTCTGGCTTTTACTGACAAAGAATTCATTTCCTATTGTTCAAGTGTTGGAAAGAGTTTACAGTTCTTTCTAAAAGTAACAAAGGTCTTCTGGGTGCTGTAAATGGATTGTTACTCTAGCATATTATTTTAGGTAGTCAAAATTAATTTGATGTTTTATTTCTCCTTAGGCTAACTTATAGATCTGAAGCATCCAAGGGCCATTGCAACATCTTAGTAGACTTCTCTCATGAGAACCAGTTAATTCTCAGTTGGGGAAGAATGTTTTCTGCTCAATACTCATCATTAACCACTCTGATTTCTAATATTTTGCAAATATTTCCACTGCACTACATTTTGAAGAATTTTGAAGAAATTCAGACTATTTTTTTTGTTTGTGTTGCTGAATATTTAAAGATAAAATATCACACACAATAAAAACCACAACAGATGTTATTCTGAAGTGCAGCTATACAGTTCACTGCATTTCCTTCTCTAGCCATTTGTTGTTTTAAATGGATCCTTTCACTTTGCAGAATGCATATATCACTACTCCTTCCTTCCACCTCAAGACCATTTAAGGACTGTTTGCAAAATGTATTTATAGTTTTGCTTGCATAATTTTGAGGTGCACAAAAGGAAACTAAAAAAAACAAAACCACAACCCGCCATTTTTAGAAGGTTTATACCGTATAAATATTTTTATAAACAAACACCTAACTTTAACCACAAACTGGTTATAAGCAACACCTTAATTTTCTTTTATCGTGACGTATCTTACTTGGCTTTACTCTAAACTAAAAAGGAAAAAGTTCCAAAATGCTCCAACCTTTCCTCATAGTGGAAGTGGCCTAGGACCCACCAGTGGGCTATAGGCCTCAGTGTCACAGCCTGTCATGAGCCTCTTCTTCACTAGCCTGCCGCATCTCCTAGCTGTGCCATGGTACTTTTGGTTAGACCACTGCCAGAACCAGCTACTGCTTGCATGCTGAGTAAAGCTGGTTGGATTACAGAGTTTTTAGGAGGGAGTGGAGGAGGGGGAGGTCTCCCTACTCTGAGGGGAAAGGATAAGAGGAATTTTTGAAGAATATTAGAAATAATAATACTAATGCATTATAAGCTGGAGCCAAACAATACACACATCTCTCTGATGTAGATACCCCTTGTTCTCATTGAAAAGTTAAATAATAATTGTAAACAGAATATACATTTTTAAAAGCTTGGTATAGAACTCAAGACCCAACTCCATTTAATAACTCCAATCTGTATTTAATATCTGTATGAGGTCTCCAGGGGAGATCTCAAGGAGATTTGGGGTAAGGTGTTACCAGCATACTGATGATTCCAACTCTTTTGCTCAGTAACATCTGGATCAGAAGAGGCTGAGCAGGTGCTAAACTGCTGCCTGGATGCAGTCGTGGGCTGAATCTAGACAAGGCAAATATCCTATGGATGGGTAGTTAGTTCCCAGGTCCAGGAATGGATTGTGCACCAGCTCTGAATGGTGTTGCATTTCCTCTATAGGTGCATAGTCTGAGGACACTCCTATAGCCAGTTATTGCTGTCTCTAGGGACTCAGGTGACCTCAGTGGTTCAGAGTGCACAACACCAACTATGTCTGTTCCTGGGCAGGGACTGTCTTGCCATGGTGGCCCATGTATTGGGAGCATTATGATTAGATTACTTTAATGTGCTGTCTGTGGAGCTTCACTTGCACCTAGCTTGGAAGTTACAGCCTGTGCAAAATGCTCGGGTGCATAGCGGGGCAACTTCTAACATTTTGTTTTTTGTTTTGTGCGTTGCTCATTTTGCAATATACAGTTGTGTTGTTTTTAATCTTATTTTCATCTAGCTTTTAGGAATGTTATTGTTTTTATGTAAACCACTTTTTTTTATTATTACATTAAGCATTATAAACATTTCACACATAAATATGAAACGTGATTAGCTCCAAGCGGAAGAACAGACTACCCAACCACAAGGCATGCGTCACCAATGTTTAAACATGTGGAATTCTGCTAGCTCGAGTTTCTGCACACAGAAGACTCAAGCATGTTCTGCGGGTGGAATTTCTCTACATGGATCGAGGCGTTGTTGTCATTTTTAAAAGGAAACCACATTTTTCAGAATTATGAAAGTACAAAGTAGGAGAAAAACCTAGCTATTAAAATTCCTGATTAAAAGGTCCTAATTAGTAATATCTGGGGGAAAATATTTTAATGCAAGGTTATCAGTTAATCAAAACTCTTTTAAAGTCATTAGTCGAGGTCATAAGCTCTTGTTTTTGCCTCCACGAAGGAGGAAACATGCCTACAACACATTCCCAAGCGAGGGTTTTAAAAATGGTTCTCGGCACATAAGATTCTTCTTACATTACAAACCAACTTCCATCTCTTACACAAAGACTCATCTGGAAAAGAGGCCTTTTACACTGTTTATAAAATACTGTCAAATAAAATTTGTAAAAAAACATATTTCACTAAAAATAGCTTGCGTAAGTAAGGGATTAGAGTAGTTTCTGCTGCTATAATTGTTCCTTTGTAGTTTTTTCCATGATGTTTTCTGAACAGCGCCTTTTGACTATGTTTATTAAAGTCAGCACATCAAAAAGGATCAAAGCCAATGCTAGTGAGAACTAAAATAAAAAACCAAGTGTGTTGTGTTGTCTCATGGGAGAATTATGCAGATTCAAGTAAACAAGTGCAAATTGTTGAGGTTTTAATGAACATTTTCTACAATTATTGAATCTGAAGTCATTCCTTATTATAACATCTGTACAGCAGATGGCCATTCTGTATAAAAGGCAAGCAATGCTATTTTGTCTGTTTTAACAGTCCATCTGAGATGACTACTTTTTGTCATTGTACGCCATTTGCTTCAGCAAATAATTCGTAAAATGCAGCTGCTGCAGATGGTCACCATAGTTATGCGATTGTAAAAACCCGAAACACAGTGAAGTATTTGTGTATTAGTTTCATATGCCAACATCAGCTCTATTCAGCTCAAAAGGTATATCCATAAAACTTGAAAAATAAAAAGGGGCCGACTGACATATTTTTAATATTATACTCTCTCTTTTTTTAGATGTAGCTACTGCAATTTTATGTTCAGGCAAACTACGCTTACCTGTGGAACTATATATTTCCACAGTAAAACTTTAATAAAAATATATATTCTATGGCAGTCCTATCTGAATTTTTTATCAGCTAATGTATAACTGAATGAAAATCAATGCATTTATCCTATTGTTCCTATGAGTATTTTCTATTTTTAAAATTACACGAAATACCAGAGATTAAAACACATGAAATATGCTTTGCTACTGATTAAAAACAAGAAAGTATTCATTTCATTAATTATTACAGCCAGATCAAGAAACTGCTGGGAGGTTTTTGGGTTTATTTGTTTGTTTTTTGATCAACTTGAAATTCATTATTACTACAGTAAGAGAAATATGAAATCACTTTGCCTTTGCGTCTTCACAATCTGGTTAGTGATGTTCTTCCCCTTCAATGATTAATTTTCATTTTAATTAGGTCTGACACTGCTATGACTTTATTACGCGTTCTTACTGAATTAAAAACATTCTTGAAATTTGCATGCGGTTTGCTTTTAAATTCACAGTCTTGCTCTCCTCCCTCATACCATGTATGTGTATGAGCATAGCTGACTGCAGAAGAATGTGCTAATTCTCACTGAAATGTTCAACCTGCATTTGGGCTGTGCCACTTCAGACTGCAGGTGTGCGGTCACTCCCATGATGGGTTCCTCCCACCGGGACCCTTCCCCATTTGCAAAAAAATACCTAGCATGTCAGGGAGAAGGGCAGATTATAATGCTTCTCCCTTGCATATCAGAAAAATATGTGGAAGAGATTTATAGAATGGAGGAATATGCCATCAGCAATGGGAATCAATGGTTTGTGAAGTCCCACTACAGCCACAGGAGTGAGGGCTACTGTCAGGTGTGGAAGTGGTTGCTCGCGAGTAACCAGGCAGGACTCCGACCTGTCTTTTACAGGTTTTATTGGTGCAAACTATTTACAGTGCAGAACCCCAAAGTTCATGTCCGTCTTAGTCACTTGCAGCTTCCGGGAGCTGCCCCCAACATAAGAACTTAAGACACCTCAAATTTCCGCCTCCCCTCCTTACGTTTCACCCCTCTGCGCAAGCTGGGCGACGGAAATGGCATGTCTGTTTCCTGGCCAGCCGGGCTAGGTGAGGCACCTGGGCTCTCAGTCGCATCTTCGAGGCCTCCCCTCGCCAGGCTATCCCCTTCCCCCTCTGCTCCACTGGAGGTGTGGCTTCCCTCACCGCTGGACAAGGAGCTGCTCCTCAGCAGCATCAGAGGCTCTCTGTATTCCCCTGCCTCCCTCCCCTGTTCCGATGGCAGTCCCCTGACAGCTACCAATCCTTTTCCCCACACTCCCTCACATTTCTCTTCCAGACAGGGGCAGAAGGCAGCTGCTACTTGCCATTGATCTTCTTTTGCCTGCCCAAAGAAATGAAATGGTGAGTGGCAACATCTGTTAGGAGCAGCCACCACAACTCATGAGGAAAGGGCCACTGAGCAAGTGGTAATGGTAGCTAGGAAAAGAAGCCGCCTCGTGCTCCTCTGTCTGATTCTCTGGGCCACGCCTGTTGCTCTTGGTCACCACTGCCACCCGCCAACTTGGGTGAGTGGGCACGTGAGTGAGGGTGACTGTCAAGCTGCAGTCAAGCACAAGTCTTGCAGATGAGAATGTGCCTTCAAGACCCGGAACCAGGTCTGGGTACAACCCACCCACCCACTAAGATTATGTTGCTGAAACAGATGGATGAAGTTCAAGAATCAGTGATACCTACTGCTCAGCCTGCCAAATTGGTCTTTACAGCCTCATATAGAACAGGAAGGACCCTAGGCTTGGAGATATAGGGACTTCTTACCAGATGAGCAATAATGCAAGAGAAGCTGAGGGAAAAGCGTTTGAAAAGGACAATCAGAACTGACAAGATGGGCTCATAAGTACGTAAATATGTTAAGAATGCTGTGTATTCTTTCCTGCCGGTGGTCTTTCATGCTACAATTGAGACACAACTGCAAAAGGGTGGGAATGCCTTAGCTGGTCTTGTCTGTACAGCAGTTTATTAATGGATAAAAATTATTTTGGCCTCTAGCACTTCCACAGTCTTTCATGTTCTATGAACCTTAAATTTTTCATTTTTAACTTTTAAAACAATAAAAAGTGCTAAGATTTATTGGCCCGAGAAGGAAGATTCCTGATGAAAAAGCTATAAATCACCTCGCTTGGCCTGGAACTTATATTTCTCAGCTACAAATCGCTATCTTTATCTCTTAAGCTACTTATGCCAACTCACTAAAACCTGGCCAATATCCAGTGAGGAAAATGTACAATTCAAATGACTTTTATTATGAGATTCCCCAACATAGCATTAAAAAATAGCACTAAATTCAAACGCTTAGTGATAAACCACTTATGATTCATGCTTTTTAGTTAAGCTTTGTGTTCTTCCAATAATTAATGGAATTGGTGGAGAAAATTTGGAACTTGATTTCATAATTTCATCATGGATTCCGTCGTCCCCCCCACTTCAAACCAAAGGATGGTTAAATTATCATTTTTTTAAAAAGTAAATCTATGGCATATTGATTTAGTATATGCTAAGTAGTATTTCATCCCCAGTTCAGTACGCTTCCAATATTTCAATAAAACACCAAATGTTCTACAGTTGTTCGAACTTAACAGCTATGGTTTATTATTATGGGAATGACCCTTGATGAGACTCTATCTCATGTGACCCACCCCCCTTCTTTGAGCATTTTTGGCAAAGGAACTGGAAGTTGCTTCTTCTTTTGACTAACTGCAGTTCGTTGTCTTGTTGGAATAAAGACAAACTGCAATTTGTCTTATCTGTGTTTTATATAAACAAGTCAACACCAAACCTTTGCTTACACAGCCAGCTTGCCTTAATAAACTATGGTTAAGATCAACCATAGTTTGTCCTGGTTTGGACAAAATGACAAGCTGCTGTTAGTCAAAACTGGAAGCCAAAGCTCTCTGATCTTCTCTTTGTGGCTGTGCCACAATAGGAGAAGTGGCAGCGGAGTGTATGAGCTCAAGGTTTGTATAGAGTTGTTCCCATAATGGCAATCATAGTCCATTGTTTTATCGAACAAACGGGACAGATGTCTCAAATTCTGTTGGGTGATATTCACATGCCACTCACTAGGCTCCAGGAAAACCAGGTCACAGGAAAAAGGGAAAGACCACAGAATTGTGCACACTTCTCAAAGCACTCCACACTCACTCTTGTATATTTGACATCAGCGAACCAGATCAGAATTAAACCTAGTACACTCATAAGCCCAATTCATGTGTAATCGTGTAACGCTAGAATGAAGGAAGTGAGGCCTTCCAGATAAAAACTATCATCAAATCTGATGATTGGCAGTACTGACTGTTGAGAGATGGAGTCTAACAACCTCTGGAGGGTCACAAATTCCCCAGCCCTCATGGCTTAACACTGTGAGAACATCCTGCAGTGAGCCTCAGACATACATGTTCATCTCTTCATTCTTCTCTTTATGCATCAAGGGGAGCAATTGAAAGCTTCCACGTTTAGTTTTGAATTAACCACAGTTTACCATTATATCTGAATCTGGGGGAACACATGTTTATTTTAGCTGTGGTTAGTCTGAATAATTCAGGCTCTGAAACTACAGCTAGAGGATTTGAACTAGTTGGTTTAAATAACCACAGGTAGAATAGATTATGTTTTCATGTGTCTGGGCATCACAAGAAACTGATTTATTCAACACTGAAATTCTCCTATTGTTCTTGAAATGCTAAACCATGGTTTCACATTTTGTCTGAACTGATCCAGAAACTCACTTAAATTATCTGGTTAATTTTTGCACTGGGTTGGTACTAACAACTAATGCCAAACCTAGGAAGAAAGGTGGTGGTGGTAACAATTAATATGTGCAAGAGGGGAGTCACAAGATCACATGGACCAATCTTCCGAGTTCTAAACCTTGGTTTATCTGAACTGGGCCTATGATGGCGAATTGTACTGATCCTCTGAGCACATAGTAGATACCACAACGTTTCTTAGAACACAGTCATGGGTGTCATTCATACACATATAATGCAGGAGCATATTCAGTAAATCATCTGGTACTTTTATATGCTATTGCATCTTATGGAGCCAATGCTTTACTCAAGTTGTTAACTTGCAAATTAATCAATATAAACAAATTGTATTCTAGTTCAGAGTCCAAAGCATATTATAAGTGTTGCATTATTTTTGTTTCAAGCACATATATTATTTTAACTTAAATTATTTTAGCAGTTTCCTCAGTTTAACTAAACCATACACATATTCTGACATGCAAATTCACACATATTCTGACATGCAAATTCAATAATAAGCAGAATTAAAGTTCTGTTTTCAGGGATCAAATCTAAGCAAAATTACATAAACCACAGGTGAGCCATGGAATAAAATTGTTTCTAGAGATCTCTTGCATTTAAGTACTGGAAATGGGAGCAACAGACAGGCATGTCAATCCACTGGTACTACCAGTGCCTTGTGTCTAATTCAAGTTGTTTCTATTTCAGTGTTCTCATGATACCATTGTGATAAACAAGTAGGACTTAAAATGTTCTTACCTTTGCTCTTCGAGCTAGCTTTGACACTCAAATTTCCACTGAGATTTGATAAAGATGTTAATAGGCAGGGTTTCCTAGGATCTGGACGAGTTTCCATAGAAATGACAATCTGAGTGGTGTGGATAGAAACCTTCTGACAAAAGGAAATGCCCATCCATAAGTTTTCTTGGGATGCCTTTTGTCCTCCATCACCATGGTCTTCAGAGTCAGAAATCTGGCTTTTGTAACACTGGGATGTTAATGTGTCATCCTTCTTTGGAAGGCTATCAGCTGCTGAAGCATTTTCCTCCTGAGTCTCATCATCACTTTTGCTTCTGATCTTTTTCAGAAATTGTTTTATTTGATCCAACTTGACAAAGCTCAAATTTGCTTTCAGAGGCTTTGATATATCCACATTTATCTCCGCTGTGGGACAGACAGGAAAGTAGGGGTGGAGAGAGAAATTTGTCTTAACCATTTCCCCCCCTATAAAAATTATGCATCCTCAAACAATTACTTAATTTACTGTAAAATGAAAGTTCAATCAAACTGCTTTTCAAAGAAGGTAATAACCTGGCTTCCTACTTCCAAGTTAATTAATTAGTGGACTTAACTTTGTCATGTTTATTAATTTCAATGGACCTACTCTGAGTAAAACATAGTTGAATACATCCCAAATTATTCAGCAATCTGTTCTTGGCTAATTGCATTTATAATTTCATAAATATTCAAAGTGCAGCCGTTGCAGCAAATGTTTTAACAAAACACATGAGAAGAACATTGTTTTACAGATTGGGGGTGAGTGGGGGTGGAATTATTTGGAAAAGGGTTGGGAATCCTTAAAGTAAAACTATGCAAAGGAAAAATTGTGGTTATGCTGCTTCTCCTTCAGTCCTGCTGCAGTCCTGCTACCCAGAGGTAAGTCATGGTTTGGCTTTGCATTACAGTGGTACCTCAGGTTAAGTACTTAATTCGTTCTGGAGGTCCGTTCTTAACCTGAAACTGTTCTTAATCTGAAGCACCACTTTAGCTAGTGGGGCGTCCTGCTGCTGCTGCACCGCTGGAACACGATTTCTGTTCTTATCCTGAAGCAAAGTTCTTAACCTGAAGCACTATTTCTGGATTAGTGGAGTCTGTAACCTGAAGCATATGTAACCTGAGGTACCACTGTACATCTAAACCTGAGTTCATGGTTTGTTTCACTTTAGACCAAGTGTGGAGAAGCTTTGGCCCTCCAGATGGTGATGAACAACAACTCTTGTCATTCCTGGCCATTGGACATGCTTGCTGGGGCTGACTGGAGTTGTAGTTCAGCTACATTTGCAGAGCCAAGGGTTCGCCACACCTGCTTCAAACAACCCATGAGCTTTAGCCAAAGTTGGTTCTTGATGTATGGCTTGTGGTCAGAGAGAGGAACCATGAACCTGAGCTCAGCTGTAATGCTAAACCAAACTATGCCTTAGTCCCAGGTAACATGGCAACAACAGGACCAGAGAAGCATCACAGCACAAGTTTTTCCTAGGACTATCCACACACTCCCATAGTCACACTTAGCCATGGTTTAGTTTAACTTTATGTGTGAACTGGACCACAGTCTGGACCAAAGGTTTCCTTTCTGGAAGTTCATGTTACTAAACTGCCAAACAGCTTTTTAAGCTTTCCTGAGGGACTGCTGAAAGTCTTCAGTGTGCTCATGCTCCTTACTGGATTGTAGACATTGTTCTCATTTAACTATTGAATTCAAAATCTCAGTTCTTCACAATGTTTTTGCCAAATTGGAACTGGAACATGCATACTTGGAAGTTTATCTGATGCCAACTGAACTTGCTTCTAATGTAGTGCCTGTAAGGAGGTCGTTCTAGTTGTTCACCTGATGCTATCTGAGAGGTATGTTCCTTAACAATATCTTTAAAAGTGTGTAATGTGAAAAGCTTGCCTCTTTTCTCCTTTTCTTCTTGATCCAAATGCTAAAGCTAACAACCTTGCCCAGCCTTTGCTATTGCTTGTACATGATGCCGGAATAATGATACAATGAACAAACAACCTATCCTATACTTTTATTTCATTTCTTTTCTTGGCCATTATTCTTCTCCAAGCCCTGAATCTCCACTTTAATTGTCCAGCTCTTGATGCTCCCATTCATTAAAATAATTTCTCTGTTCATTTTAGTTCAGCTTCCTCCATCGTTGAAGTCATATGTCAGTATTTCTCAAATATTTCTCAAATTCAGTATTTCTCAAATTTGGGTCCCCAGCTATTGTTGGACTACAGCTCCCACCATCCCTGACCACTGTCCTGCTAGCTAGGAATGATGGGAGTTGTAGTCCAACAACAGCTGGGGACCCAAGTTTGAGAAACACTGCACTAAGCCAAACCATTGCTTAGCATGATGCAGGAGACTGAGATCTTTTTGCACTGTGCTGCACTGAGTTAATCCATAGTTTCACTTAAGAGTCCCCCAGACCAGGGTTTAGCTCTCCCAGACCAACCTCAAGCCATAAACTGTAGGACAAACCTTGGTTGCAGCATGTGCTTAATCTGGAGAGCTCTAAACCACAAGCCTTGGCTTTGATGACATGCTAAGCCAAGCAGTGCCTACATTCATCATGGTGCAGCAGCAAAATTACCATGAGAGACTGAAGCAGCCTCTAACTCCTCTTCAGGAAGCTGTACACTCTTGTGTTCATTTATTTATTGAATATAATTTATATACCACTTTACACCAAAGGTTCATTATTGGCCATGATTTAGTTTAGCATATCCAGGTCACTGTGAAATCTATCAGAATGGCAGAGGAGGAAGGGAAAAGAAGAGGACAGAAACTCGTTCTTTTTGCTTCCCACTGTTGCTATTTTCACTATCTCCCTTAGCAACAATTAATCTATCCAAAATTAAGACATATAGTGAAAACCTAAAAGCTCAAGGGCTTTTGGGGTGTGAAGAGAGATACTTGATGAAAACAAAAGCAAGACTATGAAGATTGTGATATCTCATATGGATGGAGAAGGTACTATTTCTTGCTGTTTGAAGCATTTCCTAGAACTATGCTTTGCAACAACTAAAACCATACCTGTGTTAATGAATATTTACTATCTGGCACAGTTTTCTTCATTCTATTAAGAAATGGAGCTATCCAATTACGTCACTATTTCAAAAACCTATTTGTAACAAAGCAATGAAAAAAACCCCTACTGGAGTGTTCGAGTGTTTTTGCAAATGACCCTAAGTTAATTAGAAAAGTCTGCACCCCGGTCAGTTCCCCTTCTCACATGTCAGCTCTCATTAAATCAAAAAATTCTCATTTCAAAGTTAACCAACACCATGGTTAACAAAACTGTTAAACTGGGATCAAGTGGGCACATTCCTAGGTTTATATATGATGTCATGCTAAGCAGCCCACAGCTGAACTCGCAAAAATATGAATGATTTTTCAATATAGTAAGTATCTGATCTAATGCTAATTCTCTCTCTATAGGCTAACTGTGCTGGGAACAGGTGGCCCTGCTTTCAATTATGGAGGGCTAACATGCCAGTGTGAGGCCTGGATTAGTTCACCTTCTCACAGGGAATTTGCCTCGGTTGGGAATGGATTTATTATGGCTTCACACATGGAATGGAGCTCATGTCAACTGAGGGCAGTGACACATCATACGATTCAAATTAACCTGCTGTGGACTGTTCCGCAGGGCTGAGGCTGTGTATTAAAATGACGACATTTTAAAACAGCTTGAAAGAAACCAGGATTGTCGAAGTGCAATGGTTCCAATTTGTTCCAACTAATCTATCACCTGCTGGAGATATTATTGTAGTGGGTTTCTGGTAGCTGCTATTTTCCAGGTTTCTCCAAACCACTGACCTTGCTAATGGGTACAATTGTTGCCTTTGGAGGTAAAGGGGGAGGGAACCCTACAAAGTGCTTTTTTATGTATGGCGAGAGGCATGTTATTCATCACAACATGCGACCAACAGAAGTAGGGGGAGGGGAAAACCTAGACAAACAAACCACTTGCAGCCTCTTTGCTGAAAGATAAAACAGAGTCTACCATATTCCTTAATTTGACAGGATAAAATGTTGTACATAAAAATAACTCATACAGCTAAAATTTGATGAACTTTATAATTTCATACATACAGGTCTTTCCAAGAAAACAACAAAGGCGAGCATTTTGGCAGAAGAAAGCTTGCATTTTTCTTAGACTTGGAATTAGTGACTATTAGGTATATTAAACTTTATGAATTGCTGAGTTTTTGTAATATATTTTCACAAAGACTGGGATAAAGTATGTTGGGAAGCCAAAACATTCCCAAATTTGATGTTCTCATCTTTGAAAAATATTAAATTATCCATCAGAAAGAACAGTGAGGTAATAAAACAATATGATAATCTCCATCATGGCCAGTAACAATTAGCTGACCAACAAGGGCTTAATATAACTTTGCATCTTTTCAAATGCAGTTCACCACTATTAGTCTCCAAATAGAGAACAAGATGGTGCATGTTAAAATAGAACTTTAAAAGCTACCAGCTCATGTACAAAAAAACAACTCTTGTGGATGTGCTAAATTTAAGGATGTTTGTTTAAAAATAAACCACAGTTTGGTGACTGAGGTCTCCTTCTCTCTCTCTCATACATTAACCTAGCAGCATGCAAGTCCCTTCTCAGTGTGTGCAAATGTACTTAGTATAGGTGTGGAGAGAGAGGGGGAGGGGGAAGGAGACCTCAGGGAAGTTCTCTCGCTCATTACAAACAGGTAATGTAAATTTAAGGAGGCAAATCTTTCACAGACACATTTGCATTTATTAGTATAAAATGTCACATAAAGTGAGTTACATAAAAACATAAAAAATGTCACATAAAGTGAGTTACATAAAAACTGAAATCTTGAATAAATTTCTCCTAAGTATTTTACAAATGAATGGAAAGAGCTGGTTTAAAAAACACAGTATAGCTTGACATTTATTCACTATATAAATTTTGAGATAATTGGAATTTATTTTGCTAGCATTTGTAAGAGTTGAAATAAAAGTGCTGAAAAACAAATTTAGTTTAGTTGTCCCTACAGTAATCAATAATAAATGTATACACCTTAGAATATTTATGGTTGTGATATAATTTTAAGGAATTATTTAACATAAACCATCAGCCCACATATTTATAGAATGGCACACAACTTAAATACCAGCATCTGTAGCGATGTATTTACTCTCTTTATCGACTATTTATATGGTCATGTTGCCCTATGTGTGGAGTGCCACCTAGATTATTTTGTTTAGATCATTTGAAACTTGCTCCATGCATGTGGGTTTTCAAACAGCCCAGATCAACTCCTGGCTGAGGGTTCCATACCTGTTTACTGTGAATTACTACTGATACTATTTTGTCAAAAACTACACTAAGGGCTTATCTAGACTTCCTTTTGCAATCTGCTTTCCGAGCACAGGTGTGTGATTTCCATGTCCATGTCTGAGTGGGGCTTTTTTTCTCTCCTCCTGCTGCTTTCTCTGGGAAAACTCGCTGTTTACTGCAGAATTGGAACGAACAGCAATCCTTGGGAAAACTGATGGACAAAAAGCCCACAATCGGACACGAAACTGGGAAGCATGGACTTGGTTACCCAGTGAACACTACCGGTTAAAAGAAAGAGGGAGACTTACCTGGTCCATTGAGGAAGTCTTTAATCTGCAATGAGATGAGAGGAGGTGGGATGCCGCTTTTAGCATCGATTTCCCCTGCCACTGTCTGTAACCATGTCTTGCAATAGTCCAGAGTTTCTGGGAGAGTTTTTCCAGGGTCTACCACAGTGAGAAGAGTCTGGTTATGACATGTTGCTAATACACGACAGCCAACAATGTAATAAAGTAGTGAAGGGAAGTAATGCACATTCATAGCTTTTAAATATCTATGGCTGGTTCATATACCATCTAGTTTATATAGATAAAGTCCTGGTTCATGTGACACAGTAAGGAAAATTGCAGGTTGATGGGAGAGTGAGAAGTGGTGGCCTTCTGGAAAGGAACTCACGGCTGCTTTTCTCCTCCCTGGTCCTTTCTGCTCCTGTGCAAACCCAAGTGTCCAAACCAGGCTTGTGATTATGGTATCTACTCACTAACCACAAACTGTAGCCAAGAACAAACCTTTACAACAGCTCATGGTTAGGGAGGAGAGAACTAAACCAGAAGTATGGGGTCTGTCTAGGAGCCCATGCATTCAGCCGGCCCTGGCAAACCATGGTTTGGCTTACTTTGTCTTGCAAACCGGGCCACAGTGTACACATATATCTCATATAAATACTATAATATGATAATTATAGAAATGGCTGCAAATCATCAGATACTACCATCAAATGTTTAAAGGTGCCACGTATAAACAGTTAAGTTCAGTGCAACTAATAGGTGCCTATTAAACATGCATTCAAAATAGGTCTGTGATCTAATTTCTAACTCTATTAGCAATGCATTGAGAATTTTGTAGCATTCTTTTCAAACGATAAGCACAAAAGTAAAAGCAAGCAAATAAGAAAAGGAATAAACTATAAACAAGCCTTAGAGATCAGAAAACCACATGTTTGGAAATGCAGTAGAGTGGTTCTACTTATGGGTTATTTGATACAGTTTGCAGTTTCACTGACATTGCAATCCCCTTTTACTACTAGGCTTTTGAAGTTAACTTCAGTAGCTTTTCCTCTTGGCCCTCTTTAATGAAACCCCTTTGCTCAATCCTTAATATTCCCAATTGTGACTAAAAGTTCACATTTGGTACTTTTCAGTTCTCTGTCTTTCTTCATGTCCTGGACAATGTATATGAGAAATCAGCACTGCGTAAAACTTTTAAAATCTATGGCAACCCACAGTCTTTGTTATAATATTTCTATTGGGTGTTTTGTTTTCTGTTCTTAAGTAGCTGCAGTGCTTGAGCATTAAAAAGAACCGCTTTAAGAATTTTAGCCACAAAATTGTTTCATTCTGGCTTAATCCCACACTGCATTACCACCACGACCCTTAATCCTCTTTTGTTCTATAGTGATGCTTGCAGAGAATACTGCTCCCTGATAGTTAGATAATTTAAATATGTTACCAATAGCTTTATTCACAAGTAGGATGTGGTGCTTTCTTTTCAAGTACGGTAGTTTCATACCTTTGCTTATAGTCAACATATGGCAGTGTGGTGTGGACATATAAAAGTCTGTTTTGGAATGCATTTCTTGACTTAATCACAGGATTGCTATATAACCTGGCAGATATTGAACTTGTGTAATTTCAAATAACATACTGAAACCAAGTAATTGTGACTTTAGTTCTACATGGGAAGTCAAAGGTTAAACTAAAAGTTAGCACATTCCTCTGCCAGTTTTTCAATATCATTATTTGATCAATATTCAGGTCTTGATTTTACAACACTGTGCAAGCTTGCACTATATGTTTTACAATAAGCTCTCCCTTTTCTTTCACTTAAAATTACTGCCTGCTCCACTGGTAATTACAAAAGAATACAATACTGGATAGCTTAAAGGCATTTTCTGCATAGAATGCCCTTCAGCACCAAGATTGGGTGTTTTGTATTGTATAATTGTTCATTTTATTTATTTCCAATATTCGTATACAATTTTCATCAGAATAGATCACAAAGCAAAGAAAAAGCAAAAATGCATATGTAAAACAGCACTGTATTGAAAACTTTAAAATCCAGAAATAATATATAAAACATCCAACTACTTTTGCCTTTTTAAAGGTGTCAAAGAGATTATAATTGTTCATCGGATACTATAGATTCTCATGCACTAAAATTAAATTTGTCATACTGCAATCCAATTATGCTAGGTTACTTTATATGCGTCCTTAAATTCAAATTCTCATTCTTTCTATAAAACCAAGTATATCTGTTTAACTGACAAATTAAAAAATAACAACTCATTAATATTCACCTGAGAGTTCTTAAATAACTCAAACTGAAACTGTTGATTTTTCAACAAATGTATGTTTCCTAACAGTACATTCATATTGTTCTTAACCTTTAAAACATCTGAATTGCTCCATGTAAAATGGAGTGCTTGCTGTGGAGCAGCACAATTCTTCTTAGGGCATCTTTCTTTTAGGCAGTACTGCCTTAAAATAGGGCTGCCATACGCCCAGATTTTCCCGGACACTATTGGGATTTCAAAGGCAGAATTGATTTCCTGGGGGAATTTCCGAAAGGTGGCGCTTTGTCCTGGATCAATCAAAAAATTGTGTTTTTGTAAAAAAGAACAACACACACACACACACACACACACACCCCACACAACCCTAGAGAATGCACCAGATGTAAGATTAATTAAATGAGGGTATCCATTAGACCTGTCAATCCCTATCAAAATTTTTGAGATTGCTAAAATGGATACTTAACGAACTATGTCTGAAGGAGAAATTGCATACGTTCACTGATTCTGTCTGAGAAACATATTCCATTTATTTTCTAATGGAATATGCTTCACAATTTTGTAAATTTAGATAAAGAAAAAGATTACTGGGAGGGCACATAATCTGAATAACCTGATGATTTGTATTATATAAAAACCATCATCCTAATGAATCATGGGTAAACTAGTGAAAAGCACGATTAAAACTAGAATTACAGAACATGTCGATGTGCTGTGATTTCAGCACAGGGAAGTCTTGCCTCACCAGCCACTTAGAATTGTTGTATCAAAAAATTCAAAATGTAATATAGAGGAGGAATGGCATCTTAATGGTACAAGCTCATGTTCTGCATACAGAAGATCCCAGGTTCAATCCCTGGCACACCTAAGTTAACAGGATCATGTAGAAGGTTTCAGAAAGTTCACTGCTGGGAGAGATCTACTGCCAGTCAGAGTAGACAAAACTGGGGCAGATGGGAGAAGTCCAACCCGATATAAGGCAGCTTTCTATGCAGCTGGTGCAGTCTATAAATAAGTAGGTACTGTATTCTATACTTCCAACTTTCAAAAAGCTTTGACAAAAGTCATTCAGATTCTTAAGGGGGGGAAATATAGGCAGGAAGGCATGCTGATGTATTATTAGCATGACAGAATTAAGAAGCAGAGATTAGGAATAAATTGACAGTGGAGAAAAGTAGCGTTTCCTATCATATTAGCAGAGAGAAAGAAATAGTAACTTCCTCCTCCAGTGTCCCAACCTATCACACCAGATCAGGAACAGGCTGCAATGGCTTCTTTATAGAACATCTGTGGTGTATGTATTATCACACTTCCATATGAGGAGCTTCCTTGCTGTCTTCAGCTTCAGGGCAGCTCTGCCCACAAGCTAGAGATACACACACACACACACACACACACACACACACTAATTTTCTTATTTCAGAACCCTACATTTTCTTTGGAAGATACCACTTTCCCCCACAAAGTACTAACAGATGATCCATCAGACCCGAGCTGCAGGAATTGGCTTGAATATTAATGCTACTAACTGAATTAAATAGTTTAAACAATGTCATGCACAGTTCCCAATGACATATTTTCTGGTAATAAAGAATACATGCCAAATATCCCTGAGATGTGTGTGGCAAATCTAATTTTTAATTTTTTTTTAAACCGCCAAATGATGACGCTGACACGATAGGATGACCACATTCCTCATGAGTGATGGAATAGTGAGTTTTGACCACAAATCCTGACAATTATGAGACAATTAAAACTTCTTGGAGCCACATTGCTGCTTTGTTTGGTCAAAGTAAAGTCACATTTATTTTTCTTAGTAGTCTGTGCTTTAAGGGTTGAAGTTTTGAAAATAAAGCCAATGAAATACTGCTAAATAAGCCACCACAACAACGGCTTTGATGCAATACTGGTTACTTGATAAAATACCTTAATTTAAATCTGGTTGTTTGTTTATAGGTTTAAATAGTTAAGAGGCACCACAGACACGGGCACAAAGAGGAGAGAGATGGCAATGGGCAGATGGACTAGATACAAAGCTGACACCATTCAAGCAAGTGGCCAAACAGTAGCACGGTAAGTAAGTGTCTGTGTCTGGTTGCTAGAATTACCAGTACCCCTCTTTACAGTGGAACTCAGAATTCAGAAACTTTCGTGAACAGAAAGTATTCCAAAATGGAATACAGAGGTACCTCGGGTTAAGTACTTAATTCGTTCCGGAGGTCCGTACTTAACCTGAAACTGTTCTTAACCTGAAGCACCACTTTAGCTAACGGGGCCTCCTGCTGCCGCTGGAGCCCAATTTCTGTTCTTATCCTAAAGCAAAGTTCTTATGCTGAAGCACTATTCCTAGGTTAGAAGAGTGTGTAACCTGAAGCGTATATAACCCGAGGTACCACTGTAGTTCATGGCTGAAGCAGTCAATTCATTCATTAATCTACATTCTAGATGCCAGTAAAGTCCTGAAAACAGGGAAAATGACCTACCTGATGACCACACACTAGACCCATCTGAGGAGCACGTGCTATTACATATACTAGTGATGCTGCTTTAAAATACTCCTGTTACATCTCAGAATAGAGAAAGAAAAGTGTGTATGGTCCCCACTGTTGTCATCACCATTTATTCCTTATAAAAGTATTAAAAATATACTTGGTGCTATACACTAATACAGCACACAGGCCCTGCTCACATGTTCAAAATCTAAACTACACAAAAACAGAGGGGATTTTAGAGGCAAGGTGAAAACTTTGCACTTGCTGGGTACATCTAAAGTACCTCTTTGGATCCCGGCCAAGGTATCAGTACAGTTTCTTCAGTATTTTATTCTACAGACAGCTTTAGTACAGATGGCATTTATTCTCACTATGATTTTACTCTCCTTTTTGCTCAAAACATTTAACAAACTTGTTAATATCTTTAGGCAGAAATTTGGAGAATAAAAATGTGGTGTATTACATCTAAATCTAACCATGTATTTCTTTTCTGAAAATGAAATGGATTGCCCAAAGTTTGGCAAGAGGAGAAAGATTGCTGCTGTTAATCTTAAAGCCATCACATGCTGAAGAAGTTAAAGTAAATCTAGGCCAACGATTTCAAATATGAATATCCATATTTTGGAGCGATAGAGAAACAGTATCTCAGATCAAAATTCTTCCATTTGTCAGTTTTGTCAGCGAGAAGATTGGTCTTTTCTTTCCTATTTAATGCTTGTTACTGGCAATGGACTTAAGTAGAAAATCATTCTGTTTCAGGTCATTTCTTTTTCATCCTTTTCTGCAAATGATGCACATACATACCAATATGGTAGTCCTTACTTCTGTACACGATCAGCCACAATAAGCTAGGAAGCTAGCTAGTCCATCTAGCCTAGTATTGTCTATGCTGGCTGACTCTCCAGTGTTTTAGGTTGGGGGTGGAACCTGGGATCTTTTGTTCTTGCCTATTTAAGTGCCACCTAAAAAGGCCCCCAAAGTGGCTCAGAAAGGATGCCACACAAAAACAAAATTCTAATACATTTTGAAAACATTCAAACGCACTCAGGTTTCTGCCAAAAAAGTAAGGGATCTCCCCACCACCACCACCCCTGCCTGATCTCAGAGAGCAGGAGAAAAACCTTAGGTAGCAGCTCCTTCTAAGGGTCCCAGGCAGCAGGGTGGTTGATAGTTCCTGCACGGTCCTTCCCTTCTGTGCAAAGGTCCTCTTAGTTGTGGCCACTTCCCCACAAATGTCTGTGCAGTATTCATATCACCCTTTGAACTCAAACCCCTGACGTTACCAAGTGGACAAATGGCTGACACGACGTTTTCAGGAGTGAAAATGGGGTTGAGATAGCAGCATGGAACAGACCCTTCAAAACAACACTGATATGCAATCATATCTTTTTAAGAATCATTGGGGAACCCCAGCCAAATGTGCATTGCTCAAGTAGAGCCCCCAGGGAAAAACCAGCAGATCCAGATTCCCTTTAATACTTGGATCTGATAAGCCGACTAGAAGGCTTTTCATGGGCCCAAATGTTTTTAAAGCAGCACTTACAAAGGCAGTACTCCTAAGGCAGTGCTGCTTAAAAGAAAGATCTCATAGGAACAACAGTACTACTCCACAGCAAGCACTCCATTTTATATGGAGCAATTTAGATGTTTTAAAGGTTAATAGTGACATAGTTAAAGCTATGGTTTTCCCAGTAGTGATGTATGGAAGTGAGAGATGGACCATAAAGAAGGCTGATTGCCGAAGAATTGATGCTTTTGAATTCTGGTGCTGGAGGAGACTCTTGAGAGTCCCATGGACTGCAAGAAGATCAAACGCATCCATTCTTAAGGAAATCAGCCCTGAGTGCTCACTGGAAGGACAGATCCTGAAGCTGAGGCTCCAATACTTTGGCCACCTGATGAGAAGAAAAGACTCTCTGGAAAAGACCTTGATGTTGGGAAAATTGAGGGCACAAGGAGAAGGGGATGACAGAGGACGAGATGGTTGGACAGTGTTCTTGAAGCTACCAGCATGAGTTTGACCAAACTGCGGGAGGCAGTGGAAGACAGGAGTGCCTGGCGTACTCTGGTCCATGGGGTCACGAAGAGTCGGGCACAACTAAACGACTAAACAACAATGAAATTCATGTACTGGTTTGTGCGAGAAAAGGGGGAAACACTTCAAACTGAAACGTTTAGCTATACAGTACTGCTTTCTTAAGATTTTTTTTAAAAATGTTTCTGAACTTGAGCAGAGGCCAGATTATGTGGTCATGAAGGAAAGCTGTCCATTGTACATCAAGGTAATCTCTGAACAAAAGAATTATTATTCTGCCAGACATTAAATGGTCTTACCTGTGCACTTGTAGTCTGAAGCTACACCTTTAAGGACAGCATCAAACACAGATATTTCCACTCTCTGCTTTCTATGATGACAGCTTAAGATCAAAGAAGGTTGGGATACGACAAGGTGCAAAAATGGTTCTAACTGCAAGTCACTAGTTCCCCTGCGACCAGGCTGTCGAACAATAGTTATGCCCAAGGCTTGCCTAGCGGATGATCTTGTAGAAGCATGAAGACTTTCAAGAGATAGAAGACCTGCTTTTTTCCCAGAAGGCAGTGAACTGTTAGCATTCAATAGGTTGAATGCTGTTACAGATGAAATGCCTGCTCCGCTGGGCTTCTTGAAATCGTGCTCAGCTCTCAAGTTTGCTTCAGGAAGGTTTAATGAAGTTTTGGCTGCTTTCTCTCCATCTTTCTGATCTTCCATCGATTTTGATTTAGGTAAAGTGGCACATGAGTAAGTCATGAAGGATATTCGGCTTGCTGTAATAAAAATATCAAAGGGAATGAAGTTCAGGTTCTTCACGATAGAAGACTGCCGAGAAGGACGGGCAATGCGGTGATGGCTGGTACCACTGTGTTGTTCTATTTGGACTATTCTGATTTTAACACTGTCACTGCCAATGCCACTGTCTTGGGCTCCACTGTAACGTGAAGATGTTTCAGTCATGCCTCCATCAGACGTATCCATTTTTTTCTGTTCCTGTTTGGAAACCTGGGAAGAAAAATAGCATATTAACTTAAAACAGTCATATCCTAAGTATTTCCATTTTACAACATAAAACAATTGCTATATAAACATGAGGTCAAGAGAGAGAGAATTCTATAAAAAAAGAAACTTGCCAAGTTAACTTTTAAAATAGGAATCACTCATGAAAACTCAGCAGGTGTCTGTTCCAGAGAAATGGTGACTCATATTTAATGACATGCTAGTGAAAGATGTGGCAGGAGGAATACATGTTTCCTACGTTCAAACTAATTTGTTTTTCAGACCATTTACGAATTCAAAAGATAGTGTGTCAGCCAATTAAAGATGTTTGAAATGATCAGCTGCCTTTTAAGTAATTAATTATATTTAAATAACAGACCTGGGTGAAGGTATTGAGGGGATGCTCATCAAATTTTCAGAGGACATCAAACTGGGAGGGGTAGTTATTGCCACAGAAGACAGACTCAGGATTCATGATGATCTTAACAGATTGGAAAACTGGGCCCAAACTAATACAATGAATTTCAATAGGGACAATGGTAAGGTTCTACACTTAGGCAGGAAGAACCAGCTGCACAAATATAAGATGGATTGGGGGGGGGCACCTGGCTTGCCAGTAGTATATAGTATTTAAAATTGCTGGCTGGATTACTGATCTGCTGCTGTGACACCATGATTACCCACAAAATTCTTCCTTTAAAAAAAAATATTATTAGAACTTCTATAACTCAATTGTTGCTATAGGCCCCTGTTGTGATGCCAAAATATTTTTTCTGTCATCCCCCAAAGCTTACATATTTGTCAATTATTATCAAAATAAATAAAAATAAAACAATATTTGTTACTGACTGCTTCATAGCCTCCCCGCCCCGCAGCCATGATTCTGTGGAGCCAAAAGACTTTTCTGAGCCCCACCCCTGAGAACTCATTCTTAACAAAATTATCACTGGCTGTTCTGCAGGCACATTTGCAAGGCTATGCAGGGTCCAGTATGGTTTCAAAGTAGATTGGAGGGGGCCACATGTTGAGATTTGGAGTAGATGACCCTCAAGGTTCCTTCCAGCTCCACCATTTTATGATTCTATCCCCACTTATACATTTCTGCCACACCCAGTTTGGCCCCAGGAGGAGAGAGTGGAGCATGAGTCAGTATGGTCCTCAGCCTGAAAAAGTTTAGTCACCCCTGCTGTAGAGAAAATATGACCAGTTCCTTCAGCGAGCCACTTGTTTGCCTTTCACATCTTTAAACCATCTTGGTCGCTAACAGGATGTTGTGTGTTGAAGTCATGACGACAAACAAGTCCTGCTGACTTTGTTCCCACTCAGTGCATTGCTGTGTACCACAAGAACTGTTGAGTGGTTAAGCAAAGAATTGGGACTAATGCCACTGTCTTCCCAATAGGCCTGTTGCTAAAGAAAGGCAATATGGTCCACTTAGAAGATGTTCAGCATAAAATATATAAGAAAAAAATCCCCACTGAAATGTGTCCACATAGTGACTTTTTATGAGTCAAAGGAAACAACTATTTCCTTAGACCTATCAATTTACTGAAGCATAGCTTTGCAAAGAGAAACATTAATACTATAAATTTTTGTTTTCTAGTTACAGATTTTCCAACTTGAATTCAATACCTATTTCTTAAAGTTCTGCACTGATTGCCGTAACCCTGACAAACCCATGATATTTAAATATCCTGGGATGGCTTTTGAAGCAGGCTGGAAAAGTCTTTATATTAAACACAGGCTGATCTGAGTAGGAGTGGTGAGTCCTGTGCTGATATTGCACAGTATACAGCAGGCACTATCAATTAATGACAGAGAAGCATGATTCCCCACCCTGCTTTTTAATGCCCAAATCCCTGGTTCTATCTTGAACAGGCATTTTCTATTAACGCATTGTCACATGGTTTTTGCTTCTAAAAAAAGTATTGTACAAAACAGAACAGCAGCCTTATTTTTCAAAATATTATGCAAAATAGAACATTGGTTTGAGTATGTGTCTCACTAATAAATTAGTAAAAATTGTTTTGAAGCACTGTATACAATTTTTTTATCATGCAAATCCAGAAGTGCAAGCTGTTGCACAAAAAAGTAGAATATATTAAACCAAACCATAAAATCCACCCCCCCAAAAAAACCCAATAAAGCAATATATAAGAAAAGCTTGATAAAGCCATCAATCACTAGTCACAACAGGCCAGTACTGTCTCTAGAAAGCAGCCAGACTTGGAGTTAAACTGGCTTCTGAGGGGAGGGAGTTGCATAGCTAGAAAGTACACCAGCATTATCACCTTTTGATGTTCTGACTTGGCACACAGGCAATGCCTCGAGGAAAGTATATCCAGCAGACCTTAAGGGCTATGGCAAGACACACAGATCTGCTAGGGATGATCTCTGGGAGGATATATATCGTTATATGTCACTTAGCCAGTTACTGAGTTGGGATTTGCAGCTATTAACTTTAAAAGGCAAGCTTGGCAATAAATCTGGGCATCAAATGGAATATCCTTTTATACTGGTGAACAATTCCAAATGCAAGAACTCTAAAAACGTTCCATGCTTTATTATGGAAGAAATGGGCCAATATTTTAAAGATGTCAAAAGCACCAATATCGGCTTCCTGATAGCAAATGTAATGGCAACATTTATCGCTGAGCTGCATTTATATCAGTTCACTTACTCTTTACATAACCCATTTAAAACGAACAATAAAAGTTTTCTTTAATTAGCTACTGGTGTGCATTAACATGATCATGATTAAACCATAAAAACCAACTGTACATTACTCAGGTCCCCTATCACATGTGTTTCAAATTATTTTAGTTGAAAATGTACTTTGAGTCCCTTTTAAAAGTTCGACCTTCTGCTTTCAGAGAATTAAATGCATATTACTGCAGTGGAGAAGATAATGTTTCAGACCTCCAGGCATATATTAAACACACTGGCAGCACATTAGACAAAATGCTTTACTTATTAGATACTTCCTATTCTAAACAGTGTCATCAAAGGCTAAAAACAAAATCCATATAAAAGCTGCACAATGCTTCCACACAGAACCTGTGCCAAAATCCCTGTACTTTCCAACTAATGAGGAAAGGATGTGCACTCTTAACATATGAATGTAAGATTTTCCAAGCATTTACTTTAGGAAACAGCACTATTGATTCCATATGGCTTATGTTAAATGAAACTGTATTGGTAAAATAACCTTTAAGATATCTGGCATGATAACCGTAATTAAACAGTATTCAAAGGAATAAAACAAAGGGGAATTTGGTTTCACAATGGCTAATTAAAATAAAATGAAAAAACACAGCATGTCATCTATCAAGATAAATTGTTATTGTTTTAAAAACTATTTAAAATACTGTTAAAATATACTTTTTAGATAAAATCTAAAAGTACTGGGAAAATATTTGTGGCTTAAAAATGGATAGTTTGGCGAAGAAAAGTAGTATACAACTTGGAATTATTTTTTTTATGTTGATAGAATAGCTTTAAAACTTTGAGCATAACCAGATGGGCCTTAAATCAGAGGGATTCTACAGTTTCGCTGTCTGAATGAATTGCTACGTGAAAAAGTTTTCAATCGCTGAAAAATGTCAAGTTGATAGTTTACTTATTAGATTGCTTCAGTGCATTTTCTCCATCCTTTCACTTCATGGCAGTCTCTATAGAGAAGGTGATGAAAGCTATGCTAGTAGCTAGGGAACTGTGGCAAATTCTTCCTTGTCATGTGTTGAGATAAGTGACTTTACTAGCTTAACCCCTTGAATTCAAAAGCATTTAGGGAAGATAGAGAGATAAGGCTTAACTATAGCTGCTACAGTACAGTGTGTCCACTTCATGGACACACGCTCCTGTTGCTGGGCATCCTCTAGCATCGTTGTAAATATGCTCAGGTGCTTTTTATTACTAAAGCCATGATATGTCATGAATCTTCCTGTTTAAGCAGCCGTATTACCTTAATAGTTGGCAAGGACTGTCAGTCCAATGTATTAATATGAAAACTAAAATCTCCAAGGAAATCAAGGAAATGAAAAGCCAGCCTCAAAATCATTTTATGCCAGACAGAATTTGGGACAATTACAGTGACCCCATTAAGGTTAGACCTGTCTTACTAACAGAAGCTTCCCGTGTTGCAGGTTAAACTCTTCTTCTTTTTTTAATGGAGTGTTTCAAAAGCATTTGTAATATGGCATGGTAATAGTTATTTAAGTTTAAAAATCATAGTAGGCTAACACTAGCCCCATGACACGATTCTAAGATGTTCTTTGGATCGTGGAATATTTTCTGTAAAACCTCATGGTTCAAGCTGTTCAAGTGAGAGGCTTGCAATTACAGCTTGTTAACACTGCAGTGGGTCGCTTCCTTTATAGTATATAGATTAAAAATCAATAAAAAATCAATAAAAATTGGCAACTTTAAAATAATGACTGAAACAGACCTGATTTCTTTACAATCACAAATAGGTTTGGTATAAAATTATTCGGCTATTCTTTCCTGCTTTAACCGAAGAACTTTCTTAAACACATAGCCTGGAAGAAAATCCAGTTCTCTTGCATATCATTTCTTGCTTTATGAACACACACACAATTGTAATATGCTTATTTGTGGCAGGGAAGTCTCAGACTAGGATTCCTTAGAGGCAACGTCTTCCAACAACTGCAATTTTAAGGAAGAGATGGATCCATGCCTTTGCCCATCCCCTGTGGGTTTGTTGGCACTGGAGACCACCTCCACAACACTGAACCCATAGTTGCAAACTTCACAATCTTGAATGAGCAAAAAGCTGAGGAAGGCAGCATCCGTACTTTAACTAGTCACGATGCAACACTCTGGAGATGGGGGCCTCTAATCCATGACTACATACTCCTGTTACACAACTTAACTATTTGCTCTAGTATTTTACTAAGACAACTTATCTTCTTTTCCTCAGCTGCAGGAGTGCTATCCATGGTCTTAGACCCACACCCTGGTCTCCTAGCCAGGTGCTGATTTTTGCCTTGCTCATCTGCTCTGCCAAGGGAATCAGGAACTACTGCCTTCCCCTTGCTTGAGCCATCATCTCTCCTTGATGGTCAAAAAGATTGTTCCAAAAGTGAACAACTTAAAATAATGAGTGCATTAAAAAAGGTAAAGGTACCCCTGCCCGTACGGGCCAGTCGTGTCCGACTCTAGGGTTGTGCGCCCATCTCACTTAAGAGGCCAGGGGCCAGTGCTGTCCTGAGACACTTCCGGATCACGTGGCCAGCATGACAAAGCTGCTCTGGCGAGCCAGCACCAGCGCAGCACACGGAAACGCCGTTTACCTTCCCGCTATAAGGCGGTACCTATTTATCTACTTGCACTTAGGGGTGCTTTCGAACTGCTAGGTGGGCAGGAGCTGGGACCGAAAGACAGGAGCTCACCCCGCTGCAGGGATTCAAACCACCGACCATGCGATCGGCAAGCCCTAGGCACTGAGGTTTTACCCACAGCACCACCCGCGTCCCTGACATGAGTGCATTACCAGTAGTTTAATATATCATTTAACCAATTGGAAACATTGATTTAACACAAAACTTGTTTTAATGTTTGAAATGCTTGATTAAATTGTGTGAAAATATATATGTAGTGGTGGCAAAAATATATTTCAGGGATTTACTGGCTCCGGTACTATATTTTAACAACAGAGAAAACTCCTCAGGTCACATAGCCAAGACAGAATATACTTCTGAAGTGGGTGCGTTGAATGAAGAATGTTATACATCTGCATGAAGCAATTCCATTTTATTTTAGTTATGATTATGTAACAGGACTATTTAAGTCCTCTTTCCAACTTGCATCATAGTCATTTTCAAACTCTCATCTAAACATCTTTAGCCAATCATGAGCTCATTTTTCACATCACATAAAATATGGAACAAATTGCAAGCGTGAAACCACAGAGTAAACGTGCCAATCATATCTTCTTCTTCATTATGACGTCTGACCCAATTTTGTGCTCCAGCTAAAAGTTAAATGTTTTTTGTGGGCAAGAATATCATGACTAGAGCATGAACATAAATTCTGATTCCTTTTATCAGAATTTTAGAAAGGGGATTCATTTTTCCCCCCTATTCCTATGGAAATGGAAATCCTTTCGAGTCCACATCAGCTCAAAATATGAAAAAACAAACAAACCACCCATAAATAATTACAGTGTGGGGATTATGGAGCCAGTGTTGTGGAGTCATTAAGTGTGTTGGAATAGGACCTATGAGACCCAGGTTTAAATTCTTATTCAGCCATTAAGAGCAACTCTCAGTCGAACCTAACTCACAGTGGTGGTGGTGTTCCTGCCATTGAGCAGTCGAGACAGATTAGGAATTCTGGTGGTTTACTGCCTGCCTCGCTGCCCAGCATTCTCCCTGCCTGAACTGACAGAACTGGTCTCGTAGGCAGTGCCAAGGATTCCCAGACTGCTGGTTTTGGAAGACTTCAGCATCCTACTGAGGTGACTGGTTCCGGGGTGGCTCAAGACTCCATGGCTGCCATGACAACCATGGGGCTGTCCCAACATGTCACTGGCCCAATGCATGTGGCAGGCCACACACTGGACTTTGTTTTCTCAACAGGGCAGGAAGAGGGTGATAAGAAAGTAGGAGATACTAGCATCAGTCCTTTGTCATGGTTAGATCATTTTCTGTTGGGATTGAGGCTTTCAGAAACTTTTCCCCTCTGCAGAGGCAGGGGACCAATTAGGATGATCTGCCCTCAGGGGTTGATGGGTTTCCTGACAGCTCTGGGGAATTTTTTTAGCTGCCATGACTGGCACTCCTGTTGAAGCCCTGGCTAAACTCTTGAACATCCAAATGGCTTGGGCTGCTAACACGATTGCCCAGAGCTTAGGGCGAGAGAAGAAGCTGGGAGACAGCTTGAACGTAAGTGGAGGAAAACTGTGGTCACCTCATTTTATCCTCCTACTAACCCTATGAGATAGAATAGGTTGAGAAAGGGAGGGGTGACTGGCATGAAGAAATTCACGATAAGAAAGTGAGTTTCATAGCTAAGTGGGGATTTGTGCCAAGAGCTCCAAAGTCCTAATCCAGCACTCTCAACATACTGTGATTTAATATGAAAGCCAGTTTGGTGTAACACTTTTAAACAAATTTCTTAAGGTGACAGCATTCTATTTAGATAAGGAGAAGCTTTTAAAAACATATTTGGAATAAATAGCTAAGATGTAGGATTTGTGTGCTTTGCAATATAAAACAGGAGAATAGTTAGCTGTTCAAGGTCTAAATAATTATTTAAAATTTAAACAGTTAAAACAAAACACAATCCATTTCACTACCAAGCTAAGTTTGTGAAGTTTTAGTAAAATTTTTAAGCTATATATGAGACATTAGAAAAGGTCTGACACATTTTATCCAATATTTTGATAGGCCTTGAAAGGGTCTAGCTAGAACATTCATCTCTTTTAGACCACTAAATTAAGGTAAGACAAAGAAAAAAAGAAATGTAATCCCAATAACATAGAGGTCTGTTTCAGATAACCAAATAACATAGACCTTAAAATCTGGACTGAACCCAATCTTGCACTTAACACTCAGGTTAAACTGCTTGATCCATAAGGGTTAGTTCTCAAATACATTGAAAAATAAATAAAAATAATTCAGATTAACTTTTTTTAAAAAAAACGAGGGCAGAAATCTATTTTGGTTCAAGTACATGATTTATCTTTTATGTTTTTCATTGCAGAAGTTTTTCATGATTTTTCTTAGGGAAAATCAACTTCTTGGGGGCAATTATCATCTTGGTAATGGGCCAGCATGCTGAATTTTACTAGGGGGAAAAAGTAAATGTTAAGTCTTGATCAACACAGGATTACATAATCCATTGCAACAAATGTTTATCCTTTGGAATAACATATGAAGTTAAGGTCATGTGAGTGGGGCACTTATATTCTGGAAACTGTATGCTAAGGATAGAATCACATCTGATTTTTACAAGAAATAAAAGAAAAATAAAGAGACCATGTTAAATTCCCATTACCTTCTCTGCCAGCGAAAAATGCTTAGGATGCAGTATGCTAGATATTTAAGATGGCAGGGGAGATGATTAACGACTTGGGCCCCAGAAACCTCAAAAACGGCTTCTACTCCTTTGTACTAGAACAATGGTTCTAGTAACTGCAAGTGCCACCTTGACTGTACTACCTGCTACCAAAAGTATGCAAAACTCTGTGAGAGGACTCTGAGGAAGTCTAGCATCACATCTCTAGAGTTCTCAGAAATTTGTTTAAATCAGGGGGAACTAATGTGGGGCACTTCAGATGTCACTGGACTACAACTCCTATCACCATTGACTGTTGGCTATATTTGCTGGGGCTGGTGGAAGTTGCAGTCCAATAACATCTAGGGGGTGCCATGTTGGCTACCTGTGAATTCAGTCACAGCAGACTGCCAAGAAGCATCACTCTGACCTTGCTTGCTCAGGCTGCTATTTAAAGTGAGAAAAACCCAGAACAGCGTGCATGCTGCTCCGATCCACAATCATTTTTAGAGGATGATTAAATCCCAGTTCCTTTCCCCATGAATGTGTGTGTTCTTCTATCTGTAAACAATACATGAATTACATACTAATTCTTGCACAAGTACTAAAGAAAAAATTCACATGGCATGTGAATGCACCACTAGTGTCAAGGAGAGCACTGGCTTACAAATAACTTTCCATTTCTTTATTAAGGGAGGCAGTGTTTCCAATGAAACTTTCCTAAAACCTAATTAGATAAGCATTTGTTAATGCAAAAAGAAGAAAACGTAGCATACTTTGAAACCATAAACCAGTAATTGTTACTCCAATTCTTGGGGTTTTAAAAAAATCTATATGCTACACTGGATAAACGGGGATTAACATAGGAAAAGCTGCCATTTGTGCTGTCTGGTCCCATGACGTTATAATTTGTTTCATACTAACGCACACATTAATCCACATTACAACAAACTCTGACACCTTAGTTACTAAGAAACGGTTTCTTTCCACACAGTTGCCACATGGAGGCTGCCAGAACCTGCCTCTGTATGGTAGCTTGGATCGCAGGGTGGGCAGATATCTGTGTGAGCTGATTCTCATGATATGGACCTCTTAGGGTGGTTGCCTGAAACTGTCTCCATGTGGTGGTGATGCTTCATGTGTATATGCCAACTCATTGTGTGGTATGTACCTTGCCATGTGGTTTCTCTGCACGCAGCCCCAAACATTCCTGCTTCAAACAGACTCTGCATGGCAAGCCATTTTATAGATCATGGTGTGCTACGTGGGAACAGTTGCCAAGTAGTTTCACTGTTTCAAACAGTGTCTAGGTGGTGGCCATATTGTACTCAGTGGCCCTCAGCACTCGCTAACCACATGGCTTCTGTCCACACAATTTCCAAGCTGTTTCTGACAGTGTAGAAATAAGACACATGGGTGGGAGCCAGTAAACATAAACAATTTGCTGTACGGAGCAGCCACTCAGCTGAGATAGCTTCATGTGGCCTCCACATGGTGGCTGTATTGTGAGAAGGGAACGTTGCTAGGGCACCTGAAGTATGAAGTTTCAGAAAAAGCAGCAGTACATTTGCATTACATTGATTAACTTTACCATACATGTTTTAACTTTTGGATACAAAATACAGTTAGCATCTCACAGATTAATAGAAGCGTTTAAAACTGTATGAAAAATGTAGGGATTTTCATAAATAATCTCTCTCTGTATATATATATATGTGTGTGTGTGTGTGTGTATGTATGTACAGATTTTTCATCAGGGATGGTAACAAATCAATGGCATCTGCACAGCATGTGTATCAGCCACTTTACATTTAAGCTGTCTGGCTTCTTGTATACGGCTTTCTGGAATCTGTTTTATCAATATTTATGGTTTTTTTCACATGAAATACAAATGGCAAAGTAGCCTTAAATTTACTTGAAACAAAAAGGCAGCACTTTATAATTAACGACAAGAATATTTGGATTGTAACTTCAAATTCAAATTCGTAAAAAAATAAATAAATGGACAAGTCATTTGTCCATATCAGGTTTAAGTGGACTGTAGTCTTTTAATGCTGCAGTGTAGAGTGCATTTTAGCAAAAGTGCACCCCAAGTTTATACCATGAGATTTAAAATAAATTGAATTATCTGTCCATTTGATACACACACACAGTCTAGCCAGTCCACACACACTTCCCTCCATGAGCATGCACCAAATAACCCTCTACTGGAAATACCCCCTCCCACAACCCCCTGAATTCATGTAAGGACTCTGTGTGTGTGCAAACTATAATTCTCCTTGAATTGGCTATATCACAGACAAGTTTAACAAATGCCTTTTCCTTCTTCCCCCTGCTAAGTGGAGGGGTCATAGCTTGGTGGCAACTACATGTTTTGCAGGCATATGGCCCCAGGTTAATCCACAACCTTTCCGTTTAAAAGATCTGAGAATGACGCTTGCCTGAGACCTTGGAGAGCCACTGCCAATCAGATCAGAACAGTGGGGTAGATAGAACAATAGTCTGACTCAGAAAAAGGTAGCTTTATACTTAACACTCCTTAAACTCCCCTTCTACTACTGTCTTGGAGAATACCAAGGTTTCTTTTAATGGGGTGTTCTACAACAGAGGATTGAGCAGAATCCTCTTGAGCAGAAGATTAGGGGGGGGCGCGATAATGCACATGTGATGTCGGGAGGAGCCAGAGGGAGGAACCAAGCGCAGCAGCAGCAGTACACCTTCAATGACCAGTGGCTCCTTCTCTTTCATGCGCAGCCTCTTCTTCTTGACACCACCAGCCAGGGACTGCTTCCCCTGTCTTTCCCTTACGCAACAGGTGGAGAAGGTTCCACAACTGGCCTCCTCTTTCTGCCATCACCAGCTAGGAGCCGTTTTCCTCCTCCTCTTTCTGCCATCACCAGCTAGGAGCTGTTTTCCTGCTCCTTCCACTCAGCAGCAGCATCAGCAGCAGGAGCCAGTCACTGAAGCTGTGCCATGCTCAGCCTCCTCCACCCCTAATCATTCTGAACATTGGAGGCCTTGCCTCCCCAAATATTGGTGCATTTTTATATTGATCTTGTATTTTGATATTCTTGCTTTATTATAATTATGGGATGGGATTCATTTCAGTGGGTCTAATCTGAGGACAACTTCAATTGGATATTGCCCATAACTTTTTTGTAATCTGCCCTGATGAAGGGTAGAGTATACATTCCTTAAAGTGACAAATAAATGAAATGAAATGGAGCCCTGGGTCAATCCTTCCTGATAGGGGACATCCCTACTTTTTTGGGGTGGGGAAATAACGGCAAGAAAATTAATGGTTATCTGCACTTTCAGAAACAAATATTTATATACTTATCCAGCAACAGAATTTGACACTGGACTTGTGTCTGTCCAATGTACCCATACAAAATCTTATTTTCAACATGTCTACCTTTTATTTATGTCTGACCTTTAAGAACTTACCATTTAAAAACATTTTAACCCTCTACTTAGTTGCTGCCATTCTTTTAAACTCTTTTAAATATCGACTGTTGTTTTCTGTTCATTTGTTTATTGTAGACTATACTATTGTTGTTGCTGTCAGCCATCTTGGTTGTGTTTAATGGAAAAGGGGACAGAAGTGCTTGTAAATACAGTAATAAGAAAGCAAATGGAGTAGTAATTACAGGAGAAAACGTGATTCAAAAGAATGTCCCTTTTAAAATATAAAAGTTAGAAGTTATTCAGACCTACCCCTACTTCTAATTGAAACAGGAGCCCTTGGGTGCAAATACGTATCTAAATTAATTCCATCATTTTTATTTTCTCTGAAGCGTTTGGCACAAAATTAGATCCTTTTGCACAGCGAACAACCTAACCTGCTACTTCATTTGTTATGAATATAAACTGCCTGCTTGGGGTTTCCATCAGACACAGAAACATTGCTTTTTTGCTTCCAGCCTGATAAAGAATTTTGATGAACATGAAAGAAAACTTGCTCACTTGTTTACAGATTTATACACAGAAGACCCCAAAGAAAGGATCAGGCAACATTCAATGTTATGTGAGTGGACTTCCATTCACGCAGTGGGGCTTTGTCATCCCCCCTGTGTGTTCACCAAATCTTCTTCAGATTGGAGCCTTTGGAGCAAAATATGTTCCAAAGGGTCTCACAACCCTTTGGAACATATTTTGGGAGTGCGCAAGGCACTGAAGTATGGAGGAGAGGCTGTCTAGTCACTCAAGAAGAAGCCTCTTCCATTGGTAGGTGACCACTGTTGGAGGTCATCAAGTATCTTTAGTGAACTACAGCTTCATTCTTCTTTCAAAATTAAGATTATTTTTTTTCTAAACTAGCAAATGTGTCTGATTCCTTCAACAGTGCATTGTCTACAAATATTTCTTCTGTGAAGTAACATGCCAGATGATTTAGGTTGCTTCTCCATTACCTTAAGTAATGTAAGGTTAACTTTTGCAAAACAAGTTTTAACATAAAAGAGCTGTGAGATCTTTGTTATGTTAACCGAAACTAAAGAATCCCACAGAAGCTTCTATATTTGTCTTAAGTGCTTTAATCTCAACGACAGATAAATAAGTAAAATGAAAAGTCTAAAAAGAATGGCAATGTTAAGGAAGCAAGTTCTACCAGAATAAGGCAACTGTGTATGAATTAGGATCTGAGAACTGTAGCATGAGGTATCAACAAATTCAGAATGTGGCATTAGCATAAAATAATGCCTTGTCCTTTAGCACCTACCTAGATCAAAGAGCAACCATTTTTGGCCTTAATTATGTGGTTCCTCTTTAGCCTCTACACAATATGTTTTTTGTTTTGTTAAAATATAAACATTTAATTTACTCTGTAACACTGGTTTCAGAAGTATACATATGTTATTCCTTACATATGGTTCTTTTGGAAGTGGGTTTAATTTGATGATTACTTGATATTTGTGAACGAAGTAATTACTGCTTCCAAATCCATCTAGTCCACGCAGTCTTGATACACTCAGCTTTTGCTGCCCACATTCTAAAACCACCTTGTTATTCAATTATTGTAATGTAGCAGTAGCATTTTGCTTTTGTACTTTAGGAGGGTTCCTTTTATATCATATAGCCTCCAAGTCAATATTTAAAATTCAGACGAAAACAAAATTACATAGAAGAAGCATGGCTGCTGAAGGGGTGGGGGTGGGGTGGTAAGAATGGTATGGCTGCTCTGGGCCTGAACTGCACAAACTCCTGCCACTTCCTGTGAATCCACCCGTCTCTCGTGGAGCATGCTGGGCTGACAGTCCCCTGTTTCCAGCTACATTGCACCATGCTAGCTTCTGCCGATCCTCAAAGGGCTATACATGTATAGCTGCATCAGAGAAGGACTAGAGGAAGCCAACAAAGCATGTCAGTCCCTGACGCTTCCCTTCAGAGCAAAAGAACCTTCTTGCTGCCTCCTTTGTCCCCTTCGGTGTGTGTAGGTGATAGGAGACAAAAGATGTTGAGGCTTTACCTTAGGATTAACCTCCACAAACATCTGTCTCCTCTCCATCCCCACGCTACCTGTGTTTAACTTCACCGAAACGGTGAATTTAACTTGTGTTATATCATCCCAGGAATCATGGCCAGCACTGGCTGGGAGGCTACCCCTAGAGAACTTTGCACCACTGCAAGTGAGTTTGGGCCTTAAGTAAAGTTTAAAAACAGGGGAAATTCTCAAGATAGAGACTTTAGTCGTTTGTCTGACTCTTCATGACCCCGTGGACCAGAGTATGCCAGGCACTCCTGTCTTCCACTGCCTCCCACAGTTTGGTCAAACTCATGTTGGTAGCTTTGAGAATACTGTCCATGCATGCACACAAAGGCTCATACAAATAACAAACTTAGTTGGTCTCGAAGGTGCTACTAGAAGGATTTTTTTTCTTTCGACTACAGCAGACCAACATGGCTACCTACCTGTAACTACAGCTAGGCATTCAGTGATAATCTGAACCTATAAGCCAACCCTTCACCAAATAGTCTCAAGATGGATAATAAAAATACAATTTAAAAAACAAATAAGGATTACCTTAAAATCATAAAACAAACCCACAAAATAACAGTATATATTAATACAGAGGAAGACAAGACATTGCTTCAAAAAAAGTTCTGGGTTAAGAGGTGCAGCTGCGACAATCACAGAAAAACATACTGTGATGCAGCAAGATGCGTTTCAGAGGTGTGGTCATTCCACAACCTGAGAGTGACCACAGAGAAGTGTTAGGGGCTGGCTGGACACTGAGGAGTGGTGGCTGGATTCTGGGCAGCAGAGGATGGAGGGGTTGGAGAGTGACTTGGAAGAAGTGATCAGTGAACGGGGAGAACCTGTAACAGCCATGAAATGAGAGGCAGAGGCAGGAGAAGGTGCAGGATTGGAGAGTGAAGAACAGTTGCAGAAGGAGGGAGAGAGAGGTTAGCCTGGTGTTTCTAGTGTTTAATTCAGTTTAATTTAAAAAATTCAACACGATTCCTTGCAAAATAATTTTATGGCATTATGCATTAACACAGGCAATAGGCTGCCTGGTCTCCCTCTAAAACAATTCCATTCTGAATGTCAACATCTGATTTCTAGTAGGGATCTCTTGCGAAACACTAACATTTCCCCCTTTCCCTTGTGTTTACATCCTGCAAATATTTGCAGATTTATGGCTTTTCTTTTCCATTTGTCATTTCTTAGTCAAACTATATATATTTAGCTTCAGAAACCTTGATAATAAATCAGCCTAAAGTTGGATATTTTTTGTTGGTTTTCTTTGAACTTTTAGTTTGTAGATGCTTCAAAGGGCTGCCTGCTGGAGGAGGTGTTTTCAGCTTAGATAACAGAAGATGGCCTTCCTTTACTGGTGAAGGAAATGTGAGAGAGCTTCTAGCGGGAGCTGGAAAGCATATAGCAAGGGGAACAAATGCTTGGCTCTTTATTTCTTCTTCTGGCTGTTCATTCCTCAGAGAAGAAAAACATGGTTGTGAGAGGGAGGCAAGGGAAAACAAAAGCCCTCTGCCATAAAATAATTTATAACAACTCCCAGAGAAAGATAAAAGAAACGATCAAAATTCCTAAAGACTGGAGCTATTACACAGTCTGTATGCTGATATGAAGGTTTAAAATGCAGTCTGAAGGTTAGTTAGGCATGGAGGGTTTTTAAATGGGCACTGCCAGGAAGCTCCCAATAAACACACATCATTGTGTTTCCTCCTGGTTCTCTTGTAAGAGAATAGCTGTGTCAGGACGTTTGCAGGAATACAGTGGTAAATTGTGAAGTTCAGGACCTTTCCCACTGCCACTCCCCAGGCACACAAAGAGTCAAAAGGGTGCTGTGGTGTATAGCATGTGAAACTTTGGCTGTGGAGACCTGGGCTCACATCCTTGATAAGCCATGAAGCTTTACTGAGTGACTTTCTGAGCGAAGCCTTCCAGAAAAAGAGATCATGTGCCAGGCTAGACCTGTCCTTCAATAGCACATATTAAGAAGGCTGGCAAACACCGCTTTGGCAGATGACACCATCACTCTTGCCATGAGAAAAAAATACAGTACCCAAATTGCAATGCCCCATATCTCTCCACCCCTACCACTGTTGGGCATGCCATGTGGTCAGAAGTCAGCCCCATTAGAAGTGCTGGACAAGTGTAATTCTGCCTGTATATGGCAGAGAAGTTTGAGACTTCAAGTCTGACACTTGAGAATTAGAGAGGAAACAAAACAAAGTTCCAGTTATAAATCCATCATAACAGGGTCAGCAGCAGCCCACTGCAGCTGAAGGAGCAAAGGTCAGGATAGCTAGGAACAGCTGAAGCTAGGGGTAGCACCATTTTATTATCATTTACTCATTATTTTCACGAAAAGTCAAAATTAAATTTTATTGCGATTCACAATGATATAAAAGAATCCTCACGTGTTCTCAAAATGCACCTTATAATTATATACCATGGCATGAACACTTGTATCGCTTTATAGCTGACATTATCAGTTGGTTCTGAGTAGCTTTAAAGCCCCCATGAACTTTACTAAACAGTAAGTACACACTTGTGTAACTGTTATAGTTATAGTCACAGACTCATACACCACATGTTTAATGTTACTAAGCAACGGGCCCTAGATAGTAAAATCTGCCTTTTTTTGTTTTTTATTTTGGCAAGAGACTGAGCCCCCCCCCCCCCGGATTACAAGGCCCTGGGCTGTAGCCCACTCCGCCTTTATGTAAATCTGGAACTGATGGGAAGAAAGAGCAAGGGCAAGGGTCTGGGCGGGGGAATAAACAGAAAGGTTAAATAGTGAGTAAGGGAAGAAATAGCAAGGCTAGGAAGAGTAGATATAGAATCTAAGGGGCGTGGGATTACTTTTTCTGCGACAAGTTACAAGAAAATAAGTCCTCTTCTTTCTCTACAACAGAGAAAGCAAACAACCTTGACATGGTTCCCTAATTTAAAGCAACACAACTTGTTTGCTCTTTCTGCCACTTCCCACCCAGTCTCTGAAGTGCTGTGTTGGCTAAGCTCCTCCCTCTCAGAACAGAACCTCAGCAGACACCAACCACAGTAAAACTGGGGTGAATATTTTGAAATCCTTACAGTGGATTGGTTGTGGAAGCGGGTATGGAATGAATCACTTCATGCAAAGGCATTAAATAGCTATGTCCTGACTGACCAGTTGTTTCTATAGCAGAATACAAAATTATAAGTGTTTTACCTTAAAAGGCCTACGCTAATTAAGAAGCGCATGAACTAGAGAGAGTGTGCCATTCTCTGGACATGATAAAAGTGCTATATATTTTTAAAGTGGTTTTCTTTGTCAAAGTTTGTACGGTCTATGGACAAAGTGCGGGATTTCTGAGCAGCACCGTCACTAAATTAAAATTCTGGGCACACACTCAACTTTATGATTCTATCCATTCCACCAAGATGGGAAACATTGCCTTGTAAGTTATTTATTGCAAATATTCCCATAGTATACTTGCTCTGAAAGCTAACTTCCAAAAGAGGCCCCATGATTGCAAAGTATCCAAGAAAAAGCAAAACAGTATGTCTTGTATTCAGCATTTCAACAAAAATAGAAACATTGCTGTGACACAGACCTGCCATACCAGGGTATGTCTCTTTCTCACATACAGCCTCTCCGGTCATCGTCCTTTCCAAGCAACCAAGTCATGCAATTCTAGTAAATGTTACATCATCTGATATATCCTGTATATAGGAAGCAGACAGGGCAGTCCACTTTCCAATTAACACTTCTCCAGCTAATTCTCCTGGCCCCCAAGAAAGGTGTTGCTTATGAACAACTCAGTCCATTGACTGTGTCAAACAGCCAGTCAATCAAGGCCACCTGGATGCAAACATGAATATGGTAAAATGATGCACATATCCCTTTGTCACCACATTCGACCATCCACTGAATGATCTGCCTTTCCAAAAAGAAAATGCATGGAGATGGGAAGGTGCTACCTTACCAAGGCAGATAACAGATTCATAGCTCTGGAATCCATTCCTGGCCAGAGATAGAAGGTGGTGGTAGAAAGGATAAGAATGATGCTGCACAACTGGCCTCCACTGCTGGACAGTTGTGGCAAGTCAAGTGTCACAATTGCCCTTTTCTCTTGACACTTAACATGCTTCTAATAGACCCCACTAAAAACTTTCCTGTTTAGGCAAGCCTATCCTGATGGTTAGAAAGTTGAGGTAAAATTTTTATTTTGTATTTTGTATTCTAACTTTCATATGTTTTAAAGTAAGCTTGTTATTTTTTCTTGATTTTACTGTTTTATGCTTTCTAAACTGTTTTGCGGGGTGTTTTTTTTACAATCAAGCAGTGTATACACTTTATGAAATAAATACATGTCAAATTGATATTCAGCAAACTGAACCAACCTCACTGTGTGATTAAGATTAAGCCCACAACCCCCAATCAATCCCATGATATAGGGCAGGGACTAGTTTCTCTTGAAATTCCGGTGGATACTGTAGCTTTTTGGTATTTATTATGTTATTACTGTAGCTAAAGCCAGCGTAGACCAGACCTAGATGGGAAACCACTTGGAACACTAGGTAAACTACTCTTAAGTATCTTAAAAGAAAAGGAAAATAAATAATACAATAAATGAAATACCTAAGAAATGTGTTTAGGGACTTATGCTGGCTGTTTGGCCATAATAATAAACATTTGTTCATGTGTTCAGGGACTGGGGTTAAAACTAAGGACTTCAAGGACTAGACATGAAAGCCTGCCTATCTGAACACTAGAGGTACGGATCACCCAGCAGGCCCATCAGAAGGATTGTGTCAATGTGATTTTGGCAGTTTTACTGTTGCCAATAATTGGAAGAAGAGAAAAGGAATACCTCCCCCCTCAAATGATCTGGACAGCATAAGGAGACCAAGGAAATATGTACCACAATGATGTCACAGGGCAGATAGCATGAAGGAGAGACCCCAACACTGAGGTGACATTTTCAGTAGCAGCGAAATGGTAACACACATTTCTAGCCAAAAACATGCTGAAGAGCACATGGGGGGAGGGGAAATAGCAGTATATGAACCATAGTAACTCTGAAAGAACGAAGTTACCTCTGCAGCTTTATTGGATGGTTCCAGTCCAACCATATTAGTCTGTATTAACTGCTGTAAGAGTTGTACTTGAGCCACACTGAGGAAGAAGTCCAGGCTTGTTGTCATATTCACTTCCAAAGAATGGCCACATACTAAAATTTCCTGTGAAAAACAAGTTTGTAAAACAAAGTCAATGGATACCAGCTGTTTCAAGGCAATTATGTAATTTTCTTTTCTAACCAAACACAATGTAGACTATTTATACTCTCCAAATTGGGACTATTAACATTTTCTTATCTCTTCAGGCAGAAAAGCACTGTGCACCATCTGTAAAAGGAAATCAGGTGGAGGAGTGGTGGACTAGCATACCACTAGGCTTCCAACAGGATATTTGATGATTAAGATACATTTTGTTTGTTTCATGTGTGAGGTCCTGTTTCTTTGTTGCATCAAATTCTGGGCTGTCAGAGACTCTATTCATGTTCTTGGCAGAGGACTACACTTCCTCTTTCCTTGCTCTCAATGACAGATATACATTGTGGAATACAAACTCATCTTGGTTTATAATGAAATTGTACATTGCAACCCACAAATAACCGACTTAATTGATTTGTAGCTGCCTGTAAACTACTGTTGACATCTTGGCAGAATTATAGTTAGATGACCATTATTTTATGGCTGTTGTTAAACACATAGGAAAAGCTTTTGACCATTTCTGGCAAATTACTTCCGAGACGGAAAGAAGAAAATGAGCAGGTTTGCTTACTAAGCAGATGCTCATAACCCTTATCATGACATGTGCATAAGTATTTATTAGTAATCTGTAGTAAGCCTCTCCCTTCCTCACTGAATTTCATCAAGGGAATTGATTAAAAAATAAAATAACCAAAACATTTACATTCTTTAACAAGAGCTACAGTAAAATTCATCTGCTACTTTTCATGGAATGCCTTCTCTACAGCACAGCAATTCCCTAGGTCATTTAACATTTTCCTTTAGATTTCATTTCCAGCACATTTGCAGTAGCAAGTCAGCATTGTGAGGATGGGCCACAGCTCATCAATACACGATATCCCTTGAACATAGAATGCCCCACAACCCCCATATTTAATCCCTGGCATTTACAGTGAAAGGATAGCAAGGATAGGTTCCTCTTCCAACTGGGCTGAGAGCAAAGAGGGTGCTGTGTGATATCTGTAAGGAACTGATGAAAACGGAAAGAAAGGAAGCAACTGGATGAAGCAAAAATCAAGAAAGCTGCAAGGAAATGTAGAGGTGGCATTCTGGTCTGGAGCTGTGTCTTAAATCAAAGACATGTATTTTAGGGAGAAATGCATAGAATTCAAATGCAAGTGTGTGTGTGTGTGTGTGTGTGTGTGTGTGTGTGTGTGTGTGTTGGAAAGGATGAACCAGGCATATGACTAGACACATGTGAAACTGACATGGAGCAGAAATAAACTAATTAGTCCATCCCTGCTGCCAGCCTAATCCACCTCACAGGGTTTCTCTGTTGATTAAACAGTGTGCATGTGTGTTATAAATGTAATTCAGAAACACAGAAACGCAGGCTAACATGCATACAATTGCCATCTATTGCTCTTCTTAGCATACATGCAATAATCACTATTTCTGACCTACACACAAGGATTTACAGAAGACAGAGCCTTTCGAAAAACATTTTGATAGCTAATGTGGGTTTTTGTTTTATAATTAAACTCAACGTAATGTAGCATTTTAACTATTGCAAATATCTGCATTCAGAAAGATACATGAATCTGAAAGCCATGTGAGTACATCTCAAGTCAAATACAAACCTCTGTATGCAAATTCTCTGGTGAGATTACTTTTGTGAAAATGATGGCAGGAGCTGCAGTTATTCGCACTGTAAAGTCTGTTAAAATTGGAGTTAAAATAGCTCTTCGTTCTTGATGCCGCTTGATGCTAAAAGAAAAAGAAAATTTATATTAAAATCCCAAACCTTAAAAAAGAACTTGCATTAGTGGAATCATATCACCCAATTTCTCTACTCAACTTAGATTACAAGATTTTCACAACAGTGAGGGTTAACAGAATGAAAACTTTTATTGGGAAATATATTCATCTGGATGAAGCTCAGTTTGTCCTTGGGCATAAAATTGCAGACCCAAGTAGGAAATTATGAAACATAACATACCATATTAACAGACTGCCTCACCAGTAGTGTGTTTATCATTAGATATATTTAAAGCATTTGACTGTGTAGAACTAAAGCACTTAATCGGAGTGATAACTTTTTTTGGATTTGGCCCTAAACTGGTAAGACTATTGGAAAATACTTATGATATTACATCTGCTACAATTAGGATAAGTAATACAAATTCACAAAAATGTTAACTTAGCCTCAGGACAAAACCAAGTTGCCCATTATCACTTGTATTATTTGCTCTAATTATAGAACCCCTGGCAATGAGATTACACCAAATTCTAGCAGGAAAGGTTGTAACTATCAGTGGAATGGAATACATTCTGGGACTCCATGCTGACGATACTGTTTTATGTATTGCTTATCGGAATCAATTAATGCGGGAAGGTTATTGAGTATACAATTGGATACCTTTTTAAATGTCTCCGGACTTAAGGTAAAATTTAAAAAATTGGAAGTAATGTTCTTTCATATTCCCCTGCAATCTTCTCCAAAATATTACAAAGCCCAATAGCTAGGAAAAAAGCTTCAGATACTTCGTCATTCAGGTTGCCCATAATTGATTAAACAAATTTTATCGGACAAATTATAGCAAAGTCTGGAATATAATAAATATGGACATGCAACGCTTGAACAAAATGAAACGTTCTATTATGGACTGAGCGCCTGCAATTAAAACAAATTCATATTTAAATCCGACAGACCACACATTTAAAAATCTTTGCTTGTACCATGACTCAACTATTGGAAGACCGGGTCTCCCAAATCTAAACAGCTATTACAATGCATGCCAACTTAGCAACATGACAGACCTAATGTCTGGCAATAAGAGAAATATATGGAGCACATTAGAGAACTTGGTAATAGATGGTGTCCCTATAAAAGTAGTAACTTTCAAAAAGCAAATTATGCTCTTTACGGTGGCTTACAAATCCATTCACATTTACAAACTTTCAAAATTTGGACAAAATGGTCCAACAGCCTCTCACCCATTATTCCATTACAGTTCCACTGGGTTTTCAAAAATAAATATAGAGCCTTTAATATAGATGTGTGGAAAGAAAAACAACTGTATTATTTGAAAGATGTTTACAAAGATGGACTACTGCTTACTGTTAATGAGATGGAAAATCAATTGGAATATAATGGCTATTAGGCTACCATTTAAGGTCTTTTTAAGCAAATTCCCAGGTTAAAAATGAAGTCATGAGGCAATTAATGGTTTATGAAAAAAATAATAGTGGAAGTAGAGTTGACATTTTCAGCCCTCTAGTATCGTCACATTGGTTGATATTCAAAGAAAGGAAAGATTGTTCACTATTTTACTACACATCAGTACCAATTTCCTAGTCATTAAAATGGTCTTTAAGTTTCTTTTTTAATGGTTTGATCTAGGAAGATGGCTAAAGCAGGTATTAGAATTAATGCAACTATAAAGAGAAACTGAGGACAACATTGTCTTCAAAAATGAGGTGTCCATTTCAGTGATCCCAAGGAAATAATATGAAATAAACCTGCACTTTTTTATTAAGTCTTCCACACTGTACTATCCTTAAGTGTTCTGCTAACTTGAGACAGCTGGGTACCATATGAGCATCCTCAACAAGGAACGGTGTAATTATGGTACTATGACCACACTATGTTCACTCCAGGATCCACTTAGGCATCTGTTACGTATTTATACCTTTTTCAAAGACAAAACTTTCCGAAATATTAAAATAGCTGACCATCTTAGTATACCTTAAAGAACATCTGTTTAGCGTAATAGAGAAAACAAGAAAGCTGTTGTATGTCCACACAAAATAATTATAAGGAGAAATAATGGAGAAATACCAGCAGTCACAAGTTTGGTTACATAAGTATATTAGTTGGGCCTTTCCATTCATGCACCCTATAACAGTGCAGATTACTACTGTGCTGCAGAAGATATGGGTCACTTAGCCATACAGCCATTTTAAAAAAGGAATGGAAACTAGATCTCTCCTAATATCATTGATGCAACAATCATTTTAGTTATTGGGAAGCGCTAATGCGGGTTAAAAAAAATTATCAGAAAATGTGTCTGACAAACATTTTTACAGTAAGAGAAAAGAAATGCATGTTTCCTGTTGATTAGCTTATCATAGTACATTCAAGCCTCTATGCTGAATCCCATGAAGACCTGCACAATTAAACATCCACATGGATTTTGCAGGAAATATCAGGGCACAGGAGCTGATGCTATCCTTTTATCATAGCTGTCCTGTGAAATCCACTTGGATTTTCCATTCCAGCCATATGTTTTCCACATGTTGCACATTCCCATGGCGGGGGGGGGGGGAGGAGCATGTTTGAATAGGTTCTCTACCACTACATCCCAGAGGAATATTTAGAACGCTCCATTATAAATTTGGCACCCATTGAAATAAGACACACAGGGACATTAGTAAAGCCCATACACTGTGTTTTTAAACCTGAAACAAAGACAATGGCATTCTGTAAAGAAGGAAAGGTGATCCATGTTCCCCTCCCTTTAAGAAATGTGCACAGAGGAATACACCGTGTTCTAATTTTCTTACATTTTGACCATTATCTAGTCTTTCTGATAACAGCTAAAAGCTCAAATCTGCCTAAATCGTTTAAACTACTGTCATTGATCCAGTCCTTAAGTGCTTCAACTGAAGGCACCAAAGGAGTTTTTGATGTTTTACATCAAGAGTTTCAGTTATAAATATCAGCACATTTTACTTCATCTAATAGATAAGAGCAGTGAATCATTTGCAAAGCTTTTAAAGGCTCTTTAATTTTTCAGAACATCTGATAGGGGCCCCACCTGTGGTTTGTTTTTACAAACGTACATGCTATACAGCTATCATGATCATAGCTAAAGTTACTGTGGAATCAGCATTTCCTTTGCAAACTACACTTTTTGGGGTTTATAGAAAGACTCGTTGCAGATTGAAAGCTGAAACAAAGTCTCCAGCTCTAAAAAGTCATTAAAAATTATATCATTTTAAAACAAAATTACAGTTAACATTTATGATTTATAAGAGTCAGTGTGATATTCTAAAGTCTGTTAAATAGGGTGTTAGACATCTTGTAGTTTCCTAGTCTATGCTTCAACTGGGTTGGATCCTTCATGTCTTCTGTCATCTACTCTGTTGCCTTATCTCTGCATATTTATATTGCTGGGCTAACTCAGAATCCTGAATATGTAGGAGATTGTTCAAGACAGTGTGAACAGCTTGGATAGCCATGATAAAGAAAACAGAAACATAACTAAACAATACTAACTATAATTCAGGAATCAAAATGTAGTGCTTTAGTTTAATGCAACAACAACAACAAAAAGCATTTATCCCAAGTCTACCATGTTATATCTCCCATGCAGCAGTAACAAAATGTCACCATCGATTTGTCACACTATAGCCCTGTGTGTACCATAACTTGTACAACGAATAGATTTGGGAGCAAAGCTCCACCCTTAAACCCTAGCACAATTCAGTATTCTGCTGTGAATGTAAACATGCAGGTTATGTTGGTGTTATCCATATTGTACATTTTTGCAGGGTAGAGATTGTACAGACAGACAGGCCTGGCATAAACTGCGTTCACCAGGCACAATCCCAACTTCCTCCCCCAGCACTCATTCTGAAAAGCATGTTAGCTGCACAGGGCTACTATGACCTCTAACTGGAAAAAAGCATCAAAGCCTACTGTAGCAATATAATCAAAATGGAACACTAAAAATGGAAGATGTCAAAGTAACATTTATAAGTAGACTTGAGCTGGAAGCCCTCTTTTGCATATCAACAAATCAGCAGAAATTTGTCATTTCAGAAATTGCAGCTGTTTTCATTTACAGAAGCACAGAAACTGGTTTGCAGCCAACAAAGGAGGGGAACTCTTTTTGTCCTCTGCCGGCTTAAAAATGTCTAAACTGGTTTTGTTCAAACTTTGTAAAAGAACAAAAGGGTAACAACTCTGTTGTTCATAGACTGGAAATGTGAATGCCAGGTTTCAGCCTGGAGTTATATTTTATGGCCATATTATAAGCTATTATGGAAATACAGACATAACTTTATCTGCACGGAAATTACAGTGCAACAGTGCTACAAAACAAAAACTTTAAGTGTACTGTCCAGATCTCTAGCTCACGGGAAACATGCTTTCTAGGGAATGCAAACACACTTGAATGTACAAACAACAGCATGCTCAGCTGAAATATGTGGGATGTTATTATCATAAAGCTTTTTTTGCTAAAGAATACGAGGCGCTATTTTCGCACTGCTTTCTTACCTACTAGCCATATTCCACTCAAGTGCTGGATTCTGAGAATTCCTTTCATTCTCTGGCACTGTCCTCCCTTTACCATTCTCCTTCTCTGGCTTCAATTGATCCCACTGAGCAGTACCAATGTTGATGGACTGGAGGTCTATTTGATACTGTCTGTCTTCCACCTCTGATCCAGGATCACGAAGAATCCCCAGATTCAGTGCTCTCCTATAGTGACAAAAAATTAATAGATAAAGAGATAATAGAGAGAGGTTGCATTGTTTTCATCTCTGAGATTATGGACTGGAGCAAGTCTCAAGGCCATAATGTGGGCAGAAAGTCTAAACAAATGGTAACTTAACAATAGGGTTAATTATTAGGTCAATGGCTGTTATGGCCCTGGGGCTGGACTCTCCTTGGAGGATGAGGTTGGTGATTCAGAGTGGGAGGTGTAAATGGCTTTAAAGTCACCCTCAGAAGCACCTTCTCTATTGAAAAGGCCTCTGGACTAAGGATGTCATATGGTCTTCTCTGACTCATCTCAGAAGCCCCAGTACAACCAAATTCTCCTCTTGTTCCACTGCATCCCTTTAAATGAAGAAGCATCTAGTGAAGGTGGAGCCAGCTACTGAGACAAATCTGCAGCTCCTACAAAAGGCTCAGCTGGAGAGCAATTGCTGTAGAAACATTATGTGAGCTCTGCTCTCATGTAGCATTCAGCCTGAGTATTGCACAGCTAGAGTACCTTTGTTTTGCCTTATCCACCTCATCTTGCCTCTGTTGAGGTCAGTATGTGCATGAGAACAAATACTTGGATCCAGAGTTTGCATGCCAACCCTCTACTCTGCCACATCTCAAAATTAATGAGGGGAAATTGCCATCTGGACTGCCCTTTACGTGTTAGCCACAGACAATGCCCAGCCCTGTATCAGAGTAGAATGGAACAGCTGCCCCATTTGTACCCAGTGTAGCAAACAAAAGTTGAGTTTGGAGACCTGGGGTGCATTTTAAATTGCTGCAAAACAGGAGCAAGACGCTTATGTGCTAGTAATATCAGGTGACCATAGCTGTCAACTTACAGATTTGAAAATAAGGGACCAACAGCCTCAAAAATAAGGGATCATCAGCCAAAATAAGGGATTTTGCTATTGTAAAGAGTTACATACATTGGTAGGATTGACAGATGCTGTCAATGACGGCATGAGGCAGTTGTGGCGCCACGGTGGCCGCTGAAGCACCGCCCTTCTGCATCCCTCCCCATCCCCTCCTCTTCCTCCTCCCTTAGGTCGCCTCCTCAGCTGCCACCACCGCTGCTGCCTCCGGGCTTGCAGGCGGTGGTGGCAAGAGTCTCTCTCTCTCCCCCTCCCAGGCGGGGAAGGGCTGAAGGAACTCCTCGTGCCAGGACAATGGCGCCAGCACGCTCCCTCTCTCGCAGCGGAGGACCCGAGCCGCTGCTCCCCTCCCGAGCTGGGCAAGCATGAAACCCAGGAAATTTAAGGGACATCAGCAATAAGGGACAGCAGCGGGACACGGCGCTGGGATAAGGGAGTTTCCCGCCAAATAAGGGACGGTTGACAGCTATGCAGATGACTCTTCATCAATACCCTAATGCACATGTTCACAACAATAAAACACAGTCATAATGCAATAAGAGTGAGAATACAGCAAGGGATGGCTGGCATGTAGTCCTCCAGATGTTGTTGGACGACAGGTCTCATCATCCCTGACTACTGGCAATGCTGGCTGGGGCTGATGGAAGCTGGAGTCCAACAACATCTGAAGGATCACATGCCAGCCACCCCATAACAGAGTTAAAGAACCCAACCAACAGCAAAATTAATTTACAATTAAAATAAATTAAAAGCCTGGTGAAAAATAAAAGTGCTTGACTGCTCATTTAAAAAGCATAATGGAACAGTCCAGTCAAATCTCTCGTGGGGGGGGGGGAGTTACAGATCCCCATCTCATATTACCAACACACTTCCTTTGGCAGTGAAACAGATTAGGGCCTATGATGATGTTCGTAAATGATGTACAAGTTCATTTTCCTTCTGCTACACAGTTCAGGCCAAAAACACACTGGGACAGCTCGGAGAATTGAGCTAATGTTCTCTGGGGTACAAGCGTAGATGTTTCTGTCTCTCACCCCTGTTCTAAGACCCTGGAGATTTTCTTGGGACTTTAAAATCCAGGTGAGGCATGACCCAAGGCAATCAGTGGCCCCTCTGAACTTTACCCTGGTCACATTCTGCAGCATAAGAGCATTATAGAAACTAAAAACTGGACTGTAAGGTATGCTAAAGACTTCCTGATCCCTGTTGTAAAAGCTTCTCTTAATCACTGTGACATATTACATTAGACGTACAATTTATTGTATCCAATACGCTCTCTACTGTTCTCTTTGCAGGTGGCATCAGAGAATATACTAAAAGCCTACTATAGTTGGTAAATAATATACTAATGTAATACACCCAAAGAAGACCTTAAGCATGTAACAGGAAACATAACTTTGATGTTTTCCTTTTTAAATTGATTTAGTCTGGGTCAGGCATTTTGTATGTTTATATAAGACACAGCTCATGTTGAATCAGTTATTACTCACTGCTGAATAGGCATAATTCAGAGGTTCATTGTAAGAAAGTCAAATGTATTCCCTTACAGGTCAGTTGAGACTTATAAAAGACTGCAGAAACCAAAAATAAAAATTAGAAGTTTTGAAAAAGGATATAAATAATAGTGATGTATGGCTTAATCGTATTTATTAAAGGAAGCCTTACTTTCACACATTTCTCTTCACTCCAAAGCTAGGGGAATATTCATATTATATATTGGGAATGTCTGGCTCTGAAGGTTATTGTTCGGAAGCTTTGGTTTCCTGGGTGACTGGGAAAGCCACACTCCCACCTGCCTCAGTCAGAATACTTTATACAGGGTTGTAAAGCTAAAACATGGAATATGGATGCACTGTAACCTGCCCTTAACCAGACTCCAGAGACCGTGTATGCACATTCTTTAGGGTCATGTGATTTTCCTCTCCCCAATGGATTACTGCCCTCAAATTCAAAAAGCAAAAAATAATCTGGTGCAAGCACTTTTCAAAAGGAGGACAAATGCTAGCTTCCATGTGCTGTGTATCCCATCCTTTATTTGAAATGTGCCCAAGAACCAAAATGAACTCAGGGGAATTTGAAGAGCAATTCAGAAGCTTGAGAAGGTGTCTATGGCAACACTTTTAATACTTTAAAAGTGTTAACTGCAGAAACTGCCTTTTGTATTCTGGCTGTTGAAAGAAAAATGCAGATTGAAGAATTATACATTTTTTATAACGTTCACTAAAACCAATTACTTTTCAACAAAAATGTCATATGCTTATTCTACACATGACAACATTCCCCATCCTGTTGAGAAGTACACATGGAGCACTTTGCCACTTTCCACCAAAAACATGTGAAATTTAGTGGAAGACCACCACTGGTTAAGTTAATCAACAACTGTCGCTTTAGCAAAATAATTTATTTTGGTGCAGTTGTCAAAATTGTGGACTTGCTTTGCCCCGTGCATAGGTCTAAATGTTAATAATTACTTTTTTAAAAAAATAATAATCAAGGAACAAGCTGAGACATCAACTTTTGTTCTCAGTTTCCATTTGTAAAATTGTAAATGAAAGAAAATTTCTGGACAGAACTGGACATGAGGCAGCAGTACTATTAATAGTAATTAGACTCCCCTCCCTTTTCCTTTTAAATACCGTACATTAGTAGTCATTTTAAAGTTACATTAGCAGCCCCTTTGAATAAGGTCCATGGCACCGGGGAGGGTTTGTCACCTATTTCCCCCTCCCCCACTTGCTATTTTCTCAGTCGGGGAAACAACAGATAGAGGTATCACTTTGATATTTGAATTTCTTCCATGGAAAAAAATAGGGTGTGTGTGTTATGGTGGTGAAGTAATTTTAATCAGGAAAATGGTGAGGGGATGACGACGACATCTTTAAGATCCTATCCTAGTGTTACAGTATTGATACAAATTAGGCGCACCTCCTGCTACTTGTTAACACTTTTGAAAAATGAAACGTCTTATTCATAGATCCCCTAGGTTGCATCTTGTCTGGCAAATAATAATAATTTATCATTTATACCCCGCCCATCTGGATGGGTTTCCCCAGCCACTCTGGGCAGCTTCCAGCAGAATATTGAAATACGATGATTCATCAAATATTAAAAGCTTCCCTAAACAGGGAAAGGCAAATGAGCCACCAACTGAATTTACATCAGCATTTTACACAGAAGTGGAAATGGTACACAATTGTTTTTCACATAACAATGTTATTGTTGGTATAAACCCAAATTCCAAGCCACCTCTCATGATAACAGTTTTGGCATGGAGGTCTCATTGATCTGAGTCTGCACAGCAGCTGCCTTGTGCCACAAGTCAATATTATTCAACGTATAGACTAGCCCACACTACACAGTTTGTGCCCATGCAGCATCCAATTAGGGGTGGAGAATTTTATCTGATCCATATTTTTAACTGACCTAAATTTGAACCTCCCAGATTAATGCATGAATTAGGACGTAATTATCTTTTACATTTTGCACTTCCCTGAATTTTGCAATATAGCGCTCAGCTCAAAAATTGTACCAAAATGAGTATGAACATCCATTTAGAAATGTGCATATTGAGGGGGAAAGGTAAAGGTACATTTTGTGACAAGATAATCAAAGAAATATTTAAGTATTATTTAAAATAGATTCTTTTAAAAAACAAAAACCACCCCACCCCACAGATTAATGCAGAAAAGTGACAGAAAGGGCATTGTGAATAAGCACACTATGTGAAACTGACACGGAGCAAAAATAGATGGATCTAAATTCTTGCAATGGGAACTGGTCTGCATGGCTGGTTGATTTACGTTAAATGAATGGAAGCTGGCAGCAACCAAAACACAGAGAGTTCCAAACGGCTTGCGCATGGCAGCTGTACTATGAAAAGTAGTCTAAGAGGCCTCTCACTCACAGTTTATCTTAGGATATTAATATATTAATCTTTGAAAAATAATATTGAGCCTCTTCTTTGCATTTTTATCTCCACACTCAAATGAGCTTTATAAGCCAAAGGAAATCTTCTCACAAAACTTATAAAAGAATCAGCTTCAGGGCAAAATATGATAACTCTTTCCCCTGTAATGATGGCAGGTGAATGCCACTATAATGTGAATTTGTTTTCCATTTAGGAAGGTCAGCTTTAATGAAATGGACCACAGCATGGTCAGAATTGATTGTAGTACATGGATCCTACAAAAGCCACTGAACACATGAAAGGAATTACAGTAGACCACACATCAAACGTTTTGGCCTTGTGCTTCCTTCCTCTTATCCTAGTGGCAGGAAATGCACTACATATCCCGTGAGGTGACCAGACATTTAAAAGTAGTGCCTTGTTCCAAAAAGCTCTGTGTACAGTAATTTACCACAAATAAGCAGAAGACGGTTTTCCACTGCAGTTGTCTCTTACACGTATATCTGGAGCACAATAGGGAGGGGAAAAAAGGTAAAGTATGGCAACTATATCTTTTCAGGATAAATGCGGGGAAATGTAAACGTCAACTAAGTTTCAGCTTTTTGCTGTGTTAATGTGTATTCTGCCTGGTTATTTTAAAAAGTATCTGTTTCTTGTTTAAACGCTTCAACAAAAAATTGAAGTGAGAGTGAACTTTTTTGTGCTCAGAGAGAATAATGTTGATTTACTTTTACTGCAGGACTTATTCTAAATGTTGATTTGATAGCTGTGCAAATGATGCAGATGCATAATTCTAAATGGAGGTTTCGTGATATGTTTGGATGATGAAACATTTCCACCAGTCACAAGAGGAACATAACTTTTCTAAATAGACTCAGAAAGGATGACAAAGAACAGGGAGTAATGTCAGCAGCAAGAAGAAATAACTGGTGCTAAAACCAGATGTAAGAACATAACACATTCTTTATTGATTTGTTTTACGGGTTAAATAATTTTAGCTCAGAACTCAACATTGCTTGTCTGTAACAGGACACTAGGTTTTGGCTTTCTAAAATATTACATAAATATTTGGCTTAACACTAAACTGAGGCAAACAACCTCTTTCGGATTCTACACCCATTTTCATTTTGTCATACCTGGTACTCATTGGTTGCTCAAGGTTCTGTTTGTTTAGTGGTACAATACCTCAGCCTTATCAGGTGCTGTATATATTCACCTGGAAGTACTGAGGTTGAGTTTCACTGAACACAAGCTTCCTATTTACTCTGTGGATGTTATTTTGATGTCGGGTGAAAGACAGAACATCCATAGTGTGTTTGATAAGCTGACATGGGACAGGAGTTCTTTTTTTACTGTTGTGTCAGTTTATCAAACCCATACGTGGATATCGGTCAAATCCTCTAATGACCACACTGAAATTATTTAAATAGATAATTTATACATATGATATGTACTGTGCTCTCTATAGAAACAGAAAATATGTTACACACATTATATCTGTACCATTCTAATTTCTTATGCAATTGCTTATACAGTATATAGTGGGAAAAATTAATGTAAGGGGGTCCACATTAGTTAATAACTGCATTCATAATAACTGCAATCATAAGGAGGACCCAAGTTTATGATGTGAACTATATTCTATGGGGGTGAGGAGAAACCCAAGTTGCTATAGTTTCACACTTTTATTGTATTATTTGTTGAACAGCAGGCATGTCAGAGTTTCCACAGAAATACCCAATGTGGTATTTCGATATTAAATGTGATACAAGCCAGGTTAATAAGAAATGTGGAATTCTACCTAGTGTTATCAGCATCTCAAATAAAGCAGAAAAAATGTAAACATATTAAAACACCCATCCTGAGGTATATTATAATCTACAGTTTTTTTCACCCTGCTTCAGCAGCATGTGGGGCCTTACCCTACTGCCAAGCTGCATCAATCAACTATCCTTTCCCAAAGTTGAAATGCAATACTCTGCTACATTAACAAAACTAACATTTGCTCTTTCTTCAAAGTCTTGTCTTCAGCTAATGCTTGTTCCAATGAATCAGTGAAATATTAACCATGGAAGACTGCATTGACAAAGAAGTAACAGTAACTAAGTAAGATACTCTATTCTTATTCTAATTCACATGTTTTAGAGATGATAACTTTTAGTATGTTTGTTTTGCGAGTTCTATACTGTACTGGCATGCTAGCCTTAGTGTCAGAATTCAGTAGAATGCGTATGCTGTGCTTTTGACTATTAAATGTAAAAATCTGTGGGAAATTATAATATACCCAAAGAAGCCAGGTGGGTGCCAAGGTGTACAGAATCACAGTCACTTCAGAGAAATAATGTATGTAAAGCATTTGATATACGTCTGTAAAACATTATATTCCTTTGATTTCGAGTAAAAGCTGTCTGCTTTCAGAGACAAACAAACAGTAATAAAAACATTAAAAGTTACCGAGCCCTGGGAAAGACTGTGAAGGTTTAGGGATATAGGCCCTCAATGAAATCTGCACATAAATATTCTCTGAAAGGGTATGGGCAATCGGGTTAGTCTAGAAGAGAAGGCAGGGAGAAAGAAATGAAAGCCAAAAATCTTCCTTATGATGAATGAGTGAACTGGCAATAAAGAGCCTGAGGCAAGAAACCAGAAGGCAATAGTCATTCATCTCAGCCTTTCTGAGTACTTGAAGAACTGTTCATATATTATTTCAGTACAGCTTACAAGAAAGCCACAAAGCAGGTCAGAATTATTAATTTTCCACAATGTGCCCCTCCCAACTGCCACTTGCTTCTCAAGTTAAGAAACAAAATAAGACAAATTTATACTATCTATTGAATTCCTCCTTTTACAGTCATGGATAAAGCTCTTTAAAGCGATTACAAAATCAATGTATTGTGGCAAGTTACCCTAAATTTATGTGTAATAAACTACAAATTTGGGCAGTTAGTTTTTTTTTAAAGTCTCTTGAATATGGTATATAAACTTGCCTTTGAATTTGTGATCTGCATTTTTAATTTTTACCTCATTACATTCCAATATTGCTGATGGGGTCTGGTGGAGAGCTCATGTAGGTGTTTGAATCATATTTAAAACTTTTAGTTGTCAAGATTTGCTATGCATAACTAAGCAGTTTTTGTGCCTTTCAGAGCTGTTTAAAATTTCTTGAGAGTTCTTAAACTCATATCAACTGCAGCTTTTGAGAATCAGATTGCATTTAGAAATATTACATGTTTAGAAATATTGCTATATAATTTAATTGGATGGTATCCAAAGCTCCAATTCTGCTAACACAAGAGACTTGTACAGTCATACCGCATGTTACAGACGCTTCAGGTTACATGTTTTTGGGTTGTGGACTGTGGGAAACCCGGAAGTACCAGAACAGGTCACTTCTGGGTTTCGCCACTCGTTCACAGGTGTGGCGCTTCAGGATGCGAACGCTGCGGGTTGTGGACGTGCCTCCATCACGGATTACGTCCGCAACCCGAGGTTCCACTGTACTAGTGAAATGGAATGTCCCCCTTCTCCCCTCTCATCTGCAGCCCCCTCAAAATCAGCTCGAGAGGATTGGGGACTCTCTGAAGAGGTTCCTGGGGCGCATGGGTGGAGGAGAGGAAACTGAAGTGATCACTTTGGTTGTACCAATTGCTTTTGCAGAGTAATACACAAAATAATAATATATACTGCCACAAATCACTGTACAATTAGAACACAATATAAAAAAGAGTTTAAAACGACTTCACATTATAGAACATACATCTGAAGTGTCCAGAGCCAGGGTAAAAAGATGCATCTTCAGCATTTCCTGAAAGGTGCATAATGAAGGCCCTGGATAAATCTCTGTAGGAAGACACATCCACAACTTAGGGGCTGTCACAGAAAATACCATCCCCCAGGCCACTGCCCACAGAGATTCTGATGGCGGTGGAACAGCCAAGAGGGCTCCCTCCACCAATCTCAGCACCTGGGAGGGCCTGTAGGGAAGCAGATCATCTTTCAAGTATTTGGGGCCTCAGTTGTTTAGGGCTTTAAACTCTAACAGAAGCACCTTGAATTGGGCCCAGAAACGAACTGGCAAGAAGTGCAGCTGCTTCAAAACGGGACATCTGAAGGGAACCCAAGCCAGTAATCTGGCCATTGCATTTTGGACCAATTGAAGTTTCCACGTTGCTTTCAAAGGCAGCCCCATGTAGAGCACATTACAATAATCCAAACCAGACCATGGAATACAATGGCTATGTCATCTCTGTCAAACAGTAGCTGATGAAATAGCTGTAGCTGAAGAAAGGCACTCTTGGCCACTAAGGCCATCTGAGCCTCCAGGGATAGTCTTGAATCTAGGAGCACCCACAAAGTGTGGACCTGCTGCTTCCAGGGGAGTGCAATCTCATCCAGAGCAAGTGGCCTCCCCACCTCCCAGGCATGAAGCCACATAACATCTCTGTCTTTTCTGACTGATAAGCTATATGTATGTAAAGTTATTTCCAGTTATTCTGGGCAGTAGATTTGAGAATATTTAATACATGTATTTACAAAAACCATGGATGGTTGGTGACATTTTAAAAGGCACCTCTAACTCCTCTCACACAAAAAATCCTTACAACTCATTTTATTTGGATACAAATTTATGCACATATAACTACAACAGTAATTCGCTAGTATTCCATCATCTATTTGTCAACACCAATCTTAGTATGACTATCCTGCTGCTGTCCACCAAAATTACTACTGAGTAATGACTGCACATTTGCACTGCCATTTGTTGCCAGATTAAGTATCTAGCAGCAAAAAAAGCAGCCCACAAGTTCAGCTCTTGGCTTCTGGGGCTCAGTGTTTAGGCTTTCTTTCAAACCAGCAAAACTGCAGCAATGTGTTTTAGGTCAAAGCAGAAAGTTAAGTTGCTCATCCCTTGCACATACAGCCTTGAAGAGCCTTCAATTTAGGAGATGGCTGTAGCTTGCTGCATTCATCCTGAGGTCATGCATGTCTTTGCAATGGCATTGGGGTGAAGAGGAAGGCAAGCTCTTCACTCTCATCCTTGATGAGACCCAATGCTATTTTCCAGGGCTCCATGCATTATCCTCATGCATCAGGAGGCCTGGTCTCACTTGCAAAGAGGCTCATGGAAGTGGTTTCCCCAACCGATTTTACATCATTCCTATGGCCATTTGTTCTTTCCTAATTTGTAACGTGCATACATAATACTTAAATACCCTTGACATCAGTTGTTTAAATTTCTTACAGATAATGGCTGTAACCCAGGAGATTATGCCACTTGGCTGTTTAGCAGTAGCAAGAAAACTGGGACACTACACCCACTTGTAATTGTTTGAATATCTATAGACAGGATTTCAACTCTGTTTATCAGGCTATACATGCATAGACTCAGCAGCTTGATAAGGAAAAGGAATTCTAGATACAGGCATCAGCAGATACTGTATACAAAATTCCTATCCAGCAAAGAATATGCATAGGGATGTTTTCTCTGCAAACATAAACTGGACTGGCCAGTGGGGTGAGATGGGTGGATCTCTGTTGTTCTCTCATCTCTGCTAGTATCAAGAAGGAGAGCGACAAGGCAGCACAGAGCTCAGTGTGATGCGGGTGCAGCAGTGGTGCATGTGACACTGTGCCCATACAATGCTAAACTCCTTGCTGCCTTACCTCTCACCTTCTCCCTGTTAGTACCAGCAGTGACACAAGTTGTTGAGAAGATGGGAAAGCAACACAATCCCACTCACCCTGCCAGCTGCTACTGGGTCAGGCATTATTGTATGGTAAAGCATGATTAAAATTATATTGATATCAAGGGAACCAAAGAATTCAGTGTGATCCTATGCATATTTACTCAAACTTAAGCCCTACTGGGTTCAATTAGGCAGATGTCTTGGTAACTGCTTAGGACTACAGCCCTGGTTGCAAACAAGCAACTATTTGAAAAGTAGCAGATACCACCTGAATGAAACAAGTAACAAGTAAGAAGTAAAACAGGAGGACAGATTCCCATGAAATATCAAGCAAAACAAGAAAACATATAGAAAACAAACTTTTTAAACCTGAACAGTTTAAATGTAGTAAAATGGCAAACAGTAAACTATTCAGTCATTTCCAACAGTATTGTTATGGTAAATTTTGGCAGCAAGAGGGAAAGTATTCCTTGAAACTTATTTCCTGCTGCAGGAAGCCACAGTGTACACCATTGCTTTTGTGCCTGCCAAAGCCAAACACAAAGCCTTCAAGTTAAATCAGCTAAACATCAATGCACACAATATGCAGGAGACATATGCCAAAGACATTTTTGAATGGTGGTTTTATGCCAGCTACAGTTCTTCGCACTGTCACACTAGTTTCCACTTGTAAGAAGATGTTATTTATATCAGTTACCATTAAATTAGAGATTTGTTTTTAGGTGTCTGCTAGTGAATTCCAGGGTTACTTTATATTAATACCAATGTTGGTGCTCCCATCAGTTAATGTATCTGGTAGGGCAGCACGCTGGATTCAGTTGAAGCCCCAATCGTATTGGGCTGATTTGGGCAGAACCAGGCTAGTCAGATGGAGACAGCCCCAGATTGCAGTGGGATGGGCATCCCATATGATCTGGGGCATGGCGGTAGGGGAAATAGAGTAAAAGAAGTTTTCCTGCACATGCCTGTTCTGCAGGGGAGCACACGTGTACAGTCAAATTCAGCAGGACTGAGACATTTGCTCCCCAGCTGGAAGCAGACCCCAGCAGGATTGGATCTTCCAGAGGATTCAGTCCTGAAGGCAGCCAGGGTCTGCTCTGCCAGTGTCTTCCACACATGGAACTCACTGGGAAAACAGCACCCAGCCCTAGAACAGGAGGAATTAAAGTGTTGTTCTTCAGATGGTGTTGAGATTCGACCCCTATCATTCTGAACCACTGGCCATGCCAGCTGTGGCTGAGGGAAATTGGGATTCAAAGGACACCATGTTAGCTAATACTAAAAGGATTGTGAAAAGTGATAACTTATGCTTCTCTATTTGTTGCTGCAGTACAATTCCAATCAGTCCCCGCCAAGATGGCCAATGGTCAAGAATAATAGGAGTTGTAGCCTAGAAGACAACAAGTTCCCCATCCTTAGTGTAAATTTTGCAATAAAAAGTAGACCTGGGATAAGGTATTGGTCCCACAATACTGGTGTAAAATAAACTTACCTAATGAATAAACAGAAGACTTTCCCCTTAACTCAATGAGGGGCTACTGATAAATCTATTTCAATAGGTGAACATTCCACATTGTAAAAAAAAGGATGGAATACGTTAAACAGCAACAAAGCTGAAGAGGGAGATTTTTTAAAAAATGTGCTAAGATTTTAGAGAATAATTTTAAGAAGAAAGAAACCCACACCCATTCTCACAAAGCACTTCAAGAGCTGTGGTAAAAATTTGTCATAGATAAAACCTTGTGAAGGACATCAGAGAACCCACAAGTATTTATGGAATGAACCACAAGTGTATACAGAAGTTAACAAATGTCTCATTACAACAAGGATATGGTTACCTTAGTAACAGAAGCATAGCCTTCACATTATATTCAACTTAAAATTCCACCATAATTAAAAGAAAGAAAATAATCTGTTTTAAATATTACTAGAGAATACTTTCCAAACAAACAAAACATTTGTTGAAACCAAATACAATGTAAATTATATTTACTCACAAGCCATTAATAAAGAATGGTAACAGTAAGCTTTCTGAAGCTTTTCTGAATTATTTTACAGTAACACTGTTTACCACAACCAGGGATTTTATATGTCAATGTTAAACATATATGGCAGCAAAGTATCCTTGAAATGACTGTTCAAAAACATATTTTTGAAATCAGCAGGAAGAGCCCAAGGGACAATGAAACGTTTTGTGGAAAGTCAGCTATTTGCCCAACTGGAATTTGATTTAAATACAAATACAATCGCATGCTAACGGGCAACATCAGCAAAATGCACACTAGGGCATTTTACTGCTTTGGTCCAAAAAAGAATGCATGTCAGGCTCTCTAAAGCTTGACATACAGGGGAAAAGACCTGAAATCATATAATTTAATCACCCGTAGAAAACTGTTCTTCCAAATCCTGAAGACTAGTTCTCACATCCAAATCAGAGAGTCTGGAAAATTTGTAGAAAACAGCTCTCCAAATTTTCATAGATTTATTAATATCATGAAGCTACTTAGTTATGGCAGTGCTCTGGTGTAATAATCTTCCCCAAAGAGGCGGTTTTAGGATAGCACAACTGGTTCAGCTGCACTGGGTGCCGTGCTGCTGGGGGCGGGGGGCACAACAGTGCTGTAAAACAGAGCGTGAGAGGCAAGGGGCACCAGATTTTAGTGTTGCACAGGCCACTGCTGAAATTTGAGAGCCAAAAGTTCACCACTATTCCCAAATATATTTTTCTGCCCTGATACCTATGGTTATGCACCTAAGAAATAATCTCCCTAGACCAGGCTTCCTCAGCCTCGGCCCTCCAATGTTTTTGGCCTACAACTCCCATGATTCCTAGCTAGCAGGACCAGTGGTCAGGGATGATGGGAATTGTAGTCTCAAAACATCTGGAGGGCCGAGGCTGAGGAAGCCTGCCCTAGACCACGATGAACCCTGACTTCATTTTCTAGTAATTTTGTTGTCCCCGAGAGGGGGCAATGACAATAAAGATATTATTATTATTATTATTAGTGCTCTGTACGAATCTTTTTTCCTGTCAAGCATACAAAAACAGTATGTTGTTGTGAATATCAAGGTTCAGCAGCAAAACCATAGAGGCTGCAGAAAACTTGAGTAAATGATCCGACATGTTAAATATGGATTTAATTGTGATTAATACTAACAGTGCTTGTGCACAAGGGAGACTCACATTATCTGCTAAATTGAACCAGGCGCATTACTACCAGGCAAGATTTCCAACCTAAGTGAAGTTAAGGGGAGCCTCATCTTGGAGTACAGATTCATCTACCAGCCATTAAAGATAAAGTAGCCCCCATGAACACCAGTCATGACGTAACAGGAGGTGAAAAGGGCAGCTCAATGTACTTAAATGGTGACATGCCTGCTGCTTTTAGACAAGGTGAAATAAGTGCTTCGAAATTCAAATAAGACAATATAGTGGGATATTCTTCCAACTTCATGTTTTCAGTCCTCTGAGAATTTGGTTCCCTACAAACTGCTTCCACATTCTAACAAACTTCAAGTATTCTCACAAAGGAAACGGCTTATTAATAGTTAAGGATGGGCAGCTGGATGCACGCAGGTCAACACCTCAAAGGTTTCCATCTAGCCTCCAGTATATCCTCTGATCCCAACAATAACACCCCGCGTATACCATGTTATACACCCTGACCACATTTTATCAAATGGAGACACAGGGAAGGAGCTGTTTTAACCCCTATCATGCATGATACGTACATCGGGCTGTTGTTGAACATTGTATTGGGGCCAAAATAGACTAGTAAGATTACTGTCTGGAAATACAGAATGTATCTTTCTAGTCTTAAAACAGCAGTATCAGCTTCTTTACTGCTTCTGAGCACAATTCGTTGTTTAATTAATTAACAGTCAAAACCCTGAATGGCTTGCCCCCAAAAGGATCCCTTTATTTCATATGAACTTCACAAAGATCTTCCTGAGAAGATTTCCCCTGTTCTTTCTGCCTTTAGAAGTAAGGCAGGTATGAACCAGGAATTGGGTCTTTTCTGTTGTGGCACCCCAGCTCTGGAATGCTCTCTGGACTCTCCTCTGCCTGGCTCCTGAGTAAAGTCCTTTTTATTTGCCCAGACCTCTTAGATCTGTGACTTGTTAGCTTTTATCCACATCTCTATTTGGTAAATACTGCTGTTTTGTGTTTGTTTGTTTGTTTTGTTTTTAATTGTGCATAGTGTTTTTGCACCTTGTTGTAAACTATCTTGGGAGAATTTTGGGGCACCAAAGAGTAGTACAATAAATATTCAAACAAGCAACTAAGAAAAGGTTCATCTGCCTGTTTCAGATGAAAATACATTTAGTTCCTGTTTCTTGGCTTGTATGGAACAAAGTTCTGTGTAGCCCTTCAGCTTTTCATCTGACAGAAATATGCCCCAGTGAAAAACTGGATGTCAAGTACAGCTGTAAGTGATTGCTGTATCAAAGTGAGAATGATAAACTGTGTTAACTGAGAGACAGTAAAGCAGAGGTGGAAATTTGTAGCCCTGTAGATGTTACTGGACTCTAACTCCTATCACCCTCAGCCAGCATAGCCAATTGTCAGGGATAATGGGATCTATAGTCCAGCAATGTCTGAGGCGCAGGTTCCCCATCCTCTGCCACAAATGCATGAAGCCATCTAGTCTTTCTTCTTTACAGAAAGGTTATAGAATTTCATACCACAATGCAGCACTATAATCATGTATTGAGAGCTGCTCCACACATTACACACTGAAATTCACATGGAACTAGGTCTTTTAAAAATAAATTAAGCTTGAACCGATGAAGGAAGTTAGTCTATAATGCTTCCATCCCCAAACTGCACAATGTGCCTCTCAACAGTACACAGTATAAAATACCCTACGTACAGTGGCGTAGCGTGGAGGTGCAGGGGGGGCCGGCCGCACTGGGCACAACATCTGGGGGTTAGGGTTAAAGGTAAAGGTAAAGGTACCCCTGCCCGTACGGGCCAGTCTTGACAGACTCTGGGGTTGTGCGCCCATCTCACTCTAGAGGCCAGGGGCCAGCGCTGTCCGGAGACACTTCTGGGTCACGTGGCCAGCGTGACATCGCTGCTCTGGCGAGCCAGAGCCGCACACGGAAACGCCGTTTACCTTCCCGCTGGTAAGCGGTCCCTATTTATCTACTTGCACCCGGAGGTGCTTTCGAACTGCTAGGTTGGCAGGCGCTGGGACCGAGCAGTGGGAGCGCACCCCGCTGCAGGGATTCGAACCGCCGACCTTTCGATCGGCAAGTCCTAGGCGCTGAGGCTTTAACCCACAGCGCCACCTGCGTCCCTACTGGGGTTAGGGTTAGGGGGCGCAAATCCACAGGTTAGGGGGTGCAAATTACTTGCCTTGCCCCGGGTGCTGACAACCCACGCTACGCCACTGCCTACGTAGTGTTTGGTTACAACAGTACAGTGGTACCTCAGGTTAAGTACTTAATTTGTTCCGGAGGTCTGTACTTAACGTGAAACTGTTCTTAACCTGAAGCAGCACTTTAGCTAATGGGGCCTCCTGCTGCCACTGTGCCACCGGAGCACAATTTCTGTTCTCATCCTGAAGCAAAGTTCTTAACCTGAAGCACTATTTCTGGGTTAGCTGACTCTGTAACCTGAAGCATATGTAACCTGAAGCGTATGTAACCTGAGGTACCACTGTACTATCATAACCTCCGTTTCCAGAGAGGTCTTTTAAGATTTCACAAGATTCTTTGTTGTTTCTATAACCTCACAGCTTTCACAGTACAAAAAGCCATGCATCTCAAACGCTTTTTCCCAAACAGGACATTCACAGAATACCTCACACGGACGCACATTTTGCCCTACCCTGGCACACCTTTCTCAAGCACATAAAGGTATATTGGGGGGATATGAACTTCTGGTACCCTGGGTGTTTATTCTTACTTTCTCATCTGTAAGCTTCCTAGAAAGCCATTCAATCCTATCACTCCATCTAATCTTCATTTTCCTAGAGAAGATGACACAATTGCTTTCTTGGTGTGCTTGCATGCTCAAGGAAAACATTCCTGATTTTTATGGGTCCATATCCAAGTCAAACCCATGACACCAGTTCATATATCACATTTTCCTGAATATGTGAAAATGGTATTCAGAGGCAGACCCACCTTTAAGTGCACTATGACAAAGCTTCTCCCCCCACCCCACCCCCTTGGATAGAAACTGGTAAGTTGCAAGGAGCCTGAACTAGTTGAGGAATTTCTATGCTTGACAAAGTAATATCTGTCATTTTTAAAGCCGTAAAACATTTTACTGCTGGGAAAGGATTTTGATGTTTGTAACATACTTCTATTGAAGTACAGTTCGAAGTACTTTTCAAACAAAAAAAAATGCCACATCTGAGAAACAGACCAACAGGAAGCATAAGACACTTGTTCATCTGTATTTCTGTGACTTTTCTCACTTGGTATTATTTGCAACTATACTTTCATGTTTCTCAGCAGTGCCAACTCTACTAAGAATCATATATTATTTTTATCATGTTGATTACATATGTTCTCCAGTTTTGCTGCCTACATATGATTAGTGTGGTTTGCAGAAAGTCAGTGACACAATCCAGAGCACGACATTCACACAAAGAATGTGTTTACTGTGAAACTTTGCCTTAGAAGTTTGCTTTCTTTCACAGCTTTGATCCACATGACATCAACAGTCCAGCATTTTGAATGTCTGCTAACCATTTAACATTATGAAAATCACTTTCACACTAGGCAGCTACTGAGAGAGAAGGTATTTGCAAAAAAAGAGAGATCCCTTTCCTGACTGATTTTTTTTCCTTGCAGGGGTGGGGGAGCCCTTAAGATCATGATAATGTAACTGAAAATTAAATTATTGTTCATCAGTGCTTCATAGACCGTTGAAGTGTCTGAAAAAATATGAAAGCATGCACGATAATTCAGTAATCAATGTAAAAAAGGAAAATTCTATACAAAAAGATTTTCATCAGAATACATGTTTTACTGGATAACTTTTATTCCAGCCCTGTGATGATGTTTAAACTGTGTAATTAGCATGGGGCTCAGGATCATGCAAGTTTACTTTGCCTACCAGTTCTTTGTGTATTCAACTTTATTTTTGCATGTGAGCTTATATATGCAGAACCCAACATGCATTGCTCAAACTACATGAACACTATGTCTTGAATACAAAATCAAGAGTACAGATTATGCGGACAGAACTCGGGTGCACTGGGCTAGGCAAATACTATTCAATGTGCAATGTGCAATGTGCAGGCAGGGGTAAAACAATACAATCCCAGTCGTCAACCATGCATGCCAGATCAATGATTTCATATCTTCTCTCTCAAGATAATATCTTGTTTTGATTTTTAAAAACATTTCTGGATTTTTCAAACATTTTTCTCATTCTAATTTGTCAAATAAAAAACACTTACTGGTAAATGTCTTTCCTCAGCACAGCTCTACTAAGAGGATTGTCAGCCTGAGGAGCCATCGACACAGAGCCAATTTTAAGTACCAAAGTATCTTCCTTATTCGTCTTATTATCTGCAACTGAAGTAGGAAACAAACAACATTTGTGTATACATACAGAGCCAGATGTATTAATGAAGGTATTTCCAATGCAATGAGTGAGGTGACTTTTCAGTGGAGCAACCATATTATTATTATTATTATTGGTATTATTATTAACTTCTGCAATGAATACTGGTAAACCAATTAATACCAAACAAAATAGAGAGACAGACAGGCAGGCAGATATAGTTCCCCTGCCCATCCCTAGGCCTGGTAGTCATGCTATTTTGGCTGATGTAGCTTCCCTCATTCCTAACGCCAACAGGATAACATGAGAATATATTTAAATTGACTAGTATTGACTAGTGAAATGCCTTTAATTATAATAAGTGCAGTGTCCCTGGGGATATTACAGGGACAGAGAAATGTGTGTGTTTATGTATCTGTTTCTGACAGAGAGACAGAGAGAGAGAGAGAGAGAGAGAGAGAGAGAGAGAGAAGGGAGAATGAATGCTTCTTTGTGCATCTTTGGTTTTGCATATACTGTATGTTTAAAGCATATGACTTCCCCAAAAGAATCATGGGAACTGTAGTGAAGGGTGCTGGGAACTGTAACTGTGGGGGGTAAACTACAGTTCTTATGATGGGGGGGTCGTGTGCTTTAAATATATAGTGTGTATGCAGCCTTTGTGTGGGGCTCCCATTTATATGAAAGGAAAGGAAATGGATGGACTCAGGTACACTATGCTGGGGGTGGGCAGCTAAAATTGCTCCCTACACCTCTCTCAGTGTCTGGAGTAAGAAACAATATTTTTCTCCAATGGTGTCCTAATCTACAGTCTATATACTTTCCCCCACAAAGCTGAATGGGAAACAAACAAGTCTTTCCCTATTGGCAAAGCTATGCCCTAAGTCCTGATTCTTGGACTGGCTGCTGGAAGAATGGAAAAGAATGTTGGGTATTGACATGAAAGCTTACTGATTACCTAATAAGTGTTTAATTGTTTTTTGGAGATCTTAACAGTTTTAGCTCCTATTAAATATTGTGCCTATTGCAATTACTTTTAACACAGCTACTAAAAAAATACAAGGTATACTGTGAAGAAATAAAGAAGTGAACATGTATTTCAGTACAGAGACCTGCACTCTGTATTTTGTAACATTTCTTTTTGCCCATGAAGGATTTTATGACATTTTAGAAGCTGACAGTGACATCTGATATATATACATGCAGTTGGGCCTAGTGTTCTCCACAAGCCTATGCTTTGAGGATGTACTAAGCTTTCAATCCCTTTTCCCCATCTGTGGCCACCCAGTGAGATATCACAGACAACTTGTTTTGAAAGCTAAGCTTTCAGCTACAGATGCTAAGAGTGTGGTGAGTGCTAAGTACTTTACTAAATAACACGTTGCTTGATGTGGAAAGAACAAGCAAACTTCACATGCAGCTCAGAAGACTCATGTGTATGTGTGTTGTGTATATAAAAGCTGGCTTCTGCAACACCACTGAGATGCGTCCAGGATGAATCAGGCAGTCATACTGAGGCTATGATTAACAATCTGGACACACAGCTAATGAATAAACCATGGCAGGGGTGTGGGTGTGTCAGGCAATGCTATCAAATACTTATGAAATACATCAAAAATCATTAAGGAACTGCACTGAAGATAAGGTATAATAAACTATTTGGAGAAATAGGATTGGGAGGCCATGGTTATGTGGGAAGTTAAGTGGACAAAGCATTTGTATTTTAATCAGGCTAAATAGATACTCATTTTTCCCCCAGTTACAAATACTTTGGTAGATGTCTAAGCTAACCTCAATAACATTTTTCTTTTTAAACTACAGGACATTTATGCTATCAAATTTACACAACTTCTAAATCATCAAACCTAGCTTCTTAGTGGTGCTAATTTGACTCCTGGGGCTCCCTCTAACTCATCTGTAGACTTTTAAAGTAAGTCTGTTAAATAAATGTAGCTCTAAGCATCATATTTCATGCATGCTTTCACTGATGATCAAATAAAGTATCATTCAGCAACACCCAAATGAACTAACATTGCTACAGCTTTTGTGAAGAAGCATGTGCAGAATGATAATCCTATGAACAGCATTTTTTAAAAAAATCTTCCTGCAGTATGCAGCCCAACAATAGGCAAACTGACTAATTTGGGCTTTGAGAGTAGGAACACAAAGCAAATCTATATGAATTTTGAATATCACTGTATTTCAATGAAGTGGACATCTGTCTATTTGTCTGCCTCCCACCACAAAATAGGCATTAGCACATTTGTCACATTTAACAAACGAGTCTGACATGATTTCCTTTTTGGGAAATTTCAAATGAAATTTCCATTTAGGATCTTTTGCTCTGTGTGAAGCCACTTTCAAGATCACAGGAAACTACGGTACTCTAGATCAAAACGCAATTAATTAATTTGTCCAAAAAGCACCAATTATTAATTACTTAGCAGAAAACAATTTTACCCACACAGAAGACTAAGCAAATCCTTGGAAGAAGATGGAGAAAACAAGTTAGTCTTCTAGGTCCCTAACAGAAACGGGGTTAGGGAAACAGAAACGGGGTTACCTATATTCTCTGTAGGTAATAGAGTTGCAAGGGGAGATGTCTTTGGATGTCCAGAAGGCGAGGGACAACAGATCCTATCTATTACTGACTACTGGCTGTGCTGAAATTGGAGTCTAGCAACTTCTGGAGGGCCACAAGTTTCCTATTAGAATGCTTGTTTGCTGTCTTTCAACATGTTCCATCAAGACAGGAAGTGAAAAGGCAGGTGGCTGCCAGGTAAAATAATGAGAAGTGGGCAGAACTCAAAATGGTATAAAGTGGGATGGGGTGCCTTCCTGTTACTTTTCAATCACCATGACTGAGCGAATTTGAAACAAAGCCATCTAACTAGCTTTCTTCTCCCACTTCAATCTCTGACAATAAAAAACTTCCTGGAGCAATCAAGACATATCCCTGGGAAGGGGAAGGATAGTTGAGCACTCTAGAAAGCAATTGTACAGTGGAACCTTGGCTGTCAAACGTAATCTGTTCCAGAAGACCATTCAACTTCCAAAACATTCGACAGCCGAGGCGCAAAGGGCTGCCGGCAATTTCAATGGTGAAAATTGAGAAACGCGCCTCAGAAGCCGTTCAACTTCCAAGGCGTGTTCGAAAACAGAAGCAATTACTTCTGGGTTTTTGGCATTCAGGTTCCGAAACGTTCGGCTTCTGAGACGCTTGAAAACCGAAGTTCCACTGTACATTCTTTAGCAACTGCTTGTATCTTTATGCATGCCTGAAACTCGTATGTTATGTAGAATACAGAGGGCAAATTGAGGTTTACTGCCCATTGTTATGTCAAAACCTTAGATTTAATTAAGCATACTAGATATAGACAGTGTATGAATCCATTTGACACAGTAGAGCTGAGCACTGAACGAAAGGCCAAAAATATACACATATAACAAAAGCACAGTAGTCATTTGCCACAAGTGTTTCCCTGGAAAGGTTAATTAGAGGAAACCTGAAGAGGTCATTGCTGAGGTAGCTACCCTGAGCTGATGTGTATTCTATGACCGGAAAGGCAGGCAAGGCTTTCTTTGGACTTCTAAAGGATTTTCTCTAAAATTTGCAAATCAGTAAAACTGGAGAACAAGCCAATGAGGACCCTTCATAGATATATAGTGGAGACAGCATTTTCATGAACAACAGTATCCAAGAAAAATATGCTTATTGTATTAATATAAGGTGGAGAATATAGTACCTTCAATATTGTGCTGCAATTCTTCCATTTTGGGGGAAAAGATTCTGATTACGCCAGTATTGATATAAATAAGCGGCAAGTTCCGAGATGTGAGAATATGAGTCCTCATAGGTTGGCCTGGCGATTTTCTTTTCTCTTTTTGGCTTCTTGGCAGTTTTGCCTGAAATATACTTGCAATTGCATTGAGAAAAGGAAAACAGAGGACAACATCAAATGCCTGAGCCGAGAGAAGAATCTCATGAAGGAAATGAGGAGAACCATCAGTGAAACTTTCAGATAATTTATGCAAAGTTCTTCGCTCATTTCTTGAAATCAATTTGTGGCGGACATTTTTTGTAACTGCCTTTGTGTAAGTCAGTGACAGAAATCCATGTTGCTGGTGAGAACCATCCAAAAGTTTTGCAGTTGCCTGTATCAGGAAATAGAAATTGTGAGAAATAAGTAATCCATTTGCACTGTGTAAAAATTAGGAGAACTTTTGTCAAACAACCCTTTCATTTTTTATTTCTTTTCAGCTATACACTTCCCTGAACATCAGATGAAAAGGTTTCTGTGAATATGTAGTACATGTTAACTACCATGGCTACTCTTAGAACTGATTCAAATACAAATATACATACAATTGATATTTTAAAATGCATTTGTTTCAGATCACGGTATGCTGATTTTGACATCTTTCTGTTCAGATGCAATGAACTATAGCAAGCTTCAGGCTCACATGCCTCATTGACCTCATTTGTGTGCAGGAGCAGAATGAAAGTTTCCCCTTTTAGTTTTCAATATACAGCTGTTTTCTATTACATCCAAACTCTGAAAACTATGGTTTAATCTTGATTTGCCAACAAGCCACAGTTAAAATAAACTGGACTTGGAAGTATGGAGGTATTCAAAACCAAGAATGGAAGCTTTGATTTCCCCTTTGCACACAAAGAAGGAGGCAGAGCTCACTACAAGTCACTGTCATAGCATTTTGTCTGAACCAGACCTTCTGAATGAAGATTTGACCTAATATCTATCCATTATGTTCCTACTAGTTTGAAAAGACAAATGTGAAAAATGCATCTATTTTGGTGCAAAACAGAGTAGTGCTAATCTTACTGGAAATGGCAATGGTGGGAAATTTGACTTTCCGTGCTTGCAGAGAACCAAAATCCCACCAAAGCCAATAGGAGAATAGTCAACGAATTGACTCTATGAGTTCTAATCCAAATTTCTGCAGGAACCCCATTCATTTCAATAACAGTGGAATTTCCATTCATACAATGGAAATGAGAATGTGCAACCCTTTGCGTGAAATCAATGGGGAATTTTTTGTTTAAACAGGAGCTTTGCAAATAGAATAATGTTCCTGTACGTTCAATGAATTTGGACATATTATTTTTATGTTCTACTAAGACACATGTATCTCGGCCCAATTAGCTAATAGCACAAATGGCTCTTTATACATTTTCAAACAATGTCATTCAGATACACTTGATTATTTAGTTACATTTATGCAATTATTTTTTAAAAAATGGTAAAGAATTAGTAAATTAGCTTCATTGGTGTTAGAATGAAGTAACTCGGATAAGTAGCAACAGTAATTTTGCATGTACATGTTCTTGACAGAAAATAATCATAAAGAACAGAACTTCCACTAACCAATAATAATAATAATAATAATAATAATAACCTCCCTTGCTGGGTTTCTTAACTGATGCTGGGTCTGTTCATTCATTACTCTCCATGGGGAAAAAAATCTCAACTTAGTTAAAATCTCAGGCTCTTTCTCACCTCGAGCCCTTGAAAAAGTAACAAGGGGACCAGACTGTACTGTGTTTATCTCCCTGGCTATTTGATCTGTTGAATGATAAGTACATTTTCAGTTAGGTGGTCAGGGAGACACCATAATAAAATAGTCAGATTTTTTTTCTGCCACGGGAGAGGAAGGTGTGATCACACACCACAGGTTGAAATTTCTCACTGGAGAGTAACATGTGATTTACTCCCAATAAATGGAACATCTTAAGATTCACATCTTAAATATACAAATATAAATAATGCATATGTGGATGTCTGAAATCTGGACCCTTTATAAAAATCTACATGGCGTACGTAGATGCACTGGTCCATTAGGGGAAAAACCCCTAAAGCCATAGTCAGTGCTTTTTTGGGGGGGGACACAGGAATACCCCTAAACATTTTGAGAATCTTTGTACTTTTATCCATTTACTGTATTTATTTTTCCAGATTTGAACTATAAAATGGTGATTAACCCATCTTCCCCAGACCAATTGGTGGTATCCAAAGTCACAAAAATTTGGTAGTGTATGTATCTTTAAAGCTGAGAGTAGTTCTCTCCACCCACGTCACTTTTTTTGGCTGCTTAATCCACAGTGTCTGAAGAAGAGTTCTGGACAACTTTAAAGCCTCATCACTAGTTTGTGGCATTTTAGCTGGACCTAATAAAACCAATTATCTGCAGCTTTGAATTTTAGTATTATGTTTGCTTAAGCCATGCTCAGAGCAGAGCCACCAAAATCAATGGACTCAAATATTTCAGGAGTTATCCAGAACCTATGCATGATAGCGTAAAACATCAAAGTGACCTCCCATTTAGGGTCACATTTGTAACACACAAAGATGCTCAAGTGAATATTCTTCCTTTGCTCTGCAGCAGTCCTATTTCCCAACTGTGTAGACAGACCACACTTGTTGCCAGAACATTACTGGGAGAGAGAGGCTATTTTAGAACAAAATAAAAACACCAGCTTGATAAAGAAGCTTTTGCACGAGTAGCTGTTCATCATTCTAAACCACCGTTTGTTAATGGAAGTTCTGTAATATACATATTGCATTGATTTCTTACAGAGGGAAAGAAGCCAGAGAAGTTACTGAAAGGGTCCTGCTTGCTGACGGGTCGAACCAACAATGTACGTCTGTTCAGCTTGTCAGTACAGGAAAGGAAGACACCTCCACATTTCCCCAGAGACCAAGAGTCTTCCCCAAAGCTTGAGGTGATGCAGGCAAAAAAGCAAAAAAACAAATATAAAGCCATAAGGGGGGGAAATCAAATATTTTAAAACTAAGCTGAATTCGGCCAATATCCATTGCAGGCTTTGCAAGTCCTTCACCTCAAAAATCACAATTCAATTCAATCAAAAGAAGGAAATCATAAACTTGAAACTTGCTACAGTCTAATTATTTGGAGGGGGAATAAAAAATTATCAGGAATTAAAGTAGAGCAGGACTCTCCCTAGGTAATGACTAAGTGTAATTTGATTTGCAATTAATTATAAAAAGGGAACAGAAGCTTTATTAGAATGGAAAGAGATGGAGTGCAAGAACTAATGGACTTTTTAAAAGTTGGAAATTGTATGTTCTCCTTTTCCACAAGAACAAATTGACTTTTTAAAAAGCTATTGGTGGTTTATACCATAATTCTTGCAGTCCTTCACCCTTCTGCATGAGAAAAAAAATGTTTAGATTTTAGGATAGTTATTTGGTTAAATATCTTATTCTGCTACAAAAATCTCACCACAAGTTTTTCTTTGCATTGTAGAAATATGCCTTCAAAAAGTCCAGACTGCCAACCTTCTCCTGGTCTGGAAAACACAACATTCACCTTATCTGTTCTCTGCAGCTGGTCAGAATCTATACATTTAAACTACATGAAACTATATTTTGAATATTTTAAAAAATATATATAGTAGTCATTCTGATTTGCAAACCAAACTGTAGAAACCCACCAGTGTTAAGCAAGTTTACATTGGAAGATTAGCATCAAGAAAAGAATACTACTATTTTTAATACGGAATTTAGCCAACTGAAACCCCTCAGCATTTGCACTAAATCTGTAGACAGAAAGAGTATTTTAATAATTTGGATAGATATATGAAAAGCATGCTGAATTAATTACTATAATACATGTGGGGTATTTTTTTAAAAAAGTTACACTATTGGAAGAATAAGAAGAAAAAACTAAGAAAATTGTTTACTGTCAGATTGCAAGCCTTTTTTCACTAGAGCATGCTAAGGTTTCGGTGCACAGATATTTCCTAATTCCACAGGCTGCTTGTAATTGCTGCAAAATTTCACACAAGTATTGTCATACACACAATAACTCCAGAAGGTGATAGTTAAAGTATAATTAATATGAAATACAAAACATCAGCTTCTGGTTTCATAGTTATGAAATCCAGCTTCGTGTCTTAAGCTAACCACCATGATAAAATGATTAGAAAGGTAACCTAAAATAATCTTCAGTTTGTACCATAAGACTACAGATTGCTCTCCAGAGACTATGAAGGTAAATATTTGTATCAAACCTACAGATATTAGCAGAGGCATGTTCTTTGTCATACTGAGTATATTCTTCTTATTACAACTAATGCTGCTTTCTTCCACGTGCAAATTGCGGCAAAGCAAGATCACTTCAAATCATCTCTTTTTTATTTGTATTATTATTACTACCACTAAAGACAGAGGTGACTAATCAGCAGCCCACTGGCCATATTTGAGAATCCAATCTGTTTTTGTGGCCTGCCAAAATGTGTAATTTCAAAAAGCACGTTAAAAATATTAGAGATTTCTATTTACACACACACACACACACAATATGCTATGATGCCATGGTGCCAATAGGCTTTTTGTGGGGCACCCCATGCCTCCCCATCTAAAAATTTTCCATTCATTTTTATTTTATTTGCTGGATGAGTAATGGAGTGATAAAAATATTTTATTTAAAATTGTGTAGAATAGCTGATGGGAAAGACCTTTGGAAGCTTTGAGAATGGGAAGATGGAAGCTTACTGTGTCTAAGTGAGTTGTAATTCCTCTTAACTTTTCAGAAGGCAGGAAATCACCATTGCTGACAGCCTCTGCCTCTGCTGAACCTCGGTTGTGTTTCATGCTAATGCTGAGCATAATGTACAATAAAGGGAAGGAGAATGAAAGAAACAAAGAACAGCCCAGAACACAGACTCTGTAAGGAAGGGGGAGGGAGTGCAGAGACCCAGTTAAGAGAAGAGTAGCATCTATATGTGATTAGTTGCAACCACGTAGCAGAGTGTGGCCCTGGACACCAGCAAGGGACTCAGCTCAGAATAATGTTCATGGTAAGTTCCCAATACTGTATTCTAAGATGAGCATGAGAAGTGCCTCTGTGATATATACCCCAGCTAACCTCTGATAGGTGGCCGTGTATGGTCTACGACAGCAATCGTCTCCCAAAGATGTATGGTAGAAAAGGCAGATGAGGATGTTGGCTGCTCTAGTGGGATGTGCTGTTGGATAGTGGCACTGAGGTTAAAAAAAGAGAAGTATGCCCTGGAAAGGGGCAAGTGGGTACTATTCCAGGCAACGCAGGACATGAAACGGAGGTTCAGCAGAGGGAGGAGGTGCTGGCAAAAAGGAGGAGTTAATCTCATTCTCTGCTTTCTAAGTGGTAGAAGGAACCCCTTGACGCCTCTAATGCTCAACTCAGAGCTGTAGTTATCCTCACACCCACTTTCACACTTCAGCCGTGCCCACTTTAAGATACAGCCCCTGAAATGTTGACCATGAGTCAATGCCTGAAACAGGTTTGCCACCCCAATAAAAAAGAAGAGTAAAATGTTTCCACATGAGCACTAACAAATAATAATAATAATAATAATAATAATAATAATAATAATAATAATGCACATAAGGTGTGGTTGCTACCTGTTTCTGTAGTGATCAATATTGAAGCTTTCTATTTTACATTTGACTTTAGTGTAGACATCTTGTACATCTACTGAGGCACTGAGGTCTTCTAATTCACCAACAACACATATTTCTGCAATATAAATAAATATCCAATGAAAATAAGCCATGAGTTCGAACCCTTAAGAAGTTGTTATTTTATATATGCATCAACTACATTTTATTCGAAGTTCTCTACCCCCAAAATGAAGTCTTCCTATACAGCTATTGCAGGTATTCCATAAAAGGCGGCAAGTTGGATTGCAAAGGAATAGCTCTGCAGCTAATTCCGGCTGCTTGGCGCTTGACTGCACACCCTGCATTTAGCAGGGATCAGTTGCATTTGGGGGCTCTCAACTGGGAACTCCAAAGTGCAGCTGATCCATGCAGGGGTTGCAGTCAATGCGGATAAGCTTTTGCCAGGGATAGACTGCACTCTGGAGTTCCTGAGTGAGACCGACACGAGGGGAGCTTGCATTTGGTACTAAGTTTGAAAGGCATCAAATACAAGCCCTGCTTGTCAAGGAACAACTGAGACCATACTTTGAGGCCTCCTTCTCTCTGCAGTGCCTTCTGTCCTCTGAAAAACTACTCCAGGTGGTTATGGAATTCAATGGAACATTATGGGAGGGGACACTGGGGGTAGGGGAGCTGTAATGGAAAAGTGGAATCTTAAAAGTCCTTATTCTGATAGGAATCCCTGATTGATCTCAGATCTTTCTGTGAACACAAGGAGCCCTTCCATTTGTAGGAGGGCAATTCTGGATCCAACCCCAAATATATAAGCAATCTCCAAGCAGCCATAAAAAAGCAGCATTTGCCAAATAGTAATCTGTTGCAAAGGTTGGATGTACTAGCTGGAAAAAGAAGTTAGTCACAGATGCACTGGGGATGGAGAGTAGCAAGTTAAGATTTTAATCTTTCTGGGCTTATCTTATTATTTAATTGGATGGGATTCTATATTTGTTTTGTCATTTGAACTGTAACGTACCCTGAGTTTTCCTTGTTGAGTTTGACTTAAATATTCAAATAAATAAGTCTGAAGACTAGATTTAGGACTCCCAAATGCCATCTCTGTTAATACTAGAAGACTTGTTGGAACAAAACTGCCAGGTAACTTCAAATTACTAGTTTTGTTTTATAAATTCTGTATGCAATACCTGTTCCTTTACTTTCTGGATCTGGTGCAAATAACTTTACAGTGAGTTTTGGCAACATCCATTGCATCCATAAGCTAACACGTCCACTTGATACGCCAATATTGCTTGTTGTTTGTTCTAAGGTAACAGAATCTGAGAACGGAGAATCATCGCCACCTTGTAGAGATTCACCCTGCCAAAAAACCCAAACCCCAAAACATTAGTAGAAACTTAATAATAATAATAATAATTTTTTACTTATACCCCGCCCTCCCCAGCCAAGGCTGGGCTCAGAGCGGCTTACAAGCAATAAAAACAAGATGAATGATTACAACTTAAAAACAAAAATAAAATACAATATTAAAATAATGGAACATTAAAATATTAAAATGTAGCCTCATCGCAGGAGAAGAAGGAAAAGAAAAAAGAAAGAGAGGGAGTGAGGGAATCAAATTGGCTCCAAGCCAAAGGCCAGGTGGAACAACTCTGTCTTACAGGCCCTGCAGAAAGAAATCAGATCCTGCAGGGCCCTGGTCTCATGAGGCAGAGCGTTCCACCAGGCCAGAGCCAGAGTTGAAAAGGCCCTGGCTCTGGTTGAAGCCAATCTAACTTCCTTAGGGCCTGGGACCACTAGGGTGTTGTTATTTATGGACCTTGAGGCTCTCCGTGGGGCATACCATGAGAGATGGTCCCGTAGGGACCGTATCATATTCAGATCCAATCTATATAAAATACATTTGTGATATGCTTTTCTGTATGATCTTGTTCATTTTTGTTGTGTTTATATCTCTTTCTCCTGCTCCCTAGATATAAAAAAGACCGTGGAAGATTCAACAGAATTACAATGCACAGGCAGAAAAGAGTGGGATTTTGGCTGAGTATGCCTGGTGGTGGTAATGGGCTGGATGAGACACAAGACACTGAAGTTGAATCCCAACAAGGCAAAGGCGTTGTGAGTTCATGGTTCTCAGCTCCAATAATTGAGTAAATGGCCACTTTTGGATGGGGTTGTTTTCCTTTTGAGGCAACAGGTACTTAACTTCAGGGTACTCCCTGATCCAATTTTCTCAATGGAGTTTGAAATAGTGTCAGTGTCATGGAGTGCCTATTGTTGTTCATCAGCTACTGCCATTCCTAGATGGAGAAACTCTGGCCACAGTAACCCATGTACTGATGAGCTCCTGGCAAGATTACTATAACGCACTCTAAACTGAGCTGCCCTTGAAGATGCTGTTGGTGCAAAATGCAACTGCTAGAATATTGTCGGGATCAGTTGTCCAGAACAATATACAGTGGTGCCTCGCAAGACGAAATTAATCCGTTCCGTGAGGCTCTTCGTCTAGCGGTTTTTTCGTCTTGCGAAGCAAGCCCATTGACAGCTTAGCGGATTAGCGCTACAGCTGTCAAGCGGCTTCCAGCGATCAGCTGTTAAGCGGCTTATCAGCGGAACAGCTGATAAGCGGCTTAAGAAAAGGGCAAAAAAAGCGAAAAAAACCCGCGGGGGGATGCAAGATTTTTTTCGTCTTGCGAAGCAACCCCATAGGGGAATTCGTTTTATGAAGCGCCTCCAAAACGGAAAACCCTTTCGTCTAGCGGGTTTTTCGTCTTGCGAGGCGTTCGTCTTGCGGGGCACCACTGTAATACTACTACTGAAGAGTTTGTACTGGTTGCCTACATGCTACTGAGCCCAATTCAAGATATAGTGCAGGAGTGTCCAAACGGTTGTTTAGTAAGCGATCCTTGTCTGCTGTAACGCTACGTCTGTCTGTTAGTGGCCTTATTATTGGTGAGCGATTTATTTTAATTCTGCACAGTTATTGTTGAAAAAAAGGTCCACAACTTTGGTAAGCTCCCTTCTAAAAAAAGCTCAACAACTTAGACCTGTTCCTCTAAAATAGCTCAACAACTCTGAACTCCCGGGAGTAGATCGCAATCTCTTGGGAGTTGGATGTCCCTGATATAGTGCTACTTAACAAGTCCCCCCCCCTTTCCACTACTCTTTTGTAACTAAACAACCTAAATCCATCATTATATTTTCACCTTCTTACATCAAGTTTTTCTCAAAAAATTCATCTAAATTTCATATAAACTTTTGAAAACCAGTTACAATGCATTTGACTTGGTCAGGCACAAAAGCATGTAACAGACAGACAAATAACTTGGGATGAACACTAAAAATTAAAAGTGACGAAGAGTCAGAATCAACCTTCTGCAAGAGGAATGTATGGATTTACCATAACAGAAGTAAACAAATGTATCTTATTAGGAGTCAAAGTATTACTTGTTTAAAACATGAAAACGTGTTCTCTGTTGGTCCAAAAGTGAAGTTCAAGTCAGTTTTGATGTTCTCTGGATAGGTTTGCTGCTCCCAAGTGATTTAATTTTAATAAAAGAATACTTTTCCATGAGCTTGAAAGCAGCAGCATTGCAGAACTTCTTTGTTGATCATTTTCAGAGTTATGTCTGCCAAACTATAGTTTATAGACTATATATATATATATATATGGCAGCAGCTGAGGAGGCTCCTACCCTCATCGCATATATATGATTTTTTTACTGACCTAATTGCAAAAATGATTCATTTACATGACAAAAGATCTATCCTAACAATAGTAAACAAAAAGTTATAGAAAGAAGAAAATAACAAGGTCATGGCAAGATTTGATATTTATAAATTGGATTTTAAAAAACCTTTTGCATTCAGCTGTTTCAGACTTTAATCTGAGATGTAGGACTTCCTTCCAGAGAAATCTGTTTTGTGTTTAGCAGTTGGAAGTTACAGATATCTTTGCAATGTTTGAAGAAAAAAACCCGAGTGTGGGAAAAGGCTTCAAAATATATTCTGAATATATTAGAAATTCAATCACTCTCCACAGATAATCAACTGGTTATTAATTAGGGCATAACTTCACCTGTGGTAGCATTAATTAAATCCATGGAGCCTAACATAAATTAAGCATTTCAGAAATATTCAATCATTCTCTACAGAAGGAATAAGTATGTAATTATCTACCACATGTTTAACTTTCAAGGACTCAAATCTGTGTTCCAGTGAATACAATAGCAAACCTAGCAAATTCTCAGAAGTACACTACAAATGTTATCTGAGCCGACAACACTTCTTAGGTAATAACTGCATGAAAATATCACATAATATCTCATTGTATGAACCAAACATTACAGAAAATCTATCACAGATGCATGGGTCATCATGCCCTTGCTTCTGAAGTATACAGAAATGTAAATTGTTCAATGTTTTTCTCATTCCTTGTCAAATATAAGAAAAGGAAAAAATGCTCAAAGATGATTGCTCAAAACATCTCCCATTTTATGGCTTAATCCAAGTTGCGGGAAGAAATGAGCAACTGCTGGTGTGACTTTAGCTGAGAATGTAAACTGCATAGAAAACTGGTTGTGCAATTAAGACAACATAAGAAAAACTGCACAGAGAATGATTTAATGTCCTGATTAGAACTGTCTAAAATCATGTTTCACACAAACAGCTTTGCATGCAGTTTGTGTTTTTGGAGGCCATCATCAGTGGCGTAGCGTGGGTTGTCAGCACCCGGGGCAAGGCAAGTAATTTGCACCCTCTAACCCGTGGATTTGCGCCCCCTAACCCATGGATTTGCGCCCCCTAACCCCCAGATGTTGCGCCCGGTGCGGCCGGCCCCTCCTGCACCCCCCACGCTACGCTATTGGACATCATAACAATGGGTCCCATGATAGGTGCCAAACTAGCTCTTCCAACCACGAAATTGAAAGCTGTCTAGACACTTTTGGACAAACTGGGGAATAATTTCTTGCTGTAAATTCTAATACTATTTTTTAAAATAAGTTTACTTTTTTATTTTTGAAATATTAGGTTCCAATCAAAATGTTAGGAATACTGACAAGAAACATTTTTATTTCTCATTCCACTTTATTTCGAATTCCTAATCCCTCGCATGCATACTTAAGTAAATCTATGCCTTAATTTTCCACTTTGCATCCAAATCCATAAAAATGCCAGAATCTAGAAGGCTGAACTATTTTCCCACCCCTCCTCATACCAAGCCCTAAAGTACACAGTTTAATTCTTTTGCCGGTCCTTGCAAATTGACCCAAAATAGTGAGTTTATTTTTCTAGGAAAATTTATCTTTATTCATCTGGAGGAACCAAACATATAGGACCTTCATCCTTGGCCCGCATTAAAGCTCAGGGATGATCAGAGTTTTGGGCAAATTACTGCTCTGCCTTATCAAAATAACTTCTGTGTTTCTGTTCAATCATACAGCTTCCCCAAGGACTAAACACTTCCTCAACTGTTTGTACTTAAGTAAACAGTAACAAGTGGCCTGTTGTACTCTATACTACCTTCGCTCCAATACAGGGGTGGTAAAAATGATTAACTGTTTCTAAGCTCTGGTGCTTAAGCCTCTCACTCATGTTTCCATCTTAGCCACCACCCAGTTTGAAAGTCAGGAATCCTGATAGCTTTGCACACATAAGAGAGCAGCACTCCCTATCAACCTGTCAGCATGAAAAGAATTACTCACAGCTTAAATGTATAAATCATCTATGGATAGTATAAATAAATACTTCATATGCTATTTAATACAAACAATTGTTGGAGTGGGTCATACCAGCCCAACTCCCCCCCCCCAAGTTCATTTATGGAAAGACTTGTATACTTGAAAGAACTTTGAGGGGTGAAACATTTCAAAATAATCATTCTGGTCCAGAAGAGAAGTAGTATGCTTTAACTGTGAAATGTCTGAAGTCAAAAATTCATACAAAGGATGCAAGCGTATTTTTATTTGACAGCGTTCGAGGCTTTAAACATAAATTGTACTGGATGTATAAACAAAACAGTAACAAATTTCAGAGCAGTCCCCCTTCCAACAATAATCTAAATATATCCAGGAAATGTTACACCGTACCATGTTCCAGTAATTGAAACATAGCTAAAATATTATAAACACTGATGAAACAAACTCTTTTAAACTTAATGAGTTTACTATACTATTACTGTTCACATTACAGAGTAAAAGAAGAAGTTAATATTATCTGAGAAACTATATTCAGATCTCAGATGCTTCCTGATTCAGAGATTTAGGGTCTCTAAATCTAACCTATTTTCTCATGGACTCCTTTTCTTTAATAATTTCTGCAGTCAAATTCTGAACCTCTGCTCTTGTTGCCACCCTAGCCTAAGAATGATGAAGGTCCTATAAACAAGGTAGGTGGTACAGTCCAAGTCAAGCACCATCACAGCCTCTTCAAGGGGGCAGAATCTACTGGTGTCCCTAGAACTATTCTCCACCAAGTGAATCCTTTGAAAGTAAATCATGGTCCATACCAAAAGATAATCCAAAAGGGCCTTTTGGCGGAGTCAAGAAGGACCTTATCCCGTGTTTGGTTTTCCCATCAGCTATCAACTAATATATTTGCTCTAATGTAACCAGGAAAATTGTAACCAGCAGAAAGTGAGGAGGAATTAAAGAACCTTTTAATGAGGGTGAAAGAGGAGAGCGCAAAATATGGTCTGAAGCTCAACATCAAAAAAACGAAGATCATGGCCACTGGTCCCATCACCTCCTGGCAAATAGAAGGGGAAGAAATGGAGGTAGTGAGAGATTTTACTTTCTTGGGCTCAATGATCACTGCAGATGGTGACAGCAGCCACGAAATTAAAAGACACCTGCTTCTTGGGAGAAGGGCAATGACAGGCCTAGACAGCATCTTGAGAAGTAGAGACATCACCTTGCCAACAAAGGTTCGTATAGTTAAAGCTATGGTTTTCCCAGTAGTGATGTATGGAAGTGAGAGCTGGACCATAAAGAAGGCTGATCGCCGAAGAATTGATGCTTTTGAATTATGGTGCTGGAGGAGACTCTTGAGAGTCCCATGGACTGCAAGAAGATCAAACCTCTCCATACTGAAGGAAATCAACCCTGAGTGCTCACTGGAAGGACAGATTGTGAAGCTGAGGCTCCAGTACTTTGGCCACCTCATGAGAAGAAAAGACTCCCTGGAGAAGACCCTGATGTTGGGAAAGATGGAGGGCACAAGGAGAAGGGGACGGCAGAGGACGAGATGGTTGGATAGTGTTTTCAAGGTTACCAGCATGAGTTTGACCAAACTGCGGGAGGCAGTGGAGGACAGAGGTGCCTGGCGTTCTCTGGTCCATGGGGTCACGAAGAGTTGGACACGACTAAACGACTAAACAACAACAACAACAACCAGGAAAATGCTTCTCTAAGGAAGCAGGGGAAAAGTTTGTTCCTTGCTCCCTTTTTAAATAAAGCTACCACATGCTGAAGCACCCTGGAATTAGAATGCCACGAGAGAGACTGAAATAATAGCTTGCCAGTATGGCCTACTTAAACAAATCATTACAAAACATAGTATATTTTTACTATCAATTTGCAGAGCAATTGGCTAGGTGTTCATGGAAACCTATTGAGTTATATCTGATGTTAGAAGAAAGCTAGCTGAAGCTAAAATGAGGTAAGTTATGAGTAACGAAATATAATGGATAACTACCAAAATACAATAAAAATCTAGGTTGTTGGGTAGTGGTTTTTTTGCTTAAAGTAGAAATTGCCTAAAGCAGTTTTGCTGAACCTATGGCCCTCCAGATGTTGTTGAACTCCAACTCTCATCAATCCTGTGGGTCAGAAATGATGGGAACAGGAGTTCAACAACATCTAGGAGGGCCACAGATCCCCCAACTAGGACCAAAAGTGTTGGAAGGAAGGAAGGAGGAAGGAGGAAGGAGGAAGGAGGAAGGAGGAGGAGAAGGAGAAGGAGAAGGAGAAGGAGAAGGAAAAGGAAAAGGAAAAGGAAAAGGAAAAGGAAAAGGAAAAGGAAAAGGAAAAGGAAAAGGAAAAGGAAAAGGAAAATCATTATCGGACAGGCATTCCTTTAGAATTTTGCTTTGTTTCCCCTGTGGGCAAAGCTTACAAATCACATATAGGTTTTGCCATTGCCTTAAGTAAGATAGTTAGACCAGACTTGGTTGAGTTAATATGAAAACAAGTGAGATGGTTATATATAGATCCACCTAAAAGAGACAGGGAATGGCATTCTATCTGCAGCAGCACAAGATGGCTCTTCATCTTTCAGGATGATAGTCAAAATAATTTGCAACTCTATCCAGAAAGTGCAAACTAAAAGCATGCCCCACAAGACAGTGGGAGCCAAGAGTGGTGTGGCTGCTTCATTCAGGCAGGAGCAAAAAGCTGATTGGGAGCTGCCCACATTCCCTGCTTCTTCTCTTGCCTCGTGACCAATCCGGTGACCTCATGATTCCAAATGGAGAACTGTGGTTAAACAAAAACAGAAGCAACAGCTTCCAATCTCCTCCTCACTGCTGCACCTGGATAGTGAGGGGGCGGAGAAGGACAAGCCTAAGGCTCACTGCAGCTCATTTACGTGTCAATAAACCATGAACGCATTCATAATGTTCTTATTTGTATCACTTCTTTCTGTCTTGTGAAGGTGTCATGTTGAGCATGATTCATTAAACTTCAATGAATATTTATCCATGTTCATTTATTTACATCTTTTATCCTATTGATTCCTATTTGGTCACTTGCTCAGACTCTTAGCCAATTACCATAGCATGTCAATATAATTTTTAATTACCTCTGTAGTTGTCCCAATGTCAGCAGATGGGCTACATGTGCTGGTATCTGGTGGAGCTGTCCCAACACTACTTTTGACAGGGGAGCCTGGAGGTGCAGGTCCTGAAGCGGATTCTGTATAAGCTGGAGGGTGGTGCAAAATACCCTTCTTCTGAATCTTATTCCAGACTTTGTTCATTATATCTGCTAGTTCATACAGAAGTTGCACCTTAAACGGGGAAAAGGTAATAAGGTTCAGCAAATCATTAAAACTTCAAGATTTTATAATGTAAAAATCCCAACCTCGGCATTTTTGTTATGGTAAAAAGCATGTCACAAATGTAAAAGTACAGTATAAAAATGCAACCCTATGCAAGGTAGAGTTTTAATAAATACTTTTTAAAACAAATACACTTTTTCACAAGCTCTTACAAATGCTCATCCCATTCAGTGGACTCACAACAATCTCAAATTCTAAAAACAAAGGCAATATAGATTGCAAAATGTGAAATTATTTGTTCATGGTAGATATGAAGCTGTTCTCAGTATGCAGGGGGAAAAGTCTCTTGGAATGTGTCTTTTCAGTATTCACAAAACACTCTGTATAACTGTGCATTGTCTGACTCAGTTCTAAGGTAATTTACACAAGGCTTCACAAATAAGCATTAATCATAGAATCTGTATGACAACAGTTTGCCACATACTGTATTTTAAAAAGAACAGGGAATCTGCAAACACAATACATAAGCAGATGCACAGCTGGACACCATACCCAGCTTGCCATTATTTGAGGGTGAGGGGAATCAAAATGTTCATATATTATAAAGAAGCTTCAGCCTCAGGACATATCCAGAGAATGACGTTGGCTTCTAATGTGGGCAGAACAGATGCAGAAAAACACTGTTGTCAGTTTAAATTTGATAGAAAACAGGACTTAATTTTGTACATCTGAGAATATGATTTATCCTCAGGTTTTGGTTTCACTGTCTTTATATAGCTACAGCGCTGGAGGTATTTGTTTTTTGTAAGAGCCCAAAATTCCTCTCAATTAATATTTTAATGTTTAATATTTAAATCGAACATTGATAGAAAGCAGTCCTCATGCAATTTGTCATAAAGCTTTTTGTCAAGAGGTGTACTTTTTAAATTTATACATTTAACATCTTTCAGTATTTACATAGGTAACTGTCATAAGGAAATTGATTATGGCACATATGGATGGCAGTACAGCATAAAACTAATATTGTTAACATTGAAAAATATCTGACCTATTTCTAGTATACTTTGATAAGCTGATCAAGTGTCAATGATTCATGCAAGCCCTCTCTCCCAGTCTCCTGTGGCATGAAAATACTTTCTGAAATTTCATTATTAGGCCACAGAAAAGATAAAGTGATACCTTGGTTCTCGAATTTATTCTGTTCTAGAAGTCTGTTCAACTCCTGAAACGTTCAAAAACCAAGGCATGGCTTCCAATTGGCTGCACTCAAGCAGAAGCTGCAGCGGATGTTCGGCTTCCGAAAGACATTCGAAAACCGGAACACTTACTTCTGGGTTTTTGGCATTCGGAAGCCAATTTGTTCGTCAACTAAGCTGTTCGAGAACCAAGGTACCGCTGTACTTCTTAAAATCTTCGCTGTATTATGGCAATGTGGATATCACATAATGCAATGACTTCCTGCTAAAAGCTACTAACAAACAGGATCCTAGCCTGAAGAATGGAAAGCTCCTTCCTGGTAAAAATCCTCTTTCAGCACCAATGTTACTGCAAGTAATGGTTTCCTAACCTTCACTGACAAAAACTTAAAAACTGACAGAGATGATTTTGTGGAGGATTTTGTTACCTCAAGCCAAATTCCAATGTACCTTGGAGCACAAGACTGTCACAAACAATACTATGTGAGTTATGTCAGGAGAAGACAAAACTATATATAACCTGTTCCCTTGATCAGTTTTTGCATGATAAACTATGTGAGACTCCTAAGAGGTTAAAATTGATTGGGACAAGAAAATACCATAATTCCCAAAATCAATAGATTTTGTGGGATCTATCTTGCCCCAGACACTTTTCTTTACAGAAAGAAAATTGTGGCCAAAATTTGGGAACACTGTTTATAACTACGGAAGTGGCACTATCCTAGAAGGGCTATGGCATACATTTATTTCTGTGCTAAGCTCTTCAACGGAAAGTATACTTGGAGGTTTTCAACCACATTTTTGGTAAGAAAACATTTTAAAGAGTATCTGAAACCATCTGCCAATAAACTGCTTAATTGTGGTTACAGAAGAAGAGAGAAGGAAAGTGAGTGGAGGGACGAGGAGGGAATACAGGCTCCAGATTTATGTATATATTTATAAAAATATTTCTATTCTGCCTTTCTGTTTACAAAGGGCATTCAAGCCAGCTTGCAAGACAAATCAATATAATGAAACTCAATACAAATGTTTCAAAAGCACCCTAACCAAGAACAGCATTAAACATCACAATTAATAAATAAAAAGGAGCCAGTGTTACACTTGTAGAGGCCGTAGCAGAGTGCGCTTTCTAAAACAAAAAAACAATGTAACAGTAAAACCATATACCTAACAATTCTTCTTCAGGGTTTAGCCAAATATTTGCAAGGCAAAGTAAAAGAAGACAAAAACCATCAATTGTCTTTCAGTTGCAGCATCTGTCCATTTCTGTGCCTTGTTATTGTATTATGGCAGCTTTTAATGGTGCTTTTTCATAACACTTTCTTAAGGCACAAGTAAATAAGCAATCAAGAAAATATACACATCACTCTGGCTCCTGGCTCCTTTTTATCTTGTTGTGAAGCCTGAAGGTGGTGTAGAATTCGAGATCTCACACCCCTGCTGAGAAATGTATTCTGAAACAGAGATGTCACCAACACGTGTTGAGATTCCTGAATTGCAGGGGGTTGGACTAGATGACACTCGGGATCCCTTCCGACTCTACCATTTTATGATTCTATGATTCAGAATAGTTGTGCCTGAGATGCCTATCTGCAAGCAAGCTTTTGCAAGCTGTATTGAACCTAAATCTATAACGTACACCATGGATGTATACCGTATTTTTCGCTCTATAAGACGCACCAGACCACAAGACGCACCTAGTTTTTGGAGGAGGAAAACAAGAAAAAAAAATTCTGAATCTCAGAAGCCAGAACAGCAAGAGGGATCGCTGCGCAGTGAAAGCAGCGACCTCTCTTGCTGTTCTGGCTTCTGGGATAGCTGTGCGGCCTTCATTCGCTCCATAAGACGCACACACATTTCCCCTTACTTTTTAGGAGGGAAAAAGTGAGTCTTATAGAGCAAAAAATATGTAAATGGCCTACTTTCCCATGGGAAGAACACAAAAAACTAAAATACCCTATGTGTTGTTTGCACACAAAATACGGAAAGATACCATTTCTGTAACATGAAAGAAACACTAAACAACCCTGCAGAAGACCTAAGGTTTCACTTGTTGGTTAGAAATGTATCCGATTATATTTTATTAACTGCATTTGATTATAAAGAGGGTGGTGGTTTCTATTTAGCATGTTGGTGGCAACTCTGAAGTGAACTGTTTGATCATTCCCATATATGCAGATAATAATTTAAAGAGAGGCGGTACTGGTGTGAGGTCCCTTTCATTCCCAACTCTGGCAATACTACGTAAATGTTGTGGTAGCTTTGGAAACTTATCTTCAAAATTAGAAGTATAGTATAATTAAAAGCAAGACTAACAATCCAGAGATGAGCAAATCTCTTTTTAACAATGTACACACCCTATTCAAATCTTATAATAGGGACTTCAGCACAAGAGAGAGAAAGCACTGTTTTGAGAATCATGCTAGACACAGTGCAGATCCTATTAGCTCCAAATCACTAGTTAGTGCATGCTTGTGCTAGCCTGAGCACACAGCTCTCCTGTGGCAATTGAGGCAACCCTACACCAGCTAAACCTAGAACCTGAATGTTCTGAGCTGGGGAACAGGCTTAAGTCCCCTGCTCTAAGTGTCACTCTTGCTTTTGAAAGCAGAGACTACTGCCTCTACCCCAGAAAAACAAGGCATTCTCAAGCTAAGGAGACTAGCAGCTGTTGGGTCTTTCTATGAGCTGTCATTCAGAGCAATCTATTGTGCCTCCCACGACCAACAGGAATTTCCGGGGACCAACCAGGCTTGTGACAGCATCACTAACCCCTGTTAAGCCCTTTGTCATCAAAGTGGGTGCTCAAAGGGAACTGATGAAATCACACAGGAACTGATGAAAATATGCATGGTGGGAGCCCTGCCTTCAACCAAAGAGGCGGAGCCAACAACCCATCCTGCTGACCTGGGAAAATTAGGAAGAACAGGCATTTAAGTTATTTAAGGGACTGTCCTGCCTTTCCACAGAATGTTCGAGATACAGGTTATCTCGTCCTGGGGGGCATTTTCAGGTGTACTGCTTAGCAACATGGAGTAACAGTTCCACGCAAGAAACGTAAGTTGATCTATGAAATACAGGCCAGACGAATATCTGGCTTTTGCCTCACTGCCTCTGTCTGAGAAGCTTGAGGGTGGCAGTGGCTTGTTCGGCTATGGAGGTTATCCACCAGAGCAGGTTCTAGGTACAATGAATTGTTGGCAATGTGTCAACAATAGACAGACAGAGATGCATGAGGCAATTTAAGAAGGGAAAGCAGCTGGAGAAAGTCACATAGTACCATGCTGATGAAAGAGGGGAAATCACATCGCACACCAGACCCACAGGTGTGCAATTAGCAGTTTTCTGGACTGTGCTGTCTATTTTGCTATACACTGTGCTCTTTACATATAAAAATACATAGGAAAAATCTCATCAATTTGTATCTGAATTTGTAACATTTCCCTGCCTTCCACGCCAGCTACTGCAGAGGTGTTTCTGAAGTTTAGGTAACCCTCCAGAAGCATATGTGATGTGGCACAGGTGGTTGCAAATAGGTAACAGAGAAGTGATGTAAATGCAAGAGCGCAATCCTTTAAATAGCTATTGTGCATATCATAATTTAGCAAATAATTATTCATAGCAATTTAATTACGTGTCTGTCCTCTGTAGGCATGCATTAATTGCATCATCATATATTCCTTGAACATTTTCTCCCTCTTTCTTTTTAAAAGGAGCTGGTTTTGCATGAGAAGAACAGTGGCCAGAGCTCTGCTACGCTGCGCTGCCCAAGTTGACAGCTTTTATTAGCTAAAAAAGAAGAGGAAGAAGATTGGGGGGGGGGCAGCATGCTGCTACCATTAGAAACCCTCTTTACCAAAACCATTTTCGGGTTGAACTGCAACCCCTGACATGACTGTCTCCAACTCAGCACCTTGCTAATGAGGTGAAGAACAGGGAGGAGGTGTTGTGCTCCACCCATGCAATCAAATACAATTAATACGCAGGCCTGGATCTGGTCGCTGTTAGACACGCCTTGATTACATCCAGATTAGATTATTGCAATCTGCTCTACAAGGAACTGTCTTTGAAGAGCACTTGGAATTTGAGTTGGTGCAGAATACAGAATACAACAGCCTGATTGGGGCCTGTTTTGTTTTGGGGTTTTTTTGGGGTTGTTTGAAGCCATGCCACTTATCTCACCATTAGTTGTGTTATGCTACGTGGATACATGGGACAAGGGCATCTCAGTGGTGGTACTGATGTGAAATATTTTGACCTGGAATACCCAGTTGGTTTTCCTCCTTCCACCCCTGCTTCGGACAAAAGATGAAGATGCTGTTATTTCAATGTGCTTTTGGTGTGGGCAGTGACTGAAGACTTATTTTCCTGCTTTCCTTTTTGAATTTTACTGGCTTTTTTAAAAATGTAATAATTACGTATATTTTAATCTGTTTTATGCTCCAGTTGTGGTTAGTCACCTTGGGGTGCATGGATGGAAAGCCAGAGTGAAACTATATAAATAAATAAAGGAATAAATAGCCTTTCGCCTTAACGGACGGTATTTTATGCTGAACGAGAACAGGTATGTGCTAATTTGCACAAAGACTACATTAGATCATTTCAACAGATGCATCCACAGTGACAGCAAAGCTGGGCCCCAACACTGAACAGTACATCTGCAAGTCATTTCACTCCATCAGCCAAAAGATGCATTTATGTGCCGTAGCTATTACACTTTGAGACGAATTTAAATTACGAAAGTTAAAAGAGCTTCAAAGCAAATTGTAATCTAATCTAAGTACAGTGATCTTGATGGCTCCTTTTTTCTGAGGCTGGGGGGAGAGAGCTTTAAAAAAAGGTATTTCTTTTACAAAACCCAGAATAGTAATTCTTAAATCAACCATTTTTGATTTGCCCCAATAAATCAAATAAATGAACCAACCTGAGGATTTGAGCATTTTACTTCAAGAGATTCAAGGTCAACATGAAGACACACAACGAATGAGTGCCTGGATTCAGATCCTGCAGAAGGTAGCGCTTGTGACGTAACTGCTAGAGTAGAAGTGCAGCCCATTGGTTCTATTATATTCAGGGTCATTTGCTGCCCAAGAAGAGTATATATGCTGAAATGATTCAGATTAATTGTCCAAGGAAAAGCATCACCTAGTGGATCAAGAAAAAAGCAAAATATTCAATACATAAAGAAAATATCAAAAGCTTAATACATTAAATAAATTAACCCACCTCATGACTGGACGATTCCTGTACCAAACTAATTTTTAAAAATTGCTCAAATCAAATAATGATCACCAGCAACCACATTGTGTTGTGTGGAACTTAGAATTAACAAAGCCCTTATCATCTCCTGCTACATATAATACACATATCAAGAATATCTGTTATTATAGTCCATATTTTGCACCTGTCAACGTAATGAACCCCCATATTGTCATATTGTTTTTACAGCAATCACCCATGACTCTGCCAACATAGGTACTTTTAATTTCTACTGATTTCAGTAGGATAGATTTAAGACTATGCTCTCCCCTTCAATGGGACTTAGAATAATTTGGTTTTAGATGGATTATAGCCTCCAATTTAAAACATCTCCCGCAGTGAAGAATTCTGATTACTGGGGTTCAAAAATAGATAAAACATCTAAAAATTGCTTAAAATGCCACATCATTGACAGCAAAGTTTTTAAAGAGAACAAATACAGGAATGTGAGAAGAGGGCATGGCAGTTCTGGGTAATCATTCAATTTGAGATAATTGAACAGATTTTAGGGCTGTAGCAATTATAATCCTCCTCAGAGTAGAACCATTGCAATTAATGGATATAACTAACTTAGTTCCATTAAGCAGAAGTCAGCATACCACTAAGGAGATGATTGTATCAGCGCAAATGTGTTTGCTATCCACCTGCCTCAAGTTTGGGAAATGTATTTCCCTAACATGGAGAGCTACTATGCAACCGGAGAGTCCAAGCATGGCAACCTTCCAGACCAATAACAGTGGTAGCTGTGGGCTAAGAACACTCTCAGTAGTCCCCAAGTAATATTTCACTCCATTTACTTTGTTCGGCTCTTGGCAAAACCTTCTTAACATTTTACAGCCTGTTCTAAAGAGCTGAAATCTTGATCAACACTATCATTTACATTGTTACAACTGTACCATGAATTAAATATTTCCCTCCCTACCAACAATGGAGAGCAAAAACTTTGTTAAAGGAATGTTTATCCTTCTTCATATGGGAAAGTAAAAAGGCAAATATATTTCTAATGTTTTAATGACCTAGAATCTGTTTTAAAAATGCTGATTGCCCCTGGAGGATCCCCTAAGCCTCCAGAGAATATATTTTTTGGGGGGATGCAGGATGCTGAGGGGAGAGAACAGGAAAGAGAAGCCCCACTGCACGAGGGGCAGTTCGCTGCACAGACAGCATTGGATGTCACCCATTATGTCTATAATACACATACAGATATATATGCCTACACATGCTTCTCTTTATATCAGGCAGGGTGGCATCAGCATTGAAAAGCAAAAAATTATGTTTATCAGAAGAACACTGAGTTTTTTCAATGGGGAACTGTGCTGAATGAAGATTCCACTCATTACAAACATGTGCACTGTAGCTTCATCCAAAATGTAACCTATGGGGAGTTACTGTGCTGAAAGTCTACCTAGCCAAATGGTTTTGCTTTCATCCAGACTTACGGGTATTTGTACAAATTCAGCTGAGCGAGTTCCGAGAACATTAGGTAGTAGTGTTTCAAATGATGAGGTGTATGGCCACAGTTGGGTTCAACTTTTGTTTTGATCCATGTACACAGATTAGCACTAGCTTTACATAGGTAACATTTACTGTGATTTGGTGAATACAATACACTAAATTCATAATACAAAAGGCAGGGGTAGAGATAGAATTAAATGGACACAGCTAGTTTTACTTGAGAGTTTAGAAAGAACATGTGAAGCATTTTATTTATTTATTTGCAAAAACACTGGATTTCATGAATATAGAATGCATCTTTTAATATACTGTACCTTCTGATACATCCAAACCACATTTTAAGGAAAGTCACAGAATGGAAACATTGTATCTGATTTTGTGCACTAAGAAAGGCCAATGGCAGTAAAACAGGCATGGCAGTTCAAGCCCTACCTATGTCCCTACCTAAATGTGAGTAAATCTGAATTTGATAGATCTTACTCCCAGGTAAATGAGATTAGGACTGCAGCCTAAACTATCATTTTAAACAACACTGCACAAATACAGATGAAACTTACGTCTATGGTTAACATAAGCTGGTTTAAGAAATTCATATAGTGTACGGCCTAAAATATGGATAGCATGTATTTCCTATTCTAACAAAAATAAATAATCTACACATGTCATTCTTTAAACCTACCACAATTGTCAGGAACGTTCCATTCAGAGCTTAATAGCAAACATAGCTCTTTTCCAAATGTTGCCATGTTATGACATGAAATTGGCAAACTACACATTTGAAAAACAGCAACTATTAATGTTGACTGTTCTCACAACTACTGTCTAGTAGAGAGGCCAAGTGCAGGGCCTGTAAAGGACATGGGGCAAGTCTTACCTCAGTTACAAACTAAACAGATGGCTATTGGGAACCACTAAACCATGAGCTATGTACTGGGAAGTCCTGGCTCAAATCTCAGTTAAAAAACATAACACCCCCCCCCATCACCCTTGCTGTTTCAGACCCACTACTGCAATATGAAAATATTAGCATTGGCCTAACTCTGAGGATTACTACGATAATGTATATGAAGCATACTTGAGTGACAATTATCAGTGGCAATTTTCACTGTATTTTATTCCTCTAACAGATGAAGATGAAAATCATGAAGACACCTAACACTGGCTGCCATGAACTCACACCCCAAATATATATTCAGCTGAAAACATCCATAATTGACTGTTTGGTAAATGATTATTGACTGGATGAACCAATAGATAGAAACAGGCTTAAAGGTAAAGGTAAAGGGACCCCTGACCATTAGACCGAGTTGTGGCCGACTCTGGGGTTGCGGCGCTCATCTCGCTTTACTGGCCGAGGGAGCCGGCGTACAGCTTCCGGGTCACATGGCCAGCATGACTAAACCGCTTTTGGCGAACCAGAGCAGCGCACGGAAATGCCGCTTACCTTCCCGCTGGAGCGGTACCTATTTATCTACTTACACTTTTTGGTGTGCTTTTGAACTGCTAGGTTGGCAGGAGCAGGGACCAAGCAACAGGAGTTCACCCCGTCGTGGGGATTCGACCCGCTGACCTTCTGATCAGCAAGTCCTAGGCTCTGTGGTTTAACCAACAGCGCCACCTGCGTCCTTCTGAAACAGGTTTACTTAAACACAAGTTTTCATGAATAATTTCATGTGTTAAAGAACAAGTACAGGCAGCCCCACACTTACGTGCCTCTAATATGTGTGCGACCGTGTATATTCGCAACACACCGAGCCCAGAAATGACCTGGAAACATCATAAAGATGTTACTGAACTGTCGCTAAAAGGGCGGGGCAGGGCAGAGGTGGAGCAGGGCGGGGAAGGATGTTTGCAGGCTCAGTGGGTTTCAGTTATACTTGATTTCACCAGTGTGTATTGTTCCTCAGAACAAAACCCCTCCATATATTGGGGGGGGGAGGGACTGCCAGTAGTAGAAAGAGAATAAGGAACAAGCTTTACATTTTCTACGAAGAGATTCAATGCATCTTAGAAGGGCATTTCAAGCCAACGAAAACAGGGCAAGCACATGTAACGGAACAGCAGATCCTCAGGCTACGAAAAGTCAACAAAGAGGAGCTCTCAGCAGCAACCACCTCATTCATGCAGGGTTTCAAGAGAATCATTCATTTTGTATCACTAAAAGGAACATCAAGTTAAGATAACGATAAAAGAGGGTACAAAATGATCAAATATTAAACAAATGAGTCTGATGGGAAAAGTTTACAAGAGGAAGGGAATGTATGAAAGAATAGATAGATAGATAGATAGATAGATAGATAGATAGATGATAGATAGATGATAGATAGATAGATAGATAGATAGATAGATAGATAGATAGATTAATTGTTGCAATAAACAAGATAAGCCTGGATGTTACAGGCAACTTAACCACAGCAATAGAAAGAACGATGGCCTTCAAAAATATTAAAGATTGAGAAGTGAGAAGAACAAGTAACACAATTTCAGGAGCAACATCACAAAATAATTTTTTTTTTGTCGTTTGTAAGCATTTTGAAGGACATTTTTCAACATAAAGGTTTCAGCACATTGAAAATGTACACAGGGAAAATGATGACCATAGAATGAACTTTTCTCTTTTAGAATATGTTATACTCTACCTTCTTCGAGAATTGGTCTTTGCACAACAAAGGGAATTTCTTGCAGGGGCTCCATGTACTTGTGGCCAGCACTCATAACCTTTATCTGAGGTAAGCAAAGAATAAGAGTTCCCGGCATGCTAGCCTGCCCATGATACCAGCTGCGGACTGTCCCAGGAATATCTCCAGACACAATTGTACTAGGAGATGGCAGGCTGTCATTTGGAATGAACACACAGCAGGACTGAACTTCAAGCTGAAAAACAAAAACAAATCCATAAAGGCAATCTCATAAACAGACCTTAAGATGTGTTTACTGTATCTAAGCATCGCACAACAGCAAGAATCAAAATCAGCTACAAATATTTCTACGACTTATGAACCGAATTTCAAGTGAAGGCCCCCAAGCTGCAGGTGGTTTGTATTTTGGAAATCTTTTAGAAAGAAGTCACACCTAAAGAGGTGTCTTTTTAGCCTATAAACCTGTTCAGAAAACCGTTTGTACAGAAAGCTGAATATATATCTACCTTTCCACACCTCTTTCCAAGAGAGGTGATTGATTTGGAAAGTGAACTCACAAAAAAGAGGGGAAGAAAATCCTGCTCCATTTGCCATTTATTACCTTTTTGTTAGCACTAGCTAAGGCTTCAGATTTGACTAGTAGCTCATATAGTGCTACTTTTTGTTTTCTTTGTAGTTTGAGATGCTCGTGCTTTGTGAAGCCTGCATCGTTCTCAACAAATGTAATGAAAGTACAACTTTCATTATTTCGCCAAATATTGCTCATTATTGCCAAAACCACATACTACTAGTATGATCTGTCTTCTGCAGTTATGTGTAGATGGAATGTGATAACTGGCACAGAAACTTGGGAAATTTAGCCTTTGTGTTTATGTTGGGGGGGGGGGAATCAAAAGGTTTCTTGCCTTCATTGCACAAGAAATAGGTCTGAAAATGTGCATGTTGTCCATGTTTAGAAGGGAAAGTGTGCACACAGTGTGCCAAAAAGAATATAGTATTCATAGGCTTCAATTATGACCAGATGCTCCTTCCCTGTACTATCAGTCATGCAAACCTTACTCATTCGCTGCATCTTACCTTATCTGCCATTACAAATATAGTTCTCCTTTGCCCCCCATGAAATAAAAACTATCAAAAATTTGCATAACTGAAATCATCACATTTAGAATAAAAGATCACAATTTAAGTAGCTTTGTGCACAAAACAGGTAAACTATTCATGTAACCAATCGTTATAATTTGTGTTGGTAAAGGAACTTGAATAATATAGAAACACATGCAACCCTATAATTTAAAAATTATATTTTCAATACAATAATTTCTGTGTGTGTATGTGCAGAAAGTTACATGACAAAAAACCAGTTGAAATATAAATTTGCCAATCCGTAACATTTTCTAGAAATAATACTAATGTTTGAAATAAATTTTTATATATACTATTTACACAAAAACTAGTAAGATATAGTAAGGCTGCATTCCTTACATGTCAGAGAAGCCCTACTGAATTCAATGGATTTACTCCTAGGTAAGTGGGCACTGGTGGCGCTGTGGTCTAAACCACTGAGCCTAGGGCTTGCCAAGCAGAAGGTTGGTGGTTCGAATCCTTGCAATGGGGTGAGCTCCCATTGCTCAGTCCCTAGGGGCTCCTGCCCACCTAGCAGTTCGAAAGCACGTGGGCGGGAAGGTAAACGGTGTTTCTGTGCGCTGCTCTGGTTCGCCAGAAACGGCTTAGTCATGCTGGCCACATGACCCAGAAAAACTGTCTGCGGACAAACATTGGCTCCCACGGCCAGTAAAGCAAGAATGAGCGCCGCAACCCCAGAATCGTTCACGACTGGACTTAACTGTCAGGGGTCCTTTACCTTTACCTTTTTAAGTGGGCTAAGAATGCAGCCTAAATGAACCTAGATATTACATAGGAATGTACAGGGAAACGATTGTTGGCATACGTCTGTCTCGAGAAACAATGGAGTGTGCCTCTGGAGGTGAAGTCAAACCACTGTGTTAGCAGCACCAATGTTACAGCTTAAGGATGGCTATCGGGTGATGAGAGATCAGAAGGATCTTTACTGGTAATCGAATGGGGAAGACGGAGTGAACTTTGCATGTCCTCTGGTACTGCTGTACTTCACCAAGGGAGGAAAGCACTAGAAAGTCGCAAGCTATAATCTTTGCATAGCATTCAGCTGCATTTCATTCTACCTAACCATGCTGCCCCATATGCTGCTGCCATAAGGATCCAGCACTATGCATTGTTGGAATGTTGTTAGACGGCTGAATCACAGACATCCTCACATTTTTTCTTGTTTGTTGGTTGGTTTTAAGGCTTGATGATTTTAAGTGCTCAAACCCGTATTAGGGAAGCTACTTTCAGACCCATATTAAGGAAACTCCCCTCCTTCTGCCAGGCTCTTATTCCAGAACAACTCAATCGTCCCTTATAAGAATATGCAAAAAAAACAGCAACAACATTTCTCTGCATTCTTTAAAAGTTGGCCATCTCAACAGAAATTGAAGCCGTGACGGCTTTTTAACCAGTTTCGTCAAAAAAATAAGACTGGGGCATATGCAAATTAGAATCTCACCCCCCAATTAGTGTTCATTTCTTTGTGCATATGTATAAGCCCATGCATTGAAATTACGAAATTGCTGCCCCCACAAAAGAAACAATTTATTCACAATAAATTGGTATTCGTATGAAAAAGTATCAGCTGGCATTTGCACTCCTGCAAAACATATGAATATGTAAGATCTTGATGCACACCTGGACAGCTCACACCTGGACAAATTTCTATGTTGGGGACACCAACTAACTGCACATGCATGTGTATGTAGATACAGGTAGGTAGCTATGTTGGTCTGCTGTAGTCGAAACAAAATTTAAAAAAAATCCTTCCAGTAGCACCTTAGAGACCAACTAAGTTTGCTATTGGTATGAGCTTTCATGTGCATGAAAGCTTCTTCAGATACCACAGCTGTGTAACTGTGTGTGCTCTGCACATACAGAGAGAGAGAGAGAGAGAGAGAGAGTAAAAGAAAAGGAAGAGTACTTCTAAAAATTTATTAGTTGTTTGATTAAACAAGAATGTATCACGTATCACTTTATTGATAGAAATAGTGCTTAAAAATATATGTAATCCAAATATCTTAAAATTCCTGTACTCTTAAAGTTACATCAATAGCTTATATTAAAGCTATCAAATAAATCTTTTTACACTTTAAAAATAACTATTAAACTGTGTGTCTAAAATTGTGAATTTAATGTGAAATGTGACTGATTTATATAACTGAATATAAATCTGCAGCAGTAAATCTTACATTAATGTAAGGATCTGACAATCCAAGGGAAAGAAAATGAAGTAATCTGCCAGTAAGAAGTCCTCAAGCTGGGGGTCAGATCCTATTCATGGAAACCATCTGGTTGGGACCCTCTAAGCCACACCAAACACAAATGATCTTTTAAAAAAATATCCTATTCATTAATGCATCACAGCTGCACTGAGTGTTACTTCATTTTTCCATGGCAACATCCTTTCTGTTTCAAGGATCGTATTTCAGTTTTGGTAGCAACGTGTTCTTTTGCCAATACCGAACATACTTGTGTGTTAAAGACAAGGAATTATTACAAATTCTTGAAACAAAATCACCTCCTTTTTGATTATGTTAAGGATTGTGCTTGCTACGCAACACTCCCTAATAACAGAACAACAAAGGGCAGCTAACATGCATTCAAAATATGCATTTATTTTCTGTTCTTGATAAAATGTCTCAAAATGTGTCAATTTCCACACTAATAAAATCAGTCTATACTGTAGTAAGAAACTAAAATTCTCCTGTTGTATGACTTCAAATTGAACCAAATAAGATTTTTAAGTTACACAACAGGGAAGTTTTAGTTTTCTATTAGAAGAAAAGAACAATATAGTATTAAAATGGTAATATCCATATTGATGGCACATTTTCAAAATATTTCACTTACATTTTCTAAGCAATCTTTACACCAAACCTGCAAAGGAGACTAGCATTACAGTCTCCATAATTCATATATAGTCTGAGAAAAAGTGCCCTCACTAATAATTTTATTATAATAATAGTAATTTTATTATTTGTATGCTGCCCAACTGACTGAGTAGCTCCAGCCACTCTGGGCAGCTCCCAACAGAATATTAAAAACACAATAAATATTAAAAACACAGTAATTTTATGAGTCATCTCTCATTTGAACAAGATCTTTCCAGAAAATTATTGCACCGGTTCATATTTTTAAGAATTGTACTTCATATGTCCACATGATTTAAATGTTAAATTGTGTATTGTAAAACAGGGATGTTCTCAAACACTTTAAATTGTAATGACTGTATATATTAATCTATGACAAATATAATATTTAAAATTGGTGAAACACTAGAGGTGGGATTGAGGGAGAGAGGTAACATCTATAACAGGGATGGGAAACTTCACACCTGGGGGCCAAATGCAGCCTTGCAGGGATCCCTGTCTGGCCCTCAGTCCACCCACCCTAGCCATGCTCCCTTCACCAGGCTCCACCCCCTCTGACTACACCACACTCCTCATCAGCCCCACTACATCTCTTGCTTAAGTGTCTTTGCCTGGATGGGATGTGTCCATCAACAGTGATAATATGTTTTACTTGCCAGGATGGAGAGAGGTATGTATAGAAACCTCCGAATGGTGCATGGCTTCAACACATCCTTCACTAAAAAGGTAAGAGCCACATCTTTTGCTCCTCCCACTTTTTGCCTCTGGACACACCCACCCCTGGTATATGGCCCCTGGAAGATTGGCTGTAAAGGAACATGGTCCTTGGACCAATTCCCTCCCCCCCCCCCCATTCCAATCTATTATACAACTCCATCATCAACTCCAACACCTTAACGTCTCAGCTTTCAGCCTCAAACAAATCTATGCTGGGGCTTTTTTTGGGGGGGGAGGGAGGACCCAGGAGTATTATTGGGTAGTTGTGGATTCTCCTTCATTAGATGTTTTTAAGCAGAGGTTGGATGACCATCTGCTTTGGTTGAGATTCCTGCATTGCAGAGGGTTGAACCAGTTGATCCTTGGGGTCCTCTTCTGACTCTACAAAATTCTACAATTCTATGATTTTATGACACTGTACAGCCTAGAAATTAGCAACAACCAGTTGTTGGATGGTGTTCACAAGAGATCCTGAGATGATCCACACCATCATCTTCAGCAACTCCAACAAGAAGAATTCAGCGCCGGTGATCAAAAGAATGGAGATCAATGAACACAGGTATGGAAGGACCAAGGTAAGCAGCAAGTAATGCAAGGCAGAAGGAAGGAACAAGGCCAAAGGGTGAAGCAAAGAGTTGATTCCAAGGTCACATTTTGTGCATATGTTTTTGCTTTCTGTGGTGATCTTATGAACACACACAGAGGAAATCGGAATGTTTCCTTTGGAAATATTATACTGTACTGCAGCAAAGATCCCTGTCAGGTTGACTTGATGGGTTTAGACATTCTACTAGAACAACTATGAGTGCAAATGAAGGAGGAATTGTGTCACAATCAGAAAGCAGGTGAGGGAACCCAAGAGAATAATTTGTCAAAGTATATAGAATAGCCAGTTAAGATGGAGTCTAACTGCACAAGTGAACTTCTGCTAATGCCACAGAATTTCACCTTCATTTCTTCCACCTGCAGCCTCCTGTGTATTACCAAAATCTGCTCAAGAGGGACTCCCAACCTTTCAGAATTGATTTTAAGGCTGTAGGGGGAGCGCTGCAAGGGGTGAGGGGAAGGGGAAGTCCCTTTGCATGAGTAGCAGTCTATTCCACTCACACATGGACAGTTCAGGAAAAAGCACTTAAGAGTACAGGACTCTGTGTGCACCAGTTCTGGCTATCTTTTCATTCGATGCTAAGAGCCTTCCATACTGCACTCACCACACCATCAACATATTTCCAACTCCATTTCATTTTGTTTTAATATGTTATTTAATACAAATCATGTTGACTTAAAATACTGATTCAAATATTTTCAAGTAACTAAGGATTCATTTTATAAAGTACTTAAGGAACATTTTGATAATAGTGTATTTATGTGAAACATAGTAAAAATGTGGAGTTATTTGGTTGGTGCTTAACATACTATTACTCATTATTAACTCATGCCAAAATGTGGAACCCTTGTTATTCTCAATGAAATCAAGCATTAACAACCATTTAAAAATAATTGTGTTTACATTACTTCATAAGTTGAGCAGCTATTAGTACCAGGAACACATGCAAAGTGAACACTTCCCTCCCTCATGCTATAGTTGCCAAAAGACACTGCAAAGTTTACTCTGAAATTGTTAGCCGCTATAGAAAAAAGCCCTTGCATAACAGCATTTTTAAAATTACATCATAACTTCTTACAACAAGCCTAGTTCATGGAGTTGTCATGCTGGACACTACTGTGAGCAAAACAGCCAAGCAGACACTAGCCTTGGATCCAAAGTAAAATTTCCAGGTGTTTCTGTTCTAAGCATTTATGTATTTATTTATAAATACAAAGAACAACCCTTTCATGCTTTCAAATTATGGAAGACAACAGTCTGCTGACAACTCAGGACTCCTTTTCAGTTTATATTTGTCATACTATAAAATCAATCTCCTGTAAATCACTATCCCCAAACCATACTGCCAAAATACATCCACATAAGCCCTGGCTGACTACAATGAGAAGGGCAGCTTTCAAGTTTTCTCAGATTGTTGTTCTATATTTAGTGATGGTGGAACTCCGAGAATGCTATACCATTGTTGGAATAGAAAAAATACCTTGGGCATTATAATAAGGGCCAGAACAGATGCAACACTGGCTCCACAACCACACTGCAAATGTGATTAGCAAATCAGGAACCCTGGGTACATACACGCCTCAACTGCATCTCAAGCAAATCCCTCCTCAATTGCAGTTAAGCACTTTGACAGGACTGCTGTTAGCCTGAAACATGGTTAGCAAGGGAGTCCCTTAAATCAATATTTAAAACAACGAACTGCCGTAGACATCAATGAGAGAAGAGGACTTTATCAAGCCTGCTCTACTGATGATCCCAACTAGCATCAAGTTAGCAGTTGGAGGAAAGAACTGTGTAGCACGAGCAGCCCTGAACTCGTGGCCTGGGTGCTGTTACATGCTTTGCTCATAGATCTGGTTGTGGGGCAGGGAGTTCTTCTGGGGAAGGGGTTGCTCTCCAAGACAGCCAGAAGTTGCATAGGCAGAACTGTATAGCTGTGCTATAGGAATGTAAAACTTTAAGAATTGGTGCCTGAGCTGGCTTTTTCTCTCCTCCCATTCCTTTTTCTTCATGTATCCTGTCTTCTAGATTTTAAGCCTAAGGAGGGATGCATTCCTGAGGCTGACTACCAATTTGCATTACCTGGAGCTAGATTTATAACTTTACTTCCCCCAAGTACAAACGCATTGTTAGTTACAAATTGAAATGAATGATAAAAGGCACCCAAGTGCCATGAGCTCAAATCTCCCTGACCAACAATCCCAACAGGGGGGGGAAAACACCCTGTTATCACTTGACAAGAATTTCTGCTGAGAATAGAGGAACCTATGACTTAAATATCCAAATCGTCCCATTCAAACAGTATATAGATAATCAAGGCAATCTGTAGTAGTTGGAAATCTGTGCTTTTCAAATACAAGTGAACAGGAAATGCAATGGAGCAAAAACTCCAACTGGAGTTGGAGCACTGTTTGCTGGGTTCCCACAACAACCTGTAAGTTTAATTTCTTTTTTTAAATCAAAAGATAGTCATAGGTTGCAGTCTGACTGGATATTTGGATGATGGGAATTCTTAAAAGCAGCGCTAATCTGCTGCTTGTAAATGACCGTGAGATATTGTGCAAAATATACAAACAAACAAGGCACTGCAGAAAGCTCACAGTCAATGCACCGCTATTGCTACATGTGACCGCATACAAGACAATGTGCAGAAGACCATACTTAAGTCTTCTCTTCTTTCAACCAAAGGGGCTTAAAGTGCTTAAGACTGGCTTCATCATTTCTTATATAAACAAACGCTGGGAACTTATCTTACAAGGGTTTCAAAATAAGCTAAATCCTAGAAAGTATTAAATATTTCAGATATTCCATTCTCTCTCTCACACCGCCCCCAGCATCTTACCTGAAGTGTAAGGCGCTTGACTGCATTCCACAATACCCCAATAAATTCTTTCATCTTTTCCTCAGGACTTCTGCTGCAGCTTTCAGATGAGCTCAGCATGGCTTTCACTGGAACTGATAAAGGTCGCGATTCTTAAAAATAAAAGGACAATAGAATACATTTGAGAACTTAAGTTTGTTTTACGTGATGCATAGTAGAATAATCTAACCAAAGTTAGTCACCACAAGTTCTACTGAAACCTATGTAAATCTAATTAATCAGAAGTAACTTATTCCATTAGTTTCAACAGGCCTTAGTTGAATTGAACTAAATCAGCAAGCATTGTGGAAAGGTCAGATTTTTAAAATATTCCAATAGAATTCCACCGTTTCATAAAGCTGGTGGTTACATTCAAATAATTTAGTACAAAACATTTGGCAAATAAGAGGGAGATTTTAGCTTCAATTGTGCCAAAGAACCTGAATTAGCAATTCAGCAGTTTGGTTATCAAATCTAGGAAGTCTCTTCAATTTATACATTCCTTAAAAATTGATGCTATCTGTACATGCATTTTATTCATAATTTCATTATTTGCTTATTTATAAATAACATCACTCTTTCAAGCACATAACAAGCAGGATATCACATTTATAGACCCTCTACAATTACAACATCATATCTTCCAAGTATCTTTTATCAAAGAATGAGGACAACAAAATTAAAAGACAATAGGAAATTTCAATAAATATCAACATAAATTACAATGACAGAGTAATTGTGCACTATGTTTAAATCAATTGCTTAACTTTCTCAGCGTGGAACAAGCTTGGGGTAGTAAGCAGTTAACATTGATCTCCATGTAACTAAAGGGAACGATGTAAAAATCTGTGTATCATTGGCATTACACCCCAATAATTATGTAAGTTATCTTACATAAATAAAAACCTGTTTCCGATTTGCTAGTGTTGCCATATTACTAACTTTGTTGGGATTGGAATACCCTTGTGTGCCAAACTTGTGGGGAAAGAGTTCATGGGAATTAACATGATCACTAAACCAGCTCTTTTTCTATTTCTACGCTGACTTTGCTAAACATCTCAGATGGACAAAACAAAAATCTTAAAAGTAAGGAGCTGATTGGGTTCATGCTGATGGCAGACTTGTAATCATACGGTTTTGGAAAACCTTGGAAGGCACAACGATAGATGGTATGATAAGCTCTGTGTCTTCACAATGTATGAAAGGACAACACGAAAGGTCTGACTGCCTTGGGAGCAAAGTAGACATTTTCTGTGGTGAATGGGTAGATTTTATTATGTATGCAAACTGCTGACAGAACAACCCCAACAAGATACCTGAATTTCTGGGACACCTCCCCGCTTCCCCCCCCCCTGAACCAAGCATCTTATGGTTTCCATACTTTATTGAGTTGTAAAAGCTGCCTTTGCTAAAAGTTGTTTTGCATAAGTTTTGTATAAGAGAAATACTGCTGCTTCCAATCACTGATGGTGCCTTTCACCAGCTCCCAAGAATAAAGATGTTGATACACAAAAGAGAAAGCAGTACAATGTGCTCCGCATCAATATGAATAAAAATTTGTGGTCAGCAGTATGCAGGACAAAAACAGAATCTTTACAAAACAGCATGGTTGGGCTTATTTTGATGGATTACTGCCAGCATGTGAAAAATACACCGGAAAAAGTTCTTCCCCCACTCCAAATCTTGTGGGAAATATCAGATTTAAATAAAAATATTGCGCTCTTTCATGTCTAGTTAACATTCTTCACCCACCTAAAGCATCCTTGTTCAAGCATCCACTGCACAGCAGGCACACACAAACAATAGCCCTTCAGTTAACTAAACGGAAATGTGTGATCTCCTAATTTAAGTGCTTCCCTTCTGCCAAAAGATTTCACAGCCCACCAAAGTCTTAGCATTTAAGTTTAAGAATGAATCCAGTTTTGTATTCAAATTGGGTCTGCTTGCTAGGTTTATACAAAACAAAACCAAGAAAAAATAATTATGAAGGATCAAATGCCCAACACTGAATCCCCAAATTTTCTGGGTATTTTCCAGCTAGTTTTAATGCTCCAGTTGCCCCAACTTATTAGTGCTCACTCTATTTACTTCTGCAACACCCTTCCTCCATTCAAAAAGGTGGTGTAGATGTAATGGTTAGAGGTCTTTCAATTGCTAGAGGGTCACAGGATTGCATGTACTGTTCACTTCTGCAATTAAGTATTACATCAACCCCAATGTTAAACAAACCTCTTTCCTCTTAATTAGGATGTGAAATGCTTTTAAGATTGTGACAAACCCAGCAAGGAAAGAAAGGGGTGGGTGGGTGGGATTTAGTCACAGAGGTGAAGTGGAGGTGTGGGAATGTCACTCACAAAAGTGAAACAGGAGAGGGAATATAAATCAATTGTGATTTATAAAAAAAAGCTTAAAGGAGCATGCAATTTTATCATGAATAAATTTTATCATACAGAAAAATAACATTAAATATCGCATTACAAAGCATGGATGAAACTTTTAATTATTTCCATATATCACTGCCTCCATCAGTCAGAGCTGGACTGAACATGTCACTTTCAGGGCTCAGACTTAACTCATACACTTACACACCATACTCTAAGACACCTCAAACCCCACTAAGTGTTGCAGAAAGACTATAAAAGTCTCACCATCTAATTAGCCTCCTGAAGTGTCCACGTTTTATTCCCTCATGACCGTGATAATACATAGTTAATGATACATAAGATATGGAGGTTAAATTGCCAGCAGCACTTTTTGAATTTCCTCATATAGCTGCCAGTTAGGATGTCCTTGTGCACGCTAAAGGATTCAGGGCAGAGCAGACAAGGGAAAGAGTTAAACGGTCCCTCTCCGTAGCCAATTTTCTAATCCAAGGATTAGATCATGATGCTTGCAGATACTGGATTGCAACCCCCGTCAGCCCCAGCCAGCATGGCCAATGGAGAAGGATGGCAGAAGTCCAACAAAATTAAAAAGGAAGATAAGAATTCACATAGTCTGTTCAGCCACTGACAAATTCTAGCCATGGACTGAAAACTGCATACGGGCGGTGGTGGTCATTTCTAGTATCTCTTGAAATGAAGGGAAGTAGTTTCCCTATACATTTTTCATTTTGAGAAATCACATTGCTAAAAGCTCAAAGTAAGTGAAGATACCCAAGGACTATAGTGGGCCATTTTGTTAAAACACCTCTTTGTGAAAATGTTCAAATCTTGTTGTATACTGATGAAACAATAAAAATAGTTTATGGGCACAAAAACTTTTGCTGAACTTATAAAAAGCTCTACCATATTTAAAAAGTGATATATGTCTGGATGGAAGGCTCTCTGCTGAATGTTCAGTAATGGAAACACGGAACTAGGGAATATTTTCAAAGTGGCAAGTCTTGACCTCAAGATGACATAACCTTTGTTTGTCTCCAAACAGCAGAGGGACAAGAAAATGTCAGCTGAGAAAATTATTGGGAATTCAGAAGAGACAAGGCCATTTATTTTGAGAGCAAGGGCAAGAGCTGTGTGTCTCTGTGTGTTTGTAAAACATTGGGCTTTTTATTATTATTTCCTGAGTAAATCATATTTTCCCACCCTTTATTTCTAACAAGGTTTCAGTTGCCATTACTTCCCAAACTACTAGAATCAAAGAACAGGAGTTTAAGCTATATACCAGCTGCGACCAAAGTTGCCATCACAGAGCACAATATACAATATCAGTTTCTAGCAGTTCTCAAGACAGCTCCCTAAGACTCATGTTGTAACTGAAAGTCATAAAGGACTTTTAAGACAGTGCACAGGACGTTTTGTTAATCACTCAAAAGTTTTCTAAAATATACATTTTTGTGTGAAATTAAGGCTGCAATTTATGCCCACTCACTCGGGACTATTTCCCCATTGAACTCACTGGGGCTTTCAAGTTAGCATGCATAAAAATGGGCTCCAAAAATCTTTGCTATCTTAATTTTAAGGTTTGATAGGTAGCAGCAGACTTTTAAATCAACAAATGCAAACAGTCCAAAAAATTACAATAAAGCCTAACAGCTATCAAACCAAACAATCTCCTAAGAGAATAAAATCTACCATATGCTGTTCATTAATTGCAAGTTTCAGTTCCACAGAATTATTTTACAATAAAACTAAAGATCCAATTAACAGAAAAAGAAACAGATTTAAGTTGAGCTGGTAAATGAAAGTATGTTATTATAACGGAAACGTTTTTAAAATGTATCAGTCCTACCAAGAAAAGTTTCCTTCTTCATGAGCAAATATTAATTTCATTAAATAATTTGAAACTGATTCCATCCATCTCTAGGGTTGATTTAAGATACAGCTTTTCCTCAAAAGATGAGACAGCAAATTAAAGACACTTGTTGTGGCCTTTTCACTTCATAGCTGAATTAAAAGAGATGAGTGGCCAAACCCTCAGCTGTGCTAAAGTACAGCAGCAAGGCATAAAACCCAGGGCACTCCCTTCCACTAATGCAGCCATCAACACTTTGGTTTTCTGAGACTGTTCTTGAGAAATAAAGAGAAATTAAGTCACTGATCACGCCTTAAGTAGCATCAAAAGAATCAACTGCCCTACTGAAGTCATTTCTGTGGGAGAGAGCTGCTAGGGAAGGGATGGAACCTGCTGGTGGTGATTGTTTTGATTGACGAAGCAGAGGAGATGGGCAACAGTATATAGGAAGGCTCTAAATAAGTAGAAAATGCATTAATAATGATTGTGGGAGACAGGAGAAAGACTGGACTATGGCTTTGGAGTTTGGGGTGGCTCAGAATCTCAGGCAGTCTATGCTACACTTCATCCAACAGAGAAGCCTCCACTGCAAGGGATGTTAATGTAAATGGAAAAGAAATAAAGCAGCCCTGTTGCTTCAGACCAAAGGTCTATCTAGTCCAGCATCCCATTTCCCAGAGGTGCCTCCAAGAAGCCCAAAAGCATGGCATGCAATATAATAACCCTCCAGCATTATGTACCAGGTGACCTATTATTTACAATATGTTATCTCCATCTACACTTGCAAAAAAACAAAACCCCATCTTGCAAGCCTTAGTGCAAAGTGTGAATTTCAACTCAAGTTTCCTGCAACCAAACACAGCACTCTTTGCCATTATACCACATTGTGTCTTGTTTATACAACAGCATTGAAAAAATTAAGATACATTATGTTCACTAAAGCATTCCCTGAACAGCTATCTTTTTGGAGAGGCCAGCAAACTTGAGCTGACCCAATAATGTATTAAAATGAAGTACTATAAAAAAGTACTATAAAAAGACCCTGATGTTGGGAAAGATTGAGGGCACAAGGAGAAGGGGACGACAGAGGACAAGATGGTTGGACGGTGTTCTCGAAGCTACAAACATGAGCCTGACCAAACTGCGGGAGGCAATGGAAGACAGGAGTGCCTGGCGTGCTCTGGTCCATGGGGTCACGAAGAGTCAGACACGACTAAACGACTAAACAACAACACTATAAAAATAATTGTAGAACTGAACTGAAAATATATCCATTAAAACTGAAGAAATTGTATATGAAGCTTCCTACATTAACTGCAGAAATGTGTTCCAATACATACACCTGACCCTGCAGGAATGTACACATGTCAAGGGGGGAATAAGTTCCTGGAGAATGGGTTGATTTAACTGAAAACAAAACATACCTGTCACGGCCACCCAGGTCTGGTCCCAGCTCACAAGAGACCTCACTCCGTTGCAGCTTATTTACAGGAAAAGTTTATTGAAGATTTCTGCTTCTCATACAGTTCAGCATTGTGGCCGTACGTCTGCCACGTTAGACCGCTGAAGTCCCCTCTGACTCCTCCCCTCTTCCGCACCAACTTAATAGCCTGGCTCTAGACCACCTCTTCCTCTCCTTTCTTTTCCGCAGGGTCTTCCTGCCCCCCTGGGTTCCCTCTCTCCGTGACTCGCCTGAGGCTGAATCCTCTGCCGCCTCTTCCCCCCTCTTTCTGGCTTTAGGGCCGGGCTCCTCCCCTGAGCTCTCTCCACTTCCGCGCGCCTCTACGTTTGAACTTGGCGCGCGTACGTTGCTGCTGACCTTTCTTTCGACCGCTACACCACCCCCTGCTCTGCTCTCCACCCTTTCCGGCTGAACACCCTGCTCCAACCCCCTCTCTCTGTTCTCTCCTAATCCTGCTCCCTCCGAGAGGCTGACGACTCCACCCCCTTTTCTCCGTTCCGGCTGAGACGTCTCTTGCTTCCTCTGTCTTCCACTGGGCTCCTCTCCGCTTCTCCCTTCTCCTCCCCTTTGCTTAATTAAGGTAACCCCCTTTTGAGAATCCTCTGACTCGCTGCTCAGACTCGTGGATTCCCTCAGAATTCCGTCATCTTCTTCCTCATCCTTCTGCCCCTCCTCCCACTCGCTCTCCGTCTCCTCTGTCATCTCCTCCTCTCTCCCAGAAACCCTGACATCCATCCCCCCCTCGAAGCCCCCCCTTCCCCCCTCCCGCTCGCCGGGGACCGGTTGTGGAAACTGCGGCTCTTCGGGGGTAGACTCAGGATACAGGTCGTCTACGTCAATGTTCTCTGCTGGCAGTTCTGTGTAAGTGTATTCGAAGTCGGGTTCTTCCCCCAAATGCTTCTCAGTCTCTGCTTCCATCGCTACTTCCTCCGGTGCTGCCCGCCAAGGACCTATCAGCCACCTCTTACGCCATTCCTCCTCTGGCTGCTCCTCCCACCAATAAGGGGTTTCCGTGTCCACCCCCGAGCACGATCCCCTGGGCGGGCTTGATTCTGGTGTTCTTTCCTCGGGGGAAGAGAAACCCCTGAACGTGCTATCTGACAATGTGGGTGTGAAAAGCCAGTCATCAAAGTACTCAGCTGGCATGGGTCTATGTGGGAAAAGTGCATGGAACTCTTCTTTCAAAAGGGGTTCGTCTAACTCGTAGCCTGGCACCCAACTATTAGCAGCGGCTGGTGTGCCCTCCCTGGCGAGAAAATATTCAACTCCCTCCTCCCCCCATCTCGAGTCCAGTATCTCTGTGACCTCGTTAAGAGGTTCTGGTCTTGGCGATTCCCCCCTCTCAGGCGCCCTCCTACGTGGCTCTGGGGGTGCTCCTGACTCTTGAAACCTGTGTGGGGTTTTGTAGGGAGTGAGCACCGACCTATGAAAGACCGGGTGCACCCTGGAACCTTCCGGAAGGGCTAGACGAAAAGCCACCGGATTGATCTTAGCCTCAACTTGATATGGCCCTAGCTGCCTGTGTCCTAACTTCTTCTTGGCCAATGACCTGGCCGGCATCGCGTGGGCTGCTAACCACACCCAGTCCCCAACCTGGATGTCCTCTCCCGCCCTCCTGTGCTTATCGGCCTGCACCTTATACGCCTGTTTTGCCAGCTCCAAATGTCTCCGCAGCTCCTCGTGCACCTCTTGCAACTCCGCTGCAAACTGGTCGGCATCTTGAGGCCCCCCCCCTCCTGGTGCCGCAAATCTCGGGAAGGTTCTGGGATGACGGCCATTGTTCGCGAAGAAAGGCGTCACCCCGGTGGAAGCGTGTTTCGTGTTGTTGTAGGCGAATTCAGCCATCGGCAGATAGTCCACCCACGCCGCAGGTCGCTGGTTGGCGTAGCACCGCAGGTACTGCTGCATGATCGCGTTGACCCTCTCCGCTTGACCGTTGGTTTGTGGATGCCTCGCCGATGTCAGGTTGATTTTGACGTGCAAGATGCCCAGAAGCTTTCGCCAGAAAGTGGAAACAAACTGGCGCCCCCTGTCGGACAAGACGGACTGCGGAAGTCCATGCACTCTGAAGACGTGATCGATGAAGAGCTTTGCGGTCTGTTCTGCCGTCGCCACCTTGGCACAAGGGATGAAGTGCGCCATCTTGGTGAACAAGTCCACCACCACTAACACCGCCGTCTTACCTCTGGAGCTGGGCAGGTCTGTAACAAAGTCCAACGCTACCCTCTCCCATGGTTGCTGCGGTGTCTCCAGCGGTTCTAGCAATCCCGCCTGCTTCTGGTGCACTGGTTTGGACCTCTGGCAGATATCACACCTGGCGACGTAGTCCGCCACCTCTCCTCTCATCTGGGGCCACCAAAAGTCTCTAGCCACCAACTCCATCGTCTTCTCTTTGCCGAAATGGCCTGCACTAGGGGCGTCATGCAACTGTTGCAGAACCTTGGCTCGAAGATCGTCGGTGGGCACGTAAAGGGCACCCTTACGAGTCAAAAGTCCATCTTGTAATTGAAACTCATCGTTGTGTCGCGACCCTCCGCGTAGCTCCTCCATCTTAGACTGTGCAAACTGATCCCTTTGCAACGCGCGTCGCACCGCGTCCAGGTCGACTGCGATGGTAGCGCACGTCCACGCCTGCGGTGCGAAAATGTGCTTTGCTGCGATTGGAGCTGCTTCCTCCAAGTATTGCGGCTTTCGGGACAGCGCGTCTGCAATAACATTGGAGTCTCCTGGGATGTATTCTATTTTGAAGTCGAAGTCCGCAAAGAACTCCGCCCAGCGCATGTGTCGCTGGGTCTGCAACTTAGCCGTCCGCCAATACTCTAAGTTCTTGTGATCCGTGCGGACCTGCACCGTGTGCTTGGCTCCTATTAAGAAGTGTCGCCACGCTTTGAAAGCTGCATGAATGGCCAACAACTCCCTGTCCCATATGGTATAATTGCGCTCCGTCTTGCTGAGCTTCCGGGAGTAGAACGCACCCGGTCTCCAGTTGCCTTGTGAATCCTCTTGCAAAAGAACGGCCCCAACCGCTCTGTCTGACGCATCGGTCTCTACCCGCATGGGTCTGCCGGGATTCACGTGGAGCAGCTGCTCTTCGGAGGCGAAAAGACCCTTAAGCGTCCGGAAAGACCGCTCCGCTTGTTCGGTCCAGACGAACTTCTTCTTCTTGGAACTGAGGGTGTCAGTGATCGCCGCCGTCGCGTTCGCAAAACCTTTAATAAACTTGCGGTAAAAATTGGCAAAGCCGATGAACCTCTGGACCTCTTTCCGATTTCGAGGGCTTTTCCAGTCCAACAGCGCTTGAACCTTAGCCCTGTCCATGGCCAGTCCCTCGTCGGACAACTTGTAGCCAAGGAAATCAACCTCTCTGACATCAAACTGGCACTTTTCCAACTTGGCGTATAGCCTGTGTTCCTTCAGCCTCTGCAGGACCTCCCTCACGTCCTTATCGTGATCCTCCGGCGATTCCGAGAAAATCAGGATATCGTCGAGAAAGCAGACACACTTTTTGTAGAGGAGACCTGCTAGCACGTGGTGCATAAATGCTTGAAAAACGTGGCTGCCATTTTGGAGGCCGAAAGGCATGACTCTGTATTCGTATGTGCCCAGAGGGGTGAACATGGCGGTCTTCCACTCATCTCCTTTCCGGATGCGGATGAGATTGTAAGCTCCACGTAGGTCCAGCTTGGTGAAAATCTTGCCCCTCCTGACGGTCGCTAAAAGGTCGTCAATCTTGGGCATGGGGAAAGCTTTGGGCTTAGTCAAGCTGTTGATGAACCTGTAATCCACTATAAGCCTTTTTTGGGGCGTGTCCTTCTTCTTCACAAAGAAAACAGGGCTGCCTCCCGCTGCTTTAGATTCCTGGATGAAACCGCGCTTGAGGTTATGGTCTATGAACTCCCGAAGCTCTTGCATTTCGTCCTCCGACATGGAGTACAGCTTGGCAGCAGGCAATTGCGCCCCTGGCACTAAATCAATCGCGCAGTCGTAAGGTCTATGAGGCGGCAACTTGTCAGCTTCCTTCTCACAGAAAACCTCCAAGAATTCCTGGTACTTGTGAGGCACTGTTTGCACCATACCCAGATGCAATGGCTGCTCAGCTTCTCCTCCCTGATCGGTCTGAAAGCAATGCTGAGCACAATACGATGAACAAAAGTTGATCTGCCTCTGGTACCACGCAACCGCGGGACTGTGCCTCTCCAGCCAACTCATGCCTAACACGATGGGTGTGTCCGATAAGTGGGTGACATTGAAACTAATAAGCTCTCGATGGTTGCCAATCTGCATCATCATGGGAGGGGTTTGCTGCACCACTTGCCCCCCCAGCAACTTCCTGCCGTCCACCGTGACCACGTTCAGAGGCGTCGTTGCAGGCAGGAGCGCCATGTTGTGCTGCTTAACGAACTGCAGTCCCATGAAGTCGGCGTTGCTTCCCGAATCGATCGTTATTGGAACCTCGAGGAGTCTCCCATCAGGCAACTGGAGTGTTGCTGTGAGCAGAACTGCCGGTTTGGGAGGCAAAGGGTCCACGCTCTGCAGTGATGCTGGGGGCTTGTCTACAGATCCGCCTGGCTGAGCCCCAGTAGCTCTGCTTCCAGCCAGGCACTGTCGTTTCCCTGAAGCTGCTCCCCTGGTTGCACCTCTGCTGTTACAGTTGCCAGCGCTGCAGTGTGCTTCTGGAGCCTCTGGGGGCACTCTTTCGCCATATGGTGCGCACTGTCACAGATGTAACACTTCCTGGTTCCTCTAGGAGGCTTCGCTTTGGCTGCACCAGGGACAGGGCTCTGGGATGGCTTCTGAGCCCTAGCACCACCAATCTCCATTGGCTCCTCTCTGTCCTTCCCCATTGGCGAGGGGTGCGCACGGCTGAAGTCCCTGTGCACAAAAGGGAGAGTCCTTGCTTGCGCACGCGCTTGGGGCCCGTCCTCCTCATGCCACGGACGCCCCTCATGTCGAATTCCAAGAGCTAAAGCCCGTTGCACCACGTCTTCTAGGGTCTGGGGTCTGTCCCCCCTAGCGATCTCATCCTTGATGGGGGGGCTCAATCCCTCCCAAAAAAGATCTCTGACCGGTTTACTGTCCTTTGGCCAATCTAAGGCGGTGAGCAATGCAAAAAATTTAGAGTGGTATTGGCGCACAGTCGCTTTCCCCTGCCTCAGCCCGTGCATTTGACGGCGCGCAATGTCCACATCCACAGAGGATTGAAAACAAGAATCCATCGCTTTGATGAACGCAGTTGAATCGCGACGGGCCGGTCCATCTTCGCGCCACAAATTGCGTAGCCAAGCCCTGGCCTCCCCATGCAGGTGCGAAACAATGAACCCCACTCTCTCCTCCTCATCTTTAAAATCGTGACGGAGTAAGTGCAGTGCATATACAACGTCCGCTCTGAAATTGGGATAGTCTTGCAAGTTGCCATTAAAATGCGGAACTAGGGCACCCCCCCTCCGTCCAAGCGCAATGCCCTCCGCTCTGGATCCTGGGGCCCCCGCCTTGTCCGCGCGCTCCCACCTTGCCTGCAAATCCTGGCACGTCTTCTCCAAGTCGTCATTCTTCTTCTGCGAAGCAATGACTGCCGATGTGAGAGCGGTAACCTGATCCCGCAATGCAACCAGCTGCTCCTCAGCGCTCATGGCTGCTCCCGTTCGTGAGCTTCGCAAAAAAAAAAATTTTTGCTTTCAGGAGAGGGGACTTACTGTCACGGCCACCCAGGTCTGGTCCCAGCTCACAAGAGACCTCACTCCGTTGCAGCTTATTTACAGGAAAAGTTTATTGAAGATTTCTGCTTCTCATACAGTTCAGCATTGTGGCCGTACGTCTGCCACGTTAGACCGCTGAAGTCCCCTCTGACTCCTCCCCTCTTCCGCACCAACTTAATAGCCTGGCTCTAGACCACCTCTTCCTCTCCTTTCTTTTCCGCAGGGTCTTCCTGCCCCCCTGGGTTCCCTCTCTCCGTGACTCGCCTGAGGCTGAATCCTCTGCCGCCTCTTCCCCCCTCTTTCTGGCTTTAGGGCCGGGCTCCTCCCCTGAGCTCTCTCCACTTCCGCGCGCCTCTACGTTTGAACTTGGCGCGCGTACGTTGCTGCTGACCTTTCTTTCGACCGCTACACCACCCCCTGCTCTGCTCTCCACCCTTTCCGGCTGAACACCCTGCTCCAACCCCCTCTCTCTGTTCTCTCCTAATCCTGCTCCCTCCGAGAGGCTGACGACTCCACCCCCTTTTCTCCGTTCCGGCTGAGACGTCTCTTGCTTCCTCTGTCTTCCACTGGGCTCCTCTCCGCTTCTCCCTTCTCCTCCCCTTTGCTTAATTAAGGTAACCCCCTTTTGAGAATCCTCTGACTCGCTGCTCAGACTCGTGGATTCCCTCAGAATTCCGTCATCTTCTTCCTCATCCTTCTGCCCCTCCTCCCACTCGCTCTCCGTCTCCTCTGTCATCTCCTCCTCTCTCCCAGAAACCCTGACAATACCTGTTACAGTTTTTGTTTTGACAGGGCTGCTGGCATATTCAGAGGCCTGATTTGATTGCTGTTTAGCCAAAGGCGTACTTCCAACTGATACCTCATCCTCTTTTTTCCTAGTCACTGGTGTCCCCAGAGAAACAGATCCAGACTGCTAGAAAAAGAAGAAAAGTACAGTGACTTACTCAGAAACTATGAGCAGTTCATAGGAAAAGATACTTCATATCATAGGAAGGGCACTAAAAGCAGTACTTTTATCACCATAAGTTCCTAGGGAAAAACTTTGACTTAATAACTAAAGCATATAGAATGCCAAAGCAAATTGTGAAAATGGAATGATGAAAAGCTTTAATAGCCACATTATTGTATACAACTCCACTCTGTTTGTTCTTCCTAACAATTACAGAAAACAAGCTTTTACCAAGTTTCCACTGAAAGAACCCTAACATTACACATCATTGTAATGTTAGTCACTGTCAACAGTTTTGGTGGCCCTGCAGTTGTTTTGGATGCCAGTCTAAGAATTGTCCCAAAGCAAATCCTTCAGGATTATTATCCTCATATTGTAGAGCAGAGTTACAGCTATGGGAGTCAGAAACCTGGTTTGCACATCATGCTAAGACAAACCATGGCTTAGTGCAAATGTGTAAGTCTACAGGCTCCCAGATAAACAGTGTTTATCCATGTGTTTATCTAATGCACTTGTACAGCCATTCAAGATGGCAGCTATCTGAGCAAGTCCCACAGTCTAACTTTCCCATACTTTCTTTTATCTGTCCTGAATCTTCCAGCATTCATATTCATTGGATGTTCTAACATTATGAGAGGAAGAAAAACTTTACTAATAATCCCTAGCACAAAATTTTCCTTTTTCACAGCTGCCAAACACAGGATCAACATCTTCCTCAAGATACCTGCTATGATCCCAAGCTCTCATTCACTGCCGCTTCAAACCTCACTAGCATAAATGTGAAATTAAGATTACTATTTTTTGACCCAACATACATCACTTTACATTTGTTTACATTGAACTGCACTTGCCATTTTACCACTCATTCTCTTAGTTTGGAGAAGTCCTTTTAGAGCTTTTCACGATCTCTTTTTGTTTTAATGACCCTGAACAATTTAGTATCATCAGCAAACCTGGCCACCTCATGCTTACCCCTAACTCTAGATCATTTGTGAAGAAGTTAAAAAGCAGAGTTCCCAATACCGATCCTTGGCAAACTCAACGCTGTACATCCCTCCGTTTGGAAAAATGTCAGTTTATTCCTACTGTCTGCTTCCCACTGCTTAACCATTTCCTGATCCATAACAGGAGCTCGCCTCTTGGGCAGTTATGTATGCAGCCAGTTCTTCATACTAAGACTAGAGGGTTGCAGTGACACCTGAAGTCTAGCTCCTAATTCTATGATTGGATGCCAATATACAGAAGACAGGATTGCTACATGTCATTTTAATTCTGAGTTACAATTCTAAAAAAAACAAACCCATACAACTGTCCTCTTTTTAAAAAAAGCAAGAAACAAGGCATTTCCCTCCTCTTTTCTCAACTACTGACCACACTGTTGCCAAGATGCTACTATGTCAAATATAAAATAAAGGTGAAATCCTGGCAAAACAAAAGCCGGAGACAGTACAACTAGTTTGATGCAAAAATGCGACTTGAAAATATAGTCAGTTTGGTATAACAGTAGAGAAGGGTGAATATTGTACACTATGCTATTTGAAATGAGGGAGAAATAAAAATGATCACAGCCAGAGAAAGATGGAAAAAATTATGGCCATGTACTGGGTGCTGATCTGGACAATGAAACAGCTGTTTCATCTTTCCTCACTGCACTCAGGCTTGAAGCTGAAGCTGATGACACCCAATACAATTTTGCCAGCTTTTTGGCACTGCTGGCTGTAACTATAAAGTAAATGAAAGATCAATCTTAAACTGGGTGGAAAATGATCAAGATGTTGGGTTTTAGCCACAAACCAGCAAGGAAATTGCAGTTGGAAAAAATAGCAAATGACAACTGCACCGCAGCTGGAGAACATGAGAAGGATTCTTATGCAAGTGATACAACATTGATTTGTTATCTCTATCACTTCTGCACAGCCACCTTAACATTAGAAGAAGAAAACACTCACCAGTTAACAGAAAACTAAGCAGCTGGAATGTATTTATGAGAATTAAAGATTTCAATTATTCAAATATAACTATGCTAATTATGTCAACTATCTCTAGAAAACTGCTTAATATTAAGAAAATACATTCAGTCAGAATTGTTCTGCATTATGAGGAGGTAATATGGCAATTTGCATGTGGCAAATAAAAAGATCCACACCAAAGTTCCTGCTAATTTTGAAAATGATGTATCTGACAATAAATGATAAACATATGAAGATACTCAACTGTATTGATATACATTTAAGTGATACCAGAAATGTCTTACAAAATTAACAACATCTCAATTCACTGATATGATCAATAGGGTTTCATTTTAAATTTTAAGTTACTGTTTAAATCTTGTCACCTCTTTGGTTAGTTGCATCACATAAAACTGCCAGACAAACACCCAAGGTAGATCCTGATCTACTTCACTGGATCAAGTGAACTACATCAGGATCCATCTTTCACATCAACATGGCAGGCCAATCTGATTTCAAAACTTTTGTTTGTTTGTTTCTTAGAATCCCCTAGCAACACCAAGTATGAGGCTGCTAGTGTCCTTTGAACAAAATACACACTATACCAACAGTTGCCTAGCAGTTGCTTCAGCGACAATTCCCTGTTTTTCAGAACTGAGAAATAGTTGAGTCTTTTTAGTCTACCTGCTTTTATATGTCTCTTTTCTGTAAAAGAAGAAAATTAGTAATTTCGCCACAATAATGTGAATAGAGCAAGATCAGGTGGAATAAATGACACTTAAGGGATGGCACATCCCATTTTGCTGCAAAGTACTGTTCCTACAGGGACGCGGGTGGTGCTGTGGGTTAAACCACAGAGCCTAGGACTTGCCGATCAGAAGGTTGGCGGTTCGAATCCCCGCGACGGGGTGAGCTCCAGTTGCCTGGTCCCCGCTCCTGCCAACCTAGCAGTTTGAAAGCACATCAAGTGCAAGTAGATAAATGGGTACCGCTCCATCGGGAAGGTAAACGGCGTTTCCGTGCGCTGCTCTAGTTCGCCAGAAGCGGCTTAGTCATGCTGGCCACATGACCCAGAAGCTGTACTCCAGCTTCCTCGGCCAATAAAGCGAAATGAGCGCCGCAACCTCAGAGTCGACCACAACTGGACCTAATGGTCAGGGGTCCCTTTACCTTACTGTTCCTACTCTGCCGCCTAGCCACCTCTGCCCCCTCCTCTGCCAACAGCACAAACCACAGAGAAGCGCCACCAGTGAGATCTTACATGATCTCTCGCGTTCTGTGAGATCTTACAATATTTTGGCAAGTTCTCTCCAGAAATCAGTGCTGGTGCCGGTGCCACTTCTCCACCCGTGGTGGAGGCAGCAGGCTAGGGGTGGGACCCACATGGGCGTTGCCTGAGGCAGCTGATTCACCCTACTTCATGGGTGGGCTGTCCCTGACTTAGTTCCATGCAGAAACTTTAGGATCAGCATTGAAATGGGAGGGGGGGCGCAAAGGCACATAAAACCAAAATCTAAATCCACATTAAAACACAAACATATTAGACTGCTATTCTGGGAAGCCAATAACACAACGTGAAAAGGAGAGGAAGCATGCAATGGTTTTTGCATGCATTCGTTTTCTTCAGCAGCTCTCCTCACCACACCACACCACAAACTGTTTTTAAAAGTCTCCCAAGTTTGGAAAGTAGGTTCTGTGAGTTCAACAACAGGAGCTGTGAAGCAAAAGGAAAGGAAAAGCCAGAGAACACAGAAAGATCTGGCATGTGCACTTTGGACTGACTCAGTCACAACATTCTGCTTCAATAAGCCACATGAGCTTTCTGAAAGAATGCATCATTTAAAAGAAGTGCTCAGTTATTTTTAGGGCTCTGAAAACATCTGTGCCATGGCACCGTGTATGAAGTATTAAAAATTTCAAATTCTCATCTCTGGAATGCTAAGGATGTATGACCCACATGAAAAAAAAAACTAATTTCATGGCTCAGAAAGGGTTGTGATGACGGATTTATGCTATTTTGTTCTCCAGAAAGAGAATTGAATTAGGCTCCTGAACAATGCAGTGTGTTTTATTAGTGCATTATTTCTTTTTTGTATTTTTTTATTATTCTTTCATTTTATAATGTATATAAAACAGAGGTAACAATTACAGCAGGCAAAAATTAACAGATGAAAAACAAAGCCATAAAATATGAATGTAGAATGAGTAGTCGCAAATGAGTTAAAATAACAAAGACTAGTGCACTATTTCTGAAATCCAAAATGAACTGAATAAAAACAAAAGCAATGAAAGAAGTGAGATTTCAGCTTACTTATTCAACATCATTATTGAAAACACTTTTCTACTGGAGGCTACTACAACTGAGCAAAATATAATGAATAGCTCCACATTTCAAAAACAGTTCTACTTACATAGAATAATACACTGTTACCTTTATTACATTACCACTTTGGAACTGACATGATGGCAATAAAAGAGAGTCACACAACAATAAAAATAGAACCTTATACTTTTCAATATAAAGTCACAGCCATTTCCTGATATACAAAGAAATGGATGCGTGCCAACTATCAAGCTGCAGTTACTGATGCTACATTTTCTTCAAAGGCAATTTACGGGTTTTTTACATTAAAATCTAGACTCAGCCACCATAATGGACATGATCTGAAGACACATGATACAGCAACTTTGTTAATGCTAAGCAGGACTGGTTTGGTCAATGCCTGAATGGGAGACCAAAAAGAAATCCTATTTATACCACTCTGAGTTCTATAGAAGGAAGATGGAATATAAATGGGAGGGAGGGGGGAGAGAGAGAATATAACTGGGTGACTCACCTAATTAATAGCAAAGTAAACAGCAATAAAGAAGCGGCAAAATATCCAATAGCATATTTATTATAAGAACAGCTTTTCACGTTTTCTGTTTTGATTCTGCACGTATGCTTTATACAACATCCACCGGAGCACAAATTAGCATTTATTTCAGAATGAAATTGCATATTTTTACATATTTATTTGGTGCCTCAAGTTGGAGCCAAGGGGCCAAGTCCACCATTATTACCAATTCCCAGGGATAGGAGAACAGTTGTGTAGCACTGGAATTGTCTTAAGGGGAAGTAGGTCAAATGTCTGACACATTTTTGGCACAGATCCCTCTTCTATAGAACTCACATCCTGGGTCTCACTCACATGTATGGTTTACAATATGTCTGAACCAATGTAACAATTGTTGGCTCTCAGACAAGAGACTGAAACTATTACCTAGTATGGTTTGTTAAGTGGAGTACCTAACATCTGAAGTAGGCCATAGTCCTTCAACACTGTTGCCCAGATTAAGTACACGCAGAGTGGTTGAGTGTTTGTGTGCCAATTGCACACACAGAAAAGTGGGACCTGAATGACCTTTTTTTGTGACATGAAGCCTCCTCCTCCTCTCTGGATGACCCTAAGACAAAGCTTAATAAAGAACAGCAAGAGTCACCTGTTGTTGAGAACCGCGGAATCACCAACAGTATGGAGATGATTTATAACTGGTCCTCATACAAACAAATAAACCTTCCATGTCTATAAACTATTAACTCTCACTGTTCTCATTTCTTTGTGCAAACAAAAGTGTTATGGTAGTTGGAAGTATCTACGGGACGTTTCACTACACTGTATGATGCATGAAGAGGAATCACACAAACAAAGGGATGTGAGTGGAGAACTCTGGTCTGCCCCAAGGTAATGAGGTGTGTCTGACTCTGTTTCTAACAGCAATGCATCAGGCACAGACATTTGCAAAGGAAAGCCTTTCTCTAACAGACATCTACACCTAACGCTGCACAGCCCTGCAGCCTCATTCCACTCACAATTCCCCTTCACGCAATGTACACGTGTCTTAATTTTGTGTCTAAATTGATCTCCACTAGAAAACTGTATTTCAAGGAAGGCTGACAAATATAGAACACTACAGTTATTTTTAATGCAGATATTGTCTTGATGTAGACCAGATGGTTAGAGGAGAACACATGTGGACATATGCTTTTCCCCCCTCTCTTGAACAGTCACAAGATTGTATAGAATGCACAATAATTACATGGCTTTTACCTAACCTTTTAATGCATCACTGTGGAAAATATCTAAAGCCACAGAGCAAGCATTATGGGGTATATTTTCAAAGCTGGGGAAGAGGTTTTCTATTTGTTGAAGTCAATGGGATTAATGCGGCCAAACCCACATGTGGTTTTTTTGGAAAACATTAACTAAAATGTAGCAAATAGTAGACTGACCCTCAAAAATGAGCATTATCAAGGGTACTCAATTTGACATTTCCCCTGAGTGAATGCTAACTATTTTAAGTCCTAAATTAAAGTATCCAGCCATTGATCAATAAACTATTTATTTACGCTAAAAAAGACATATGCTGAGAGAGCTGGTGTGGTGGCTAGAGTGTCACCGCAGGACTAGGAGGACCAAATTTCAAATCTCAACACAGCTGTGAAGGCTATTTGGTGAACTTGGGCCTGCTACCATCTCTGGCCTTATTTGCCTCAAACAGTTGTTTTGAGGCGGGGAAATGCATAGGGGAGAGACATGTGCCACCTTGAGCTCCTTGGAGGAAACATGTGCCATATGTATGTATGTATGTATGTATGTATGTATGTATGTTAGTTGGTTAGTTAGTTAAGTGTCTGGTATACAGATTGTATATTACACATAGCAGATCAGAGACCAGTCTAAGGATGTTTAAAGGGAATTAATGAAGTCTGGGCCTTGCTGGTACTTCGGATAGAAGACAAATTTGCCATTCTGAGCTCCTTGAAGGCTGGTATGAATAAAAATAGTATTTTCCTACCTCGTGGTTCAATACATGGTATAAAATTAATGCAATACTATTGATGGTCTCCTTCATTTTTTTAAAAAAAAGCTTCTTTATACCTCAGCAACGGCATTTAAAGTGATTATTATTTCTTTTCAACACCAATATCTGTCATGAATTGGCAAAAAGATGGGAAGGAGGAAGAGGATCCCACGAGGGGTGCAGCCGGGACTACGACATACTGGAGCAAGCTGGGGATGTGGAAGGAAGTACTCACAGGGTGATGGAGGACGGCGAGGCAATGGGGGTCAATTCACAGAAACCAGAGTAGCAGGACCCATCACCAGAGGGTCTGAGGCATAGGGAACAGCAGGAGGAGTGCCTTAGTTGGCTAAGGCAGGCAAAGGCCCATGGCCCAGCTCTCTGGCTGGCCAGGTGAGGCTCGCTAGCTGTGGGAGGAGGTGTGTGATTCCTCAGCTGGAGGAGGTACAGAACAGGTGAGGGCCACATGCCTCATCAAGCCCAGATGCTGCAATCAGCATGTAAAGGTACAAAAGTAACAAACTGGATTGATAAAAGAGTATGTTAGAAAAATTGATGTTATTAATTATATAACAAAAGCAATATCAAAAACATTCAGTGGAGGCAGGTCGTCTATTGTACAGCCCTCCCAAGGAAAATGTCAAGCAATTAAAAAAAAATATCCCCCACAAAAGGTCAATGTCACACACTCTTTCCTGTCCCAGACACATTTTATACTTCTGTTTGGACGTGGAGAAGCTCTGCAAGCATTTCTGTCAATCTACAGTTCTCTAGCCAATCAGTTCTCTGTAAAGGTACAGAGAGGGCACACAGGTCCCTCCCCTGTGTCTCTAAACAGGAAACTATGTGACTGGATGGTCTGAAAGTCAGCCACACTATATTCTATCTGTTGGTATGAGGCTAACTAGCAGTCTCAGTATTAGCCTAGGAGGGCTACCTTGAAGGGCAGTCCAAGCATGCTTGTGGCTGCCCTAGGGCAATGTCCAGACCTCAAAGCACATTCGTTTTAGCTAGCATGGCGAAGGGTGTGGTTGCTAGCTTAGAGCAGCTAGCTTTTCGTTAGTATTTGTTAGGAAGAAAACAATGGTGAGGTGTGTGAATATCTTTCACTATTATCAACTTTTAACTTTATACTTTGCAAATATTTTGTGACAGGGGGAGAAGGATATGCAGAAGAAATGGGGGGTGGATTCTGTATGTGTTGCAATTTTTAACACTTGTGGGTAATTGGAACTACAGGTTTTGTCCATGTGTGTTTAGGTTTGAGACAAGTTCTGAGGTTCTGCATTCCTGTGTTTATGCAAAGGATACCTGTTGTGGAATCATCTTATTACATAGCAGCAGAGGTTCCTCACTGGTGAGGCTGGTGAATTCTGTACATGTTCGTGGCATTTATTTCTGGGACTTATGCTTCCTAATGCTGTCTCCTCTGAGAGAGGAAGATGTGGTTTGAGAAGAGGAGGAATCAGTGGTGCTAATTGTTAAACCACTTAGACAGCATTTTGATTGGGTAGAATATTGCCTACACATTTTCCTTCTCAATAAGCCTATTGGCAAGTGCCTCCTTGTCCTCATAACTTTAACAAAGAGCCACACCAGAGGATCTGGGGGAACTTAATGTTCCTCTCTGTCACTGGCTCATTTTGCAGTGCTGGGAGCATTACTCTTGTATGCTTTCAGTCAAAGGGGCAGCCAACTAACCATGGCTTACAGTGGAAATGAAATTGTGAAGCAGCACGTTAGAGGTTAGAAAATGTTTTATTCCATGAATTTTCATGGATTACCAAGCCTACTGCACATGATAAAGTGGACTTTGGCCCCCTCCCCAAGCTTATACCATAATTTTAAAATAAAATAAACTTGATAGTGCTGCAGTGTTTGTTTTGCTAAAATTGGACTATGGTCTACTTTACAGGGTTGTTGTGAGGATAAAAAGACACCTTGGCAAACTTAAAATGCTATTACAAAAAATAGGACAGTGCATATGAGAATTCCGGCAGCAGTGCCCATATGTCGTATGGGATCATGACTTACACACTTAGGCAAACTTGTCCCAGCAGACAAATTGGATTTGCTGAGGGCCTACAAGGCCTGAATATCTTGATTGTGTCCCTGATTACTTTTCCTTTGATTTTCAGGTTAGGCTTTTTTCCTTATTTTGAACCTGACCCCCTACCCCATTTCAAAATCAGGGGCAAGCTGGCTGGAGAGAAACTTATTTTATTTGTTCCTTATGTGCCCGTATTACGTTTATATCCATCCCACCTTTCTTCCTGGGAGCTCAAGGTGATATTCATGAGTCTTCTTTTCCCCATGCTATCATCAAAGCAACCCTGAGAGATGGTGACTGGCGCTAAATCACATGGTGAGTTTCATGGCTGATTTTAATCCTGGTCTCCTAGGTCTTACTCCACTTAAATATCCTTCCACCATATCCCGCATTCGGGGGTTGGGTAGGGGGATGTAGAAGTGAATAAGCTAGAGAAGGAAATAATCTATTCACGTAGATCTGGAAAATTATGGGGTCCCTTATTAACAGTCCTGTGTAGTACCTTTAAGATTAACCAATTCAGGATCCTGTACATACTTACCAAGGAGTAATCCCCATAGAATTCAGTGGGGCTTACTTCTGAGTAATGTACATTACTCAGAAATTGTGACAGCAGAGACCCCTTCTGAACCAAAGTAAGACACTTTTAGTTAGGTGCTTTTAGTCAAACTGCAATGCTTGAAGTGTCCACAGTGATTTGCAAGGGGGGGGTAGGGAACCAGAACAACTTGGCCACTCGCTGCCCATGTGTCCATGACCTCCTAGCAGCCCCACTAAGTCTAGTGGGCACTGGCCACCCCATTAAATAAGTACAGTGGTACCTCGGGTTACATACGCTTCAGGTTACATATGCTTCAGGTTACACACTCCGCTAACCCAGAAATAGTGCTTCAGCTTTAGAACTTTGCTTCAGGATAAGAACAGAAATCATGCTCCGGTGGCGCGGCGGCAGCAGGAGGCTCCATTAGCTAAAGTGGTACCTCAGGTTACGAACAGTTTCAGGTTAAGAACGGATCTCCGGAATGAATTAAGTACTTAACCCGAGGTACCACTGTATTAACCCGAGGTACCACTGTATTAGAAGGCATATTTCACACTGAGTCATCTCCTGTTTTTGCAGCCCACAAGCACAACAACCATTCCGCTATTGGGAACGTTGCTCTCAGCACAGTGCTACAGCCCAATCCATTGAGTGTTTTGTGCTTGTGACAGATGCTGCACAGCCACTAGGGCAGCAGTTATTATTGTTACATTCTGTGACGGCTAAGTTTGTGCAACGACATCAGCTCCTAAACTTTTCCCACTAACTTTATATTCCCCTTGAATCTTCCCCTTTGTTAATGCATATCCTGTTTAAAGATAGGGTGTGTCCCGAGGTGTTGTGGCATCAGCAGCACAGCTTAGACTCTGGACAGCCTGGGTGGTATTCATAACTGGATATTATACTGGACGATTATGAACTCGGTTTTCCATAAATCAACACTTTTAGCTGAGCTTAAGTTATCTGTTTTTCCTTTATAAAAAAGAAAGAAATACTGTATTTTACTAGTGATCAGTAAAGAAAGTCAGAAGGTATTATGCAGATTTATGCAGGCATTCATAAACTTTTTCATGGACCTTTACTATTTTTTTTTAAAGCTGAATGTCCACATTGTTCACTATTCAAAATGGGGAGAAATGTTCAGATACATGCGGAAGCCAAATGCAGATATGGGAAAACATCCTCTTTTGCCCCTAAAGCACTAACCACATAGTTGCAACAGGAACTACATAGATCCTTATTCAAATATGTAACAGCCGCTACGATTTGGCTTGCGTTTTCATTTGCAGTGGGAAAAAGGCAAATATGACATATGTTGCTATATTCTGAATGCATAAGGCTCCTAACTAAAGTTACGTTTAAAGAAGAATGTTCATGAACAATACAATGCCATGCAGTGGCGTAGCGTGGGTTGTCAGCACCCGGGGCAAGGCAAGTAATTTGCGCCCCCTAACCCTAACCCCCAAATGTTGCGCCTGGTGCGGCCGGCCCCCCCGCACCCCCCCACGCTACGCCACTGATGCCATGTTCAAGTTTTAGCTAGCCATTAAAGAAGCAGCTTAACATATTAACATTTTGATTTAAAACTCTTATTAGTCCTATTTGCAAATATATCATTCAGGTGTTGCTGAAGTGTAACTCTCATCTTCCCTGGCTATTGGCCATTCTCTCTAGGGCTGATAGGAATTGGGAGTCCAACAACATATGGACAGCCACAGGGTAGCCTCTCCTGCTGCCAAGTATGCTACCTATACAGTATATTATTACACACGGGTCAGAAAACTTAGCGTGAATATCAATGTATCACTAAGCAGGGTAAGAACCTCACCCCCTGCACCCCCTAAACCTGTTATGGGAGTTCCCCCAACTCCCTAGAGAAAATTTAGGAGGCATGAAGGGAAAGTAGCATGGGGAGTCCTATTATGTGTGTGGGCCTCATTCCTTACTTCCCAGGGATCAGAAAACAAAACTTCACACAGAAAAATGTTCTTTGTGGCTGCCATTCAATGGTGGCATGCTTACCCCCTAGAGAACAGCCAAAGATATATCTGGCTATCTTCTAAAAATAATGTAACCTTTTCTTTTAATCTGGGCATAAATCATTAAAATGAAGTCAGTTTTCACACAAATTACCTGTTTAAAGATACATTTTTTAAGTTACATTTTCAATGATGCTTTCCTCAAAGGGGGTAAACTAAAATAGATAGATAGATGATAGATAGATAGATAGATAGATGATAGATAGATGATAGATAGATAGATGGATGATGATAGATAGATGATAGATAGATAGATAGATAGATAGATGATAGATAGATAGATAGATAGATAGATAGATAGATAGATAGATAGATGATAGATAGATAGATAGATAGATAGATAGATAGATAGATGATAGATAGATAGATAGATAGATAGATAGATAGATAGATGATAGATAGATAGATGATAGATAGATAGATAGATAGATAGATAGATAGATAGATGATAGATAGATAGATAGATAGATAGATAGATAGATAGATAGATAGATGATAGATAGATATAGATAGATGATAGATAGACAGATGATAGATAAATAGCACACACTTATACAGTGAACATAAAATAAGGCAACAACTAACAAAACAGAAGACTCCTATTTTTAACAATAAGCACAGCTGTGCTTCTACTACTGAAGAAGAGCAAGATACTTATAAGAGATGCAGGATGATGGCATTCGTTTTCTCTCCCACTAATGTAGACAAGACATTCTACTTAAGTACACAGAAAGAGAAGGCATTTCAGTATTTCTTACCTGCTGCATCGGTCTGCTGCTTCGCTTCTGAGGCTGGTACGTGAGCCAAGTATATAAAATCGGATCGATATTGACTGTTAATCCCTGCATGCTGGCCAAAAGCACGGCTCCTACATAACAAAAGAAATAACAAAGATGTACAGATTACACACATGGGGAAAAAATGTTTTTAAAAATCCCTCTCATCTCGGACACACCGTGGGTAGCAATATCCCAAACACCTATACTCGTTATTTTCTACAGAACCCCATATATAATTCTGGGGCAGTTTCCAATACAAAACAAAGAGTATAAAAGTCAACATTAGAAGGAAGGTTGAGGAGTGGCAGCTGCAATGCTGGGTACTCTATCATTACATAGTACATTTTGGAGGGACCCATTCCATGGTTTTAAGTTCAAAAATTGCAATTATTTTCCATTAAGTAGCCACAAGCAGAATACACTTTAAAAACTGAATCATTGAGTTAGAGCATCAGGTGGTTTTACATGCACACCAGTCACAGTATTTTTCCGTCTATAAGACTATGTTTTTTTCTTTAAAAATCATGCTAAAAACTGGAGGTCATCTTATACATGGGTAGTGCATAGGGTAGACATTTGATTGGTTGCTGCCGTGGCTGTCAGTAGCTATTGTGCGTGTGTTTGTTGCTGCGTCAATGGGTGGTGTTGATTGGCTGACGCTCTGGCAGTTGGGTGGGTGATAGGCAGCTTCTGCCAGTGATGGGACGCAGATTTTGTGATGCGTGCGGGTGAGCAATTCCCCACGCCCAAGCTCAACAACTCTGTGCCACCCCCCCCCCCAATTTTCTTAAATTTGAGTCCCTAAAAATAGGGGGCATCTTATACATGGGGGCATCTTATAGATGGAAAAGTATGGTACAAGTTTATTTTACAACAGCACTGGCTTTCTCTCTCTCTCTCTCTCTCTCTCTCTCTCTCTCTCTCTCTGTGTGTGTGTGTGTGTGTGTGTGTGTTAGTGAGAGCAACACTTAGTGAGAGCCCTTATATATTGTCATGGGAATACTACATCAAAAGATTAAAACATAAAAGACTTCTAGGTCATGGTTACATAGTATCTAATTCAATTAAAATACCAAAAACTGAAGAGTTGATCTTGTTCTCCTAAAAGTTAGAAAAAGAAGAAGAAAAAATTCTATCAGCTCTACTGGTATCAGGGTCTCATCATAAATTTGCAGAAGATTTTTAGAGACAGGTGTTAGACAAATGCCTTTTCTTTTTTAGAAATAATTATAGTAACTCAAATTTATTGAAATGCATTCCAAAATGTCTTAAGCATATTTAATTATTAATAAATCTTACATGGATTTCAATAGGATTTTTTCGCAATAAACCAATGTATGATTGTAGTATGAGTGCAATGGCCCTTAATTTACTGCAGTTTCCAAACAAGTAGCAAGTCAGCCTTTGTTGTCGATTTTTTGGCCACTCTTGTATCTGGCAAATAACGGAATATACAGGGCTAAAACCTCTTGCCTCCGTGCAATGTATATTAACATAGAAGTAGCCATACATATGCCAGCTCAGAAACCTTCCACATTTTTTTATTAAAGAGATATTGGAAACATTATTGCAATCACAAAATCCATAATGTGTTGAATAAGGCAGTATATAAATATACATGTATTTCATGTATATGGAAGTCCTGGGTTTTTTTCATATGAAGTGTCATATTCTTTCATGCTCACAGGATCCAGGAGAGGAGGCTTCTAAGTAAAACACTAACCATCATAAAACAATTATCATACAATTATCATTATCCTTTGCAAGTAGACAGCTATTAAGAGAAATTAATTAGAGTTGAAATGACTCCCAAGCATTTAACCTTCTTAAAGCTAAAATAGTAATTTTTTTGTAATCTAATACTCAGTATAAATATTCAGTATGAAACTACATGGCATTTGTTTTCTACACAGCATAGCAAACTTTGCCGTTCTAATAACGTGAAAGGTTTCTGTAGCTAAGAATATGATTCCGGAAAGCATGTATTTTAGTAATGGAGGTGGCAGCAAGAGACTCCAGTAAACTAACAAGAAGCATTCTAAACATTCATAGCCTACATAGTATTACACAAATTGATATGGCCAATTAAACATATTCAGCTTCCCCTGGCACAGGCAAACTCAGCCCTCCAGATGTTTTGGGACTACAACTCCCATCATCCCTTGACCATTGGTCCTGTTAGCTAGGGATGATGGGAGTTGTAGTCCTAAAACATCTGGAGGGTCGGGTTTGCCTGTGCCTGTAATATCCAATGGAAAAACTAAGGTGGCTCTCTATGTAACGCAGAAGGGGTGTGGATGGGTGCATGTTTGAGTGTGATTTTAATGCACATGAGCCTAGAAATAGCACAACTTATCCCGTATGAATGTGAGCAAACAACTTTCATTTTGTATACAAGACAGTCTGGTACATAACAGATCTATAAATCACTAAAAGGAAATATCCAACTGTCTCTAATTTTAGTGTAGCAGACAACATTTGGTGTTTTGATGCTACTGCATACTGCCAAAACACTGACATTCCAAGCATACTTTTCCAATTGGATACTCCAGAGTACTGTGATAATTTTCAGTTATAGCTGAAGCTGAAGCAGAGGCTAAAGAGTCTCTTATACAGCATGAAAATTCAAACACACACACACAAGTTTTATCAGGTAAGAATCAAAATTCCATGAGGTTTTGCCATAGACTTCAATGGAATGTGCCTGCATTTCATTCTGAAACCAGGAAACACACCCCCACTCCCAGAAATCAACAATTCTCCTGTTAAGCATCTATGCATAATATAGGAAGCTAAATTATTTTCTGCAATAATAAAGTTTTCTGTGAAAAAATAATCTGATATCCCTGCTGTTCTCTAAAGACTACTTTCAAGGATGCCCTTGCGCTGTATGTACTGTACTGGCATACCCAGTATGTCAAGTTGGAGCAATAAGGCCTTTTCACTAGTTGTACTCAGGCTTGGGAACTCCCCCACAAAGGCACTCACCTTGCCCCCTCTTTAATGTCCTTCAGATGGAATTGTAGAAATCTTCCTTTTTGGGCTTTGGACCATGAGCAATAATAGCTTTCTCACTGAACTGCTTTTAACTTACTGTAACAAGTTTGGTAAATTTGCTTTGAATGGCTGTTTGCATTTCCTATATTTTTAGTTAAGTGTGCTGCTTTTTAGTTTTCGTTATTTTAGTTACAGATAGGTAGCCGTGTTGGTCTGCCATAGTCAAAACAAAAAAAATTCCTTCCAGTAGCACCTTAAAGACCAACTAAGTTAGTTCTTGGTATGAGCTTTCGTGTGCATGCACAGTTCTTCAGATACGAAGTGTGCATGCACACGAAAGCTCATACTGAAGAATCTGAAGTATCTGAAAAAGTGTGCATGCACACGAAAGCTCATACCAAGAACTAACGTAGCTGGTCTTTAAGGTACTACTGGAAGGAATTTTTTTTTGTTTCGTTATTTTAATTATTGTTAGCTGCCTTGCACTCTATTAAGAAAAGACAAGAGTATAAATGCTTTAAATCAAGGGTGGCTAAAACCTTTTCAGCCCAATGACCACCTTCTCTCATGGGCTGCCTTGCACAAGCTAGCCAGACACAGTGATAGATGGAACTTTTTTATATGCAGGTTTTGTAAAGCCATGCTTTCAGTCCTCTGGAAAGAAAAGTAAGAAGCAGAGTAATGTAGATTATGTTTGCTCTAACTTACAGAAAATGTCATGTTCCAGTTACTATGCACCATGACTGGCTAGGGGACATTGTCTGCTGCTTCACTTCAGACATCAAAATGTCTTTGACAAGTCCAAATGGTTTTAGACATCCATGAAAGTGATCTAGAGAGTGGTGCTAGTTCAGTGAAATTCTCCTGGATGAAATGGGTTATCTAAACCCATTTCAGCCTGGCTTCAGTCTTGGTCGCAGAACCGCTACTAGAGAGTAACACTGGGGGACTTCTGCGGGCCCCATGGTGGCTATGCTGTAGGGTCCACACAAGGTTCTATTTGTCTCCCATGCTGTTAAAGATTTACAGTGATACCTCAGGTTACATACGCTTCAGGTTACATACGCTTCAGGTTACAGACTCCACTAACCCGGAAATAGTGCTTCAGGTTAAGAACTTTGGTTCAGGATGAGAACAGAAATCAAGTGGTGCTTCAGGTTAAGAACAGTTTCAGGTTAAGACAGGACCTCTGGAACGAATTAAGTACTTAACCTGAGGTACCACTGTACACAAAACTATTGGAAGGTTTGGAGTGCAGTTTCACCAGTATATGGATGACACACAACTCACTCCTTACAATCTGCCTGCTCTCAATGGGGTTACACTGAAGGAGAGGTATGCAGCTTGGGGATACTTCTGGATCCTTTGCTGTCGCTTGAGCTCAGGTGGCCTCAGTGATGCAAAGTGCTTTCCACCAGCTTAAGCTGGTGACCCAGCTGTGCCCCTATCTGGACAGGGACAGCCTAACTAGTATTGTCTATGCTCTGGTAACTTCTGTGTTGAATTACTGCAATGTGTTATACGTACGGCCGCCTCTGAAGACGTTTCGGAAACTTCAGCTGAAACTTCCAGGCACCGGCAGATATTCCATGTGACCTCCCGGCTGCGCCACTCTGCTGATAAGCAGCCGAGGTCTCGGCGATTCTTCCCAGACTGTGAGAAAAACACACCGTTGTTCCTCTCTCCCCTTTGGTGTCCCCAGGGAGGGGAAAGAAGCAGACAGAAATCTATTTACATCTTTTATTCCTGTCCTTTACTTCAGTACAGAGAAAACATGTCTGCACTCATCAGCAGTTAGAATAAACTACACCCATGTACCTCCAGTACAGGTCATATGACAAACCCACTGAGCTAACATCCGGTGCTCAGTACAGAATGGACTGCCCCTTTATTCCCATGGCAACAGTCACAAACTTCCTGTTTGGCTTTCCAGCCACAAGCAGCAGACTTGGCTGCTATAGCCTTTGCTTGCTGCTGCATTGGTGCTTTAGAATAACAGTCTGGATGGTGGCAACACAAGTATTTATTTACTACTTGCTATTTATGTGTTATATTTATATACTGCCACTCATCAAAAGATCTCAGGGCAGTTCACAAGATCTCAGTAGCTCCCTGTTTGTGGAATGCTGTCCCCAGGGAGGTTTGACTGGCACCTTCATTGTACACCTTTAGGCAACAGACCTAAAGCTGGCCATGATCAAACAGAGACATCAATGTGATATACACATTAATCTAGATGCATGTATGCACCTACCAATGTGAATACCTCCTATGCTGGATGATTATGGACAAATTTCTAAACAGTGGCACAAACAGAATTCCACTGTCATTAAACATTATAAATGTAGAAGGTGGCACACACATTAAAATTTCCAAGTGGGCTTTAAGAAGATTATAGTTCTGGTGCATTAACAGACACAGCTAGAGACGGAGCAAACTCTTTTCTGCCAAGACTGAACATATAGGCTACTTTAAATTTGTCAATGCCATATTCCTGTACTGAAACGTATTGATCACAGCAGAAAGTATGAGAAAATATAGAATTTGTAACTATTTGCCGATTCTGAAATGCAGCTGTGCTTTTTGTCTTCGAAAATGCAGCTATGAAGTTGAAAAGAACAGCCAATTCCACAGCACATGAAACAAACCGGAGTTGAGCAGGCAGTGTGTATAACTCTGACTTTGTACTTGTAAACATCCTTTCCACACTGAGCCCTCTGGGACACTCAAAGAATTCAGTGAATGAACTACTTGAAATAAATAAAGAACACTTGACTTGGCATGCAGTACTTCTAACTGATTAAAAATAAGTATGACTGTTCTTTAGCTTTCCACTTTAAAAATGCTGTGGTAGTAGCAGTAAATTTTAATGTTATTAAAACCTTATAATCCCTGCACGCACACATAGCTTGTTAAAAATCTTTAAACCCCACCTATTTCAAGCCTGGAAATTTTATAACAATCTAGTGAATCCCAGAAAATAATGGGAGGTGCAAACTGTGTGTGCCTCATTCAGAAATGTCTGGCAATTGTCAGCAATTCTATTCTATGGATGCAGCTACAAATGTTTTTAAAGATAAGGATGGGTAGACTTTGCAATTTCAGGGGTTTATGAAGCCACCTCTAATTGGGCTTTACAGGTTATGAAAGTAACGCAGTAGTTATTGTGGGTCCAAGTTACCATGAAAAGCATTTACCAAACCTTAAACACCTCAAAACCCATTATTAATTTATCCTCAGAAAGGAAAGATGGTCAGTACACAAAAATGAGAAAGTTTTATGGAAAGTAAACTACACTAAGCAATTGCAGGTGCAATCAGTTGAGGTGAGTACTGAAGTATATTTGGTATGTCAGAAAACAAGTAATTACGGCAAACACAAATGCAAAGTCTGGAGACGTGATCAACTTGATTTAACCATTAATCACCCAAACTTAATTTATATCTATCTGGATTCAAACTTTAAAGTAGATATTTTAAAGCCATGCAACCTAGGGAGAAGCTTTACCTACATTGCTAGCGTATGTTCATCATTGTGTCCATATGGGGGCAGTAACGTTTAAGAAAAATAATAACTGTACTATAGTTACCTTAATTATTTGTTCAGAAAACTGCCTTGGGTTTTCTCAATGAAAAAAATATATAAAGCTGCTCATCAGAAAGAAGTAAATATAAAACATTAAGGTTATGGCCTACCAAACAGCCCTCTTTTAAAATGCCGCTGAAGAATTATATTTGAGACCACCCAGTGTCCAGCTATGTCTCCAGTGTGTATAGGATTTTCCTCTCAACAAAATATATTGGCAGTTTCACATCTTAATGTCTACCTCAGAGTTTCAGTCATGATGTTATCCTGATGAAGTATGTTCCTGGGATTAGCCACTGCTGTGTGTTTGCAACTGATCTATAAGGCAACATAAAAACATCACAGTAGATGGTTAAGAGATTCTACCATCATTTTTCCCAGTTCTCTCTACTTTTCCACCATGAAATACTGCCAAGTATATGAACCTGTATCATGGTAAGATATAATGCATGCCTTATCAACAAGACTAAGCAAGTCCCAAATCATCAAAAACCACTGGACTGCATATGGTGTCCCTTGAAAGCGATAGAACCAGTTATCTGAGTGCTGCATCCCAAACTGACAAGATACCATTAACGGATGGCTGGGATAGGGGCAGCAATGCAACCTGAGAATAATGCGTACAAATTATTTTTACACAATACGTACAGAGCTGTTTTTCATTTTCCATATCTATACATACAATTTAACAGCTAAAATGGCTAGGTATGCACATTTTATTGTAAGATAATAATTTTCCCCTTTCTTAACCACATTAATAATCCTTGCCACCAGGTAAGTTAAGTTCCCATCTGTAATTTGCAAATGGAGGCCTGCTGTTTATGTCATTATATACACTGATGGGTCAGTTAGTAGGATCAGGGGAATTCAAAATCAAGAGACAGTGCTCAAATCTCCCTGTTTGGATTCTCAAGAGTTCAAAGGTCCATTAGCACAGAGATGGTGAGATATTTCCATATTACTTCACAATCTTAACTCAGGACTTATGTCAATTCCACATGCAAAGCCATAGTCATAGAAAAGTCAAAGCAAAGTCATAGAATAGTCAAAGCAAAGTCATAGAATTGTACTGTTAGAAGGAACCCTGAGGATCATCTAGTCAAACGCCCTGCAATGCAAGAATATGCAGCTGTCCCTTAAGGGGATCAAATCTGCAATCTTTGCATTAAGTCGTGATGATCACTGCACCTAAAATTGAAAGAAAGAAAGAAAGAAAGAAAGAAAGAAAGAAAGAAAGAAAGAAAGAAAGAAAGAAAGTTAGTTTACTCATGGATGTGATGAAAATGTATTATGTATTAAAAAGACCTACTAGTCAAATTTATTGGAGTGTAAAAAAAGCCAGGAAGGTTTATAACTAGGAGTCAACCACAGTAATTTTGTTGTGTTTTGTTTTTTTTTAAAAGGTATGGCGCAAAAAGTTTGTTTTGCACGCAAGTCAAAGATGGGAAAGATTTGTTTGCTCTAAGTCACAGACGAGTACTATGACTAAATCACAACCTGACTTGGCTAAGACTAAGACTAATGCAGATTTCCGGTGCAGAGAAAGGAAAAGTTTATCTGTGTCAGGTTGTTAGCTCAAAGAACAGACACTGCCCTATCCAGGGCTGAAGAGGGTCAAAGCTATGGAGCATATCTGGTGATTAAGCTGATAGCTATAACTCCAGCTGACTGCCAGAAGGAACTGTAGGGTTCATTACAGATGGAAGTTGCTTAAAGACTGAAAAGATATCAGTTTTCTTCATAATTTGGAACTAATAAGGAGTTTCCTCTATGGCAGATGGATTTTCTCTGCCTACTGGAGCAGGACCTTAACAGTTGAAGCTAAGTATAGTCACAGAAACAGAAAGCTGACAATTCTCTCAATTGCAAATCTGATCCAGGAATGATCTAGAATATCAAAATAACCAGTAAGATCAACTCAGACATTCACAACCCTCTGTTCTATGAACCTGTTGTTCCATATTTGCAACCTTTGCAAATTTTTATTATAATCCTGCTCACAGTTACAAATTACATTAAAGCAAGATTAAACATATGTAACTAGGATCAGGTGTTTTTTGTTTTTACAAGAGCCTTTCCTCTGTTTTGTTCCAGGAAAAATCTGGAAGCATGGTTGCTGTTTTTTTTAAATACAGAAGAAATAAAAAGAGGGGTGGGGAGGGAACTACACCAGCCCGCAAAACAAAGAGAGAAAAGTAATCAGGAATGCCACAAACAATGTATATCAAAGACTGACACATTTTGGAGAAGGTCTTTCATCAGGGCCATCATTAGAAATAAATGTTGTCTAGCCATCCTCTCATATAATTTCTCCAAAATGTTATGGGATTGTACATAAATTGTTTGTGGCACTCCTAAAATACAGAAGGACATTTTTTAAAAAAGTATGTCAATTTTTGATGACAGAGATAATATGGTTGTGAGGGTTACTGTTTTTTGTATGTTTTGTATTATTATCCTTAAGCTATTTGGGAGTGAGACATAAGATAACATTTCCCTTCTTTTCAGGCCCTCCCTTCCGGATTGTAAATTTCCACTGCCGGCTTTAACTGGTTAAACAGATTTGCAAACATGTCCCATGTGGTTACAATCGTATGGCAAGAAAAGCAGAGCCATGCTTGCTAGCCCTATCCCTGAGATGGAGAGGGGCCTTGGCTCTGTAGCAGAGCATCTGATTTGCATGCAGAAGGTTCCAGGTTCAATCCTTGGATTCTCCAGGAAGGGCTGGGAGAGAACCCTGTCTGAAACCCTGGAGGGCTATGGTCGGTCAGAGTAGACAATACTGAGCTAGATGGATCTGACTCCATAGAAGACAACTTCCAATGTTCCTCTTGCTGCTTTTGCCAGCCAGCCAGCCCAGTCCCCATCCCCATCTATGCATGGGTGGTGGGTGGGTGAAGTCTGAAGCAGGAATAGGCTCCCCTATTCATCCATGGGCTCCATACGCAATCAACATTCAAAATCACATGAGGAGCCTATGCATGTACAGCAAGGTGCCCTCTTTGGACTTTCCCACACAACACCTGGTGGAGGGGGAGCAGAAGGTGCAACAGAAGTTAAGGCTAGCAAGCACAGCCCCACCCTCTAAGACACACACCTCAGAAACCATCTAGCATCTACTGAAATTTCCTGGCATCAAGAAAAGTAACATATGGCTGAATGCTCCACTCTCATGATTGAGCCTTTTTAAACCCTGTTAGAGAACACTTTCGGATCTTGTCCATCAGTTTCTCCTGCAACCTTGCTCTGTCCCATGGCAACCACTGCCTTTATTCACTCCCCTCATAGGGGGAACTGGGACAATTTGTTGGCATGCTTCACACCTACAGGGAGACCACTGTGTTACTCCCAGGTCAGTCACATTCTGCTCTACTGAGATGGACATTGAGGAATTAATAAATTCTAGGCCATATGGCTGCCTGGAGAAGTAAAGGCAAATACTTTTTTTAGTACCTTTTGCAAAAAGAAAAGAAAAGAAAGGGGGGAAAGTACTAAATTCTGGAACCAGGGCAGTAATTGGCTTGAGAAATGACTCCTAGAATTGTCCAGACTCACAGATCTAACCAAAGCTGAAGCGTGTTTCTGTCCCACCTTTCTTCCATCATAGAACCCAAGGCAGCTCACAGGTGTTTCCTATGCAGAGTCACCCATTCAGAGACAGACAGACTCGGATTCAGCAAGCTGGTGGCCTTAGGTGCCTTTAGACAACAGGTTATTCCGAGTGAGTGACGCTGCTTCGTATGCCTCACTCGCACAGGTAATGCAGCAAGCAACTAAAAATGAAGATTCGTTTTACATCTTTCCAACTTTATTTTTAAATTTTTTAATCTGCACACACATCACATCATCTTCAGTACAGCTCTGTAAAAACCTTTCGGCATCTCTTGATGTATCATAGCCACACAGAACACCAGACATTTTAGTTTTATATCTTATATAAGGGTATACCTGTATGTGTACTTAGTATTGTTTTCATTTATATTGTGAACCACTTCAAATGTTTCTTCAGGCCCAAGAGGTGGGATATCAATATTTTCATCCAGCCAATCCATTAAAAGTGTACATATGTGACTTACGATTCTCTTCTCACTTACGTGTGGCAAAGCTGCTTTCCAAAAGAATATGAAATTCATTTGGGATGGTTTTTCCTCAGAATAATGCTGATGATTAAAGTATCTTACTACAAGACATCTGTTTCTGAATAAAGTGTCCTAGGCTAGTGTTCTTCAACCCTGGGTCCCTAGATTTGTTGGACTGCAACTATCGCCTCGAGCCAGCTTATCTCAATGGTCAAGGATAATTCCAACACTACCTAGGAATCCAAATTGAAGAACACAATCCTAGACCATATCATGCTGCTATGTGTTGAGGGTGTTTTTTATTTCCTTTAATTAAAGTATGGATCGCTGCAGCATTATGATTAGAAAGTTACTAAATATTTTACATCCAGTTGCCTTTAAAAAAAAAAAAAGTAGTAGACAATTCATCATCCACCTTTTCTAATATTAAACTTCATGTTGCGAGTTTGGTGAGAATCTGTGTAAACAGATACTTGACAGGTAATGTATTATATGTCAGTATTTTATGAGAGAAGTTTGGGAGAGGGTTTTCTTAACCTGACATTTTGTGGTTTTGCCTCATAAAACTAGCAGAGGACTCTGCACGGATTGTTAATGGGGTGAAGTAATGAATCTGGGGTGGGTGCGATAGAATAGACTGTCATAAAGAGGGAGAGGGGCACATAGTACACAGTAGCTTCATTAATAGATAAAAGCAGGGGCAAGTTTTTTGCTGCGACCCAGGCTCTGAAACAAAACAGTGCTGTGAACATCAGAAAATCATTAAGTCAAGCTGTAGGAATTGCTTTCAGCAACTTGTTGTCGAAAGTGGAATTGATAAACAGTTTAAACTGTATCCTACCAACCTTTCTTTAACATAATTACTGAGAAAAGTGTATTTTTTACTTGCTCTGTAACTTCAAAAGAGAACCTTGGTAGTCCATTTAAAAATGGTGGGCTTGTTTCCCCTTTTGATGATTTTTGTTTCTCAAAAGTTCTGTAAGGCAGAAAAATTAGCCACGGTCATCTGCTTCTAAGTTTAAGGCATGCTAAGGAATATGAATCTAAATGCAATTGAAAGAAAAGACAAATTTTGGATAAATAGTATGTTAAAACTAAATTTCTAAAAAAGTGATCTAAACTTTTTAAAATTTGAGATTTAACATTGGAAAATTACATTATATGAATCGAAACAAGTTAATAATTTGCTGGCAAAATTTAAGAGTTTGGAATGCAGGAACAAGAGTTGTGAGGAAGTCCAATGATGAGAATGAAATGTGGATATTGGAAAATACTATGTTACTATGTATGTTTTTTACTGCTTAAACAAAACTTTAATAAATATTATTATTTAAAAAAAAATAAGTTTAAGGCATGCTTCGATATCTCTAAAGATTGAAACTGCTTAGGAGTGTGAACATTTTAATATTTGGTTCCGAAACCAAATTGGATCTCTGTATCCTATAAAATATCCAATTCCTAGAAATTAAATAGGTAGTAAGTTTATGCTTCTGAATGTTTCCTTTGGTATAAAAGTTGAAAGGATCAAGACCTGTTAATCTCAACACAGCTTGAAAGACCAAGGCTGTAATTCTGTGTACACTTTCTTAGGAGTAAACTCCATGGGACTTCCTTTTGAATATAATAAACATATATAGAATTGTGCTGTAAGTTGTACATATATACAGTGAAATACAAGGCCAAGAACCAATTAACCCCTTGTTTTGCTTCTCTGGAAATTTCTGGGTTTTTCTTCACAGTGCACCATGTGAGTAGGGCATGGGATAATACACTTCCTTTTCTACAGGTTATCTTCTGGAGCACAAATTCCCACTAAAGGCCTCAACCATGGTTAAACATTATACCAGCAACAATGTTAACCACAGTTCAGGCTAAACGGCGGTCACAGTTGATCAGCACTTACAAGTAGCTTCAAACTTGATTTCAAATGCTAAATATGGGACCAGTAATTATCTTTAATCATTCCTAATATTTCTGACAACATAACATTTCACTCTAGAAGGTAGAGAATGAGAACAGATAATGAGGATCATTCCCAATTGCTTGGTGATGATTAGAAAACTGGGTAGATAATCTTCTATATCTGTATCTATATCTAGCCATGTAGAAATTTTGGAAAACTATAGATTTTGAAAATATCTTTCAAGATCTATTTTTATTAAAAACTAACCCCACCCTGAATACAACAGTTTATTTATTACAAAACTCAACAAAAGAAGTCCAGTTCTTTCTAAATACATTTAGACTCTGCCAGCTTTCTTTTTCTTTTGTCTAGTTAGTGATTTCTTCTATTTTTAGTTTTTATTTATTGCAATATATTGGAAAACTTCTTGATCTCAAAACTCCAAAAGAAAAACCTAACCCACACTATCATAGTTTTCCTAAGTAATGACTGCAATGACCTCTCCAATCATTTCATGCCATCTGCTGTTATAGAAAGAGGCATATCATTTTAATGCATTTCCCATTAATATGAAATTGCCTAGAACTTGAGATCATCATCAGCCCCAAATGAAATAGAATTGGCCTCCACAGTCACTTATGGACACACTGTTAAGACCATGTTCATGGAAGACAAACTTACTCGGCTATGAGTGATCGCCAAATAAGGAGGAGTATTAAAAAGAAAGGGAAAACACATAATGATCTGGTGGAGGTGTCACCATATCACTACAATACATTAGAAAGTGATTTTGGTGGAAAGTGGAGATATACCTCTTTGGCCACACTTCTGGAGAGGGGGAGGTGTTTGATGATGATGATGATGACGACTGTACTGCTGGTTTTATATGTAACTGAAGTATGAATTTTGTGTAAAGCTGTTTTGATCTCATTGTTTAATCTAGGTTTAGACTGCACATATTTCTATCCTGGGACCTTTGAGTGAAGGGAGGATTATAAATACTATTAATAAAATACATAACAGGCCAGTATATGCTGAGACATCCGACCTATACTGTAATAAGGAACTAAGTACTTGAGCTATGAAAAGTCACTAGGAAGATGGAGCAAGCTTGCTTTCTCCTGCTCTGGAGGGTAGGACCTGAACCACTGGCTTCATGTTCCAAGAAAGGAGATTCCAACTAAACAACAGGAAGAACTTTCTGACAGTAAGAGATCTTTGACAGACAGTGGTTATGATGATAATGATGATGATGATATTTTTATTATTTATATGCTGAAAGTCTGACTGGGTTGCCTCAGCCACTCTGGGTGGCTTCCAACAAAATATTAAAACACACATAAAAAACCCAAACATTAGAAACCTCCCTGTGCAGGGCTGTCTTCAGATGTCTTCTAAAAGTCTGGTGTTTGTTTCCTTGACATCTAATGGGAGGGCGTTCCACAGGGTGGGCATGACTATCGAGAAGGCCCTCTGCCAGGTTCCCTGTAACCTCATTTCCCGCAATGAGGGAACCACCAGAAAGCCCTCAGAGCTGGATCTCAGTGTCCGGGCTGAACGATGGGGATGGAGACGCTCCTTCAGGTATGCAGTGGAACCGACTCCCTCAGAAGGTGGTGGACTCTCCTTCCTTTGAGGTTTTTAAGCAGAGGTTGGATGACCATCTGTCTTGGATAGTTTAGCTGAGATTCCTGCACTGCAGGGATCCCTTCCAACTCCAGAATTCTACGCTTCTATGAAAACTGCTACTTGCATCTAATGAACTCATTTCGACATAGGTGAAGTTTTGATGTTTAAAAGGTAACAACAGAATTTTGTGTGGTGGATAAATGGTAATGACAGCCCTCTTCTTCAGCAGGCACCTGACACATATGATGTGCCTACCATGCAGAGGTCTCAAGGTGTTGTTGCCCAATTTGCACAATCCTTCCCCTAGCAAATTAATATGCTGACTGTGTGGCTGCACATATTAGCCTCCATATGCAGCATCTGCACAATGTGCTACTTCAGGTGTATGGTAGAGAGGATGTATGGTGTATGGTGGAGATGGTGTAGCTCCTTCACAACCTGAAGCTTATCGTTGCATGGTAACAGTCTTAGCTGGCAGCTCAGTCTTACCGACCAAGTAGACTATTCCCTACCAAAATGTATGCCACAATGAAGTCATACAAGCCTCTGAGCTGGGAAAGCAGATTTTGTATTTTTACTGCTATACATGTTCCAACAATTTGCCAACATAAATTGCAAGCTCAGCAGTTTGAACAAGTTATACATTATTAACCATAGGCAACAAGGGGGCTACGTATCATGCAATTTAAGGCAATTAGTCAAGTGCTGTCAGCAAAAGATTCACTTGAGTGAGTCCCAAGTTTCTCAGAAGATCAAAGATAGCCAGTGTTGCATTCAATCCTAACCAGATCCAGATTCACACTTTCGATTAGGTATTTATGCTGATTTCGTGACTACTGCTTTTCCAGATCTATAAGAATAAGTGTGCTTTTGTTTTTTTACTAATATTTGTTTAATTAAGTTAATTAATTACAGCTTAACTGAAGTATTTTAAACTGAAGACCTCACACAGCTTTCAAAGCAGAGTCTGTAAGCTAATCCTCTTTTTTAAAAAAAAAAAACTGGCACTGAGGATGAAGTCAATAAATTGTCAATTAATAACATGCTTACTTTGATGGCTCTTCAGTAATTTACTTTCATACCACTTCATAAATTTCTTAGTACAACTTTTGGAATTTTGAGTACAGTACCTCTGCCATGGGAAAATTTGGTTTAAATCTGCTCTGCTGCCAATAAACCAATAAGACTAACTGACTGATAATCCTCCCACACTGCACTGTTTAGGTATATGCAGTCAACCAGTGAAAGTTTAATTTGTTCCGCTAATGGCACAGAAAACTACTCAGAATTATTCACTGTAAGTCTAAACTTCAGCTCCCTTCTATCGTACGGACAAAATCCTAAATCATTCTGTGCTTGGTAACTGAATCTGTTTTATCTTTCTTTTGATCCAAAGCATAACAAATATAATGAGCACTACAGATAACTCAGATTGAATTGCACCTACTAGCAAAAACAATTACGATATGCAAAACGCATTGAAAGAAACTAGTATCTCCTTGGACTCATAAAGCCTTTATATATATATTTTAATTTCTAAAGTGGTAACGTATATTTAAATGTTGGTCTTGAGCAAACAAAACATTAGGTATACCATGTGTATCAGATCTAAGTGCATTCAAATGAACTTATATGGCAAATGGAATATAATAGTAAATTAAACTTATAGTAGCAAATGTCCTTTTAAAATGTATCACTCAACACAATTGAGTCTTGAACGCTTATTTTTTTCATGTATCCGATTAAGAGCATAATCTAAGTTGGATTATTTTCTGTTAGTTGCAAAGTTGTGTGTTTGTTTTCTGTAATCGCTAGAGTACAAAATTTGGAAGAGATATAAATGGCACCAGGGCTTTTTTTCTGGAAAAAGAGGTGCCGAAACTTGGGGGAGCACCCAGCTGAAGCTGTTGAGCTTTGGAGATCTCCCCTTAAAAAGCTTCTCTGCTTACACCACCACCACCTGCCACACTGAACTTATCGCAGTGCCGCCAGCAGCCTCCGTCATTCAGCACTGAGCGATGTGCCGACGTGCCGCAATGCCGCAGAGGTGCCAGAACTCAGTTCCAGTGAGTTATGGCTAAAAATAAGCCCCGAATGACGCTCATCAAAAGCATTTCCCCCCAAAACAGAATGCTGCATATGCTAAGATTTTTAGCAAAGTTAAAAATCTGCCAAGTGAACTTGGAGCTATCCCCTTCCCTTGTACCAAGACAGCAGCCATAACTAGCAGTAACATGGAGAGGGGTCCCTGTCAAAACAAGGGTCACACATTGCCCATTGGTTGGTTCCAGAAAGGCCTGGGGATATTTCCGTCCATCTAATGCTGTCATAGTTGTAGCAGAAATAAAAACAATTTGGGGAGTCAAGTGGAACAAAGCTCTGTACAGATGTGCCACTTTCCTTTGTATATTTTGTGCACATCACTTTAAGCTCTAGATATGATCAGGCTGTTAGTAATTTCCTTGACACTGCGGCAGGCTATTTTATAGGGTCAACTTGTATACGTGCTACTTGAACAAACAGCTAGAATAATTCAAGAGGAAAACGGGGTTCAGCTGCTGGCAATAAATTGTTTTCCCCTTCTGCATTCTCTGAAATTTTAGGCAGGAATGCTGATCACTTTCCTGCAGTCTTTTCTAAATTCGTAAAGGTCTTAATAATCTTTCTTATGTATAGAAATTCCATGGAGGAGCTTGCTCTACTCAGTGACAGCCAATAATGAAAAAAGAGCTTAACATCTAGAGAAGATGCATACCTACCATGCCCAGGCAGTGTCCAACGACCCTTAAAACCCACATATAAAAGACAAGAATAGTGGGACATCCCTGAATTATCCCACTGTTTGCTGCCACAATCCCTTGTGAGGGTAGAGAAGCTACTGGGAAATACAAGGATAAGGCCTTACTCTATGATGTTTTAGTTAGATTGGTGGCTAAAGAGCTGCTTCAGATACTTGTCTGTTGGTGTGTTTGAGGTTTCCCCACCCCTGCTGAGTCAGAAAAGGAGTTTAGTTTTTGTGGCTAGCTCATTAATTTGGTTTTTGTGCTAACTCATTCATTTGTGTAGCCAGTTCTGCCACTTTACAGAGGACAGTCCTCTATCTGAAGTGTCATGAAGCAGAACTGAAGAGTTGGAAGGGACCCCAAGTATTATCCAGGCCAACCCCTCTGAAATGCAGGAATCTCAACTAAAGTATCCATGACAGATGGCCATCCAACTCCTGTTTATGGTGCACCACCTTCTAAGGTAGTCTATTCCACTTTCAAACAGCTCTTACCATTGGAAAGTTATTCCTAATGTTTTGTAGGAAACTCCTTTCTTGTTATTTCAATCCATTGGTTCAGGTCAGACCCTCGGAAGCAGGAGAAAACAAGCTTGCTCCATCTTCCATGTGACAGCCCTTCAGATATTTAAAGGTGGCTATCATATCACCTCTCAGGCTTCTCCAAGCTAAAAACAGCTAATTCCCTCAGCCCACCCCCATAAGATTCTATCATCTTGGTAGTCCTCCTCTACACACATTCCAGGTTGTCCATAAGCTTCTTAAACTGTGGTGTCCAGAACAGGAGACAGTACTCCAGGTGGGATCTGACCAAGGCAGAATAGAGCGGTACTATTACTTCCCTTGATTTGGACACCATAGTTCTGTTGCTGCACCCTAGGATTGCATTCACTTTTTTTGCTGCTGCATCACACTGCTGACTCGTGTTACACTTGTGGTCTACTAAGACCCTTAGATCCTTTTCACATTATCCTTTTTACCTGGCAAGCCAGGTGTCCCTCATTTTATTCATCTGCAGATTCGATGAGCACCCCCTCAACTTCTTCATCCAAGTTGTTTATAAAGATGTAGAACAACAATGGGCCTAAGACAGAACCCTACAGCACAGCACTTATACCTTTTTCCAGGATGATGAGGAACCATTAACGAGTACTCTTTGGGTTCGGCAAGTCAACCAGCTACAAATCCACCCAAAAGTTACCTCATCCAGAACACATTTTACCAGCTTCTCCACAAGAGTATCACGGGGGATTTTGTCAAAAGCCTTACTGAAATCAAGATGCACAGAATTCCCCTAGTCCATCAAGATTGCAATTCTATCAAAAAAAAAATAATGATATTTGTCTGGCCAGACTTTTTTTTGAGAAACCCATATGGCTCTTAGAAATCACAGCATTCTTTTCTGAATGGTCACAGACCAAGTGTTTTCTTATAGGTTTTAGGACCTTTCCTGATATAGACATCAAGCTGACAGGTCAGTAGGTTGCCTGGGTCTTCCTTTTTACCCTTTCTGAAGATGGAGACAAATTTTGCCCATCTTCAGTGTGTAGGGACCTTACCTGTTCTTCAAGAATTCTCAAAGATTATAGATTAGAGGCTCTGAGATTACAAATTCCTTTAGTACCCTTGGATAACCTCATTTTAATTCCTATAACTGGATACAAGGTGTTCTGTAGTTAATGGGCAGTGAACTGAGGTGATCACAGTGCCCTCACCTTAATGTAAATAAGCCTAAGTGCATTTAATTGAAATAACTATATATTCCTGACCACGGGACCTTCAATGAGCAAACACTGGAACTGCCATAGCAGCTGCTGCAACCACATCTAAGGCTTCGAAATGCACCTTTTTAATCATCACTAAGAGCTTTCATCAATACTTTTAATATTTATATGTAGTATGAAACTTTATGAAGAATTAGCTCCTGAATTTGCTTCTTTTCCTGTTTCCTCACTGTTCCTTTTCCCTTTGGTACCACATCTATTTAACTGTAAGCATGTAAGTAAGGACTGGTGTGTGTTTGTTTTTTAATGTTGGCACCTTGGAAACTTGAGATGCAGTGGCAACATCTCTCCCCATTTACTCTTTCCTCTATTTCCCTCTCCTTTCTATTTGTTTCCCCCATGCTGAATTGTATATCATAACTCTCTTGAAGCAGAGACCTAACCACTCATACTTAATTGTTTGATAATACAGTAACAATCACAGCACCACTTCAAAAAGCTCTAAGTAAAATTATTCAGCTAACAAATTCCATCAGTGCAAGGATCTCCTTTTGCACTACTGAACCTCTCCCTCCCCTACATGTGCAGCCCAAATCTGCTCCAGATGGTTGGGGGAACCCCTAGAACAGAATTAGGGGGCACACGGGCAAAGAAGAGAGAGAGAACATTATGTTGCACAAACATATCCTTGCACACATGAAATATTCCCACAATGCTTCACTGTAGATAACCCTTAGTCACAAAAAATTCCATTAGTGCTGCCTAGAGAACAGTGAGAAGGACCTTAAGTGTGATAAGCAGATGCTCATTCATTGAGCTTTAGCCCCACTTTGAACAGATGAGAATACAGAATACATATGAACAGCTGAAGTCTAAAAATCCTTATTATCTGTCTAGAAATCCTTGAACGTAACACAGTTGTTTCTGTCTTTCTGCATCCACTATGCGCACCATGATATCCATAAAGCTCTAACTCTAACGCTTTTATTGGTATGATGTAAAATTATTTGGTATGATGTAAAAAGAATAAGCACAGAGAAACTAAATCATCACATTCAGTTTCCTTCAGGGCTCTCCCTCAGGTAGAAAACGCCAAAAATAATAGATAATAAATATCAGGAATGGAAATCACTGTGGTATGTCATGGAACCAAACACATTGTTCTACCTCACAAAACACCAAAAATTGTCAAAATTGCTCTACAACTCAAAACAACAAATCAAATATCCTCATTCTGCTTTGCTTAAGGAAATGGACAGACTTGGAACAGCCTGAGTACTTCCAGTCAAATTCCATGACACTGGCTCTCTGGAGATGCAAAAGGAGGAAGAAAATTTGCTTCTGAAGCAAAGACCAAACAGTTGGCAAACCACTATTTGGATAACTTCTTTGAATTGTTTTTCCTTCTTCTGCTTTCCCACTTTAGGGCCAATTTTCTTAAATAAATCCCTTTGAGGAAAAGATTGTATTTTGCACCCCACGAAGCACACTGTTGGATATAGAATAGGTACATATTTTCCTCAACTTGTATCATTATTAAAATTATGTGCCACAGTACAATAAAAAACATTGAACAACCTTTTTTTGCTCTTATATTTGGCTTTCTAGCTGCCAAAACATTGGCTCTGGATATTATCCTGGCTGCACATGTCAAAAATGACAACTCACTTGTCAAACTTAACTGTAATTGAGTTCAAGTTACTGAAGGAGTTGCTTATGTTTGTAGACAGTCACAAAGAAGAGACAAAGGAGAAGAATAATTATGTAATACGGCCAATTAAACCTTGAAGTTATATAAACTGACCAAGTTCACAACTCAGAATGTGACTAAGGAATAATGAAGCTAGTCAGTAATTAAACTGATCATGTCTCCCTGAAGACAGAAACAATAGACACCAGCTAGTAGCTGACTACTCACTGGAACATTTTCCAGCTGTTTAAAGCAAAGACTTCAGAATGCATGCATGCATCTTATTTTCCCAGGATTTCAAAGTCCACATGCAGGCTGCTGCTCAGCTATTATAAATGAGTAATTCAAGTAGGGCACGACTACATATTGTATTAACTTAATAAAGATGTTTCACTCCAAATACATTAACATTTGTGTTTAGCCATCCCTGTTGGAGGGTCTGTTTGCCTTATACCATATTTTACTAATAGTAGGAGAAATTAAGATAAATTATTTTTAATTCTTTATTAATTTTAGACTTAAGATTTAAAATTATTTGACAGTTTCATATGTTAAAATGCATTACCAAAAAATCCAAAACACTTAACAAGAGTACTATTTTCTTCGGCAAATATTGCCCAATATATAAACCATCAAAAATTAGTACGCAAGTTGCCAAATATGTGCTAAATTACTTGTTGCATGCAAACAAATTACTACATTACAGTCAGCAGCATAAAAAAGGAATGTATTATTGCTGGGCTACATTGACAAAATATTCACCATTTAAGTAAATGAGAAGCATTAATAACCAGCATGGACTTCAGCACTAAATGTGCTTTTTGAGGTCTTCAAAATGAGTGAGAAAGAGGTGGAATGGAGGGCTTCCCCCATCTGTCCAATGACTAAAAAATGTTTAGGTTAGAGGGATATAAAATTTTCATATTCTCAGCAGTTAGCCTTGAGGACTTCCCTGTTCTCTCAATGGAAATAATCAAGTATCTATTATACAATCACAGCTGGAAGGCAAATGATAACACATACAATTCATATGCAGCTGCTTGGTTACCAGTTCACGTACAAATATGTACTAAAACAATCATTAATACCCAAATTTAGCAGTAATTATTAACAAGCAGAAAGAGGCAAGGGAATCTGAACGCAGCTACATCTTCAACTCCCTCTCAAATATTTCTGCCTCTCACATATATTTTACTTTGCCTTACTGGAGGTTCAAAGCCAAAAGAACCCAAGGGCTGGAGAGTAACACCGAAAAGTAACTGTGCCAATACCTGCATTTGGACATAAGAATAAATGAGAGTTTATCATTACAGGAATGAGTCTAAGGCTCATATACCCCCCACCCGGGCAGAAGCTTTCACATGTGCTGTTGACTAACCAAGTTTTACGTTTCATGCAAACCTAAACCAACTTTGGTTAGTCTTAACTATAGATTATTAAAACAAGCTAGCATGAGTTTGACCAAACTGCGGGAGGCAGTGGAAGACAGGAGTGCCTGGCGTGCTCTGGCCCATGGGGTCATGAAGAGTCGGACACGACTAAACGACTAAACAACAACAACAACATCTTCAACCCTAGGTTTAAAAAGCTGATTTGTTTCAATAAACTATCATTAAGACCATTCAGAGTTAGTGTTTAGATAGAATGGCAAAAACTGATTAATTGGGAAAAGGAAATGAAAGCTTCTGAATTCCTAATCACAACCATGCTAGTGGAGGGGAGAGTCCACAATACCAAGGCTTGCTAAGGCTGGATCCTAACACTAGGTCATAGCACAATGATATGCCTGAATGCAGCCACTGTGTTTACATGCAAATATTAGCCAGACTTTGTGTCTTATTGTAGTTTACTGTGAATGAGCAGTGTGTTAAGTGTTCACTCCTGCTTTGTCACTTCCACAGCCTGAGCTGGATGAACTCTTGCTTCACAAGAGGAGTCCAACCTGGCCATTTTTATTTTAGAGAAAAAGCAGCTGTGCAGTCCCAGTCGGTTTGGCATTAAGGCTGTAAGAACCTTCATTATAACCAAACACGGGTCCAAACATGTTTAGTCAGAAACTCTTTTCTGATAATTTGAATCCATTGATTCGGGTCCGACACTCTGGAGCAGGAGAAAACAAGCTTGCTCCATCTTCCATGTGACAGCCCTTCAGATATTTGAAGATGGCCATCACATCACCTCTCTACTCCAAGCTAAACATAGCCAACTCTCTCCCTCCCTGAGGGTCATTCTCCCTGAGCTCATTCTGAGCTTTAGTCCATCTGACCTTCTTCCTGAAAGTAGTAAACATGTGCAATATTTGTGAGCTATTTATCTGCCACTCCAATTAATAAGCGTAAGGAATGAAGGTGCCTGTTTCTTGTTGCCACCATCTCACTTCTGTAGTAGGAAGTCTATATCAAAAGAGATCTGGTGTAAACTAACCAAAAGATAGGAGCTACCCTTAGTGAAGTACTTTGTGTAGCACTGACCAAAAAGCAGACAAGGGAATGTATCCAAACAGAACTGAGAATCCAGATGTGGAGGACACAATATATTGAATAGCAGACACAGAACTGGAGACACCACTGCTAACATTTTATCAGGTTTCCCACTCCTGTCCTAAACTTCCCACCAGTCCAAACTACAGTGGTACCTTGGAAGTCAAATGGAATCCATTCAACTTCCAAAACATTTGGGAACCAAGGCGCAGCTTCTGATTGGCTGCAGGAAGCTCCTGCAGCCAATTGGAAGCCATGGAAGTCATGGTGGATGTTCGAGTTCCAAAGAACATTCGAAAAATGGAACAATCACTTCTGGTTTTTGAAACCAGAATGCTGGACTACCAAAGCATTTGAAAACCAAGGTATGACTGTAGTTCCCTCCCTGTCACCACTACTAGCTCATGGAGACAAGCTAAAATTCTCCTCTGCACTTGAATGGCAAAAGGACCTGAAATCCTTCAGGAAGGGACTAACGAGGAAACAGAAAGGCAAGGGAACTTCTAGCTGCCATCATTCTGCAGTTCACAGTGGCTGCATTGGACTTCTCCTTCCCTGCACTTAGATAGCAAAAAGACCAGCAGTCCACAGGGGAAGGCAGTAAGGAACACACAGCCATTGCCAGCAATTGAGGGAATGAAATAGCAGTGGAAAAAGCCTCAATGACCTAATGAAAGCTGCATGGGGTGGGGTGAGGTGGAGAGGATATGCTACCTCAGAGCTATGCTATTTGTTAGAGATGGTAAAAATTGCCTTAGTGTAATTGCACTGTATTATTTCATATATAAAGTGCCCTGTGGGTCATTATGTATCATGAAGCAGGATAGAAATTTGATAAATAAATCAAATAAATAAAAAGCACAACAAGGGAAGGGTTTGTACATTTCAGTGTATGGGTAGTAGACCTGGTCCTGGCATATTATTGAGGCTACAGCCACTACATTGAACAGGCACAAAAATACAGGTACATTCCATAAAGCATAAAACTACATACACAGAACTGTAGTGAATGGAACTAACTTCCTTTGTCTATAAAACCACCACTATTTCCTGATTGACCAACAGTTGTGCCTATGGAGAAAACTTTGGATTTACACTATAATATGCCCCTAACATAAGGTGCTACACTCAATATGGCAGCAAGTTTGGAAAACTCAGCAGTGGCCAGAGGATTGGAGAAGATCAGTCTACATCCCAATTCCAAAGAAGGGCAATGCCAAAGAATGCTCAAACTACCGCACAATTGCACTCATTTCACACGCTAGCAAGGTTATGCTTCAAATTCTACAAGGCAGGCTTAAGCAGTATGTGGACCGAGAACTCTCAGAAGTGCAAGCTGGATTTTGAAGGAGCAGAGGAATCAGAGACCAAATTGCAAAAATGCGCTGGATTATGGAGAAAGCTAAAGTGTTCCAGAAAAACATCTACTTCTGCTTAATTGACTATGCAAAAGCCTTTGACTGTGTTGACCACAGCAAACTATGGCAAGTTCTTAAAGAAATGGGAGTGCCTGATCACCTCATCTGTCTCCTGAGAAATCTCTAGGTGGGACAAGAAGCTACAGTTAGAACTGGATACTACAGGAACAACTGATTGGTTCAAAATTGGAAAAGGAGTACAACAATGCTGTATATTGTCTCCCTGTTTATTTCACATATGCAGAATTCATCATGAGAAAGGCTGGGCTGAATGAATCCCAAGCCGGAATTAAGATTGCCAGAATAAATAACAACAACCTCAGATATGCAGATGACACAACCTTGACGGCAGAAAGTGAGGAGGAATTAAAACAACCTTCTAATGAGGGTGAAAGAGGAGAGCACAAAATATGGTCTGAAGCTCAACATCAAAAAAACGAAGATCATACCATCACCTCCTGGCAAACAGAAGGGGAAGAAATGGAGGCAGTGAGAGATTTTACTTTCTTGGGCTCCATGATCACTGCAGATGGCTACAGCAGTCACGAAATCAAAAGACGCCTGCTTCTTGGGAGAAAAGCAATGACAAACCTAGACAGCATCTTAAAAAGCAGAGACATCACCTTGCCAACAAAGGTCCGTATAGTTAAAGCTATGGTTTTCCCAGTAGTGATGTATGGAAGTGAGAGCTGGACCATAAAGAAGGCTGATCGCCGAAGAATTGATGCTTTTGAATTATGGTGCTGGAGGAGACTCTTGAGAGTCCCATGGACTGCAAGAAGATCAAACTTATCCATTCTTAAGGAAATCAGCCCTGAGTGCTCACTGGAAGGACAGATCCTGGAGCTGAGGCTCCAATACTTTGGCCACCTCATGAGAAGACTCCCTGGAAAAGACCCTGATGTTGGGTAAGATTCAGGGCACAAGGAGAAGGGGACGACAGAGGATGAGATGGTTGGATAGTGTTCTCAAAGCTACCAGCATAAGTTTGAGGAAACTGCGGGAGGCAGTGGAAGACAGAAGTGCCTGGCATGCTCTGTTCCATGGGGTCACGAAGAGTCGGACACGACTAAATGACGAAATAACAACAACAACATGCCCCTAACATAATCTGAAATTGCAACAGGAGCAACACAGGAAATGCATTGTTTCTCACTTGCTATAGGTAGCTAGATCACAACATTTCATAACCCTAAAACTGTCAGATTTTTATAAGCTAGCAGATGCAGAAGTGATTTGGGGCTGAACAAGGTTCTCTGAAGTATCCAAAGCCCCTTTACAGAGTACAAAAGAAATCACTTACACTTGTAGAAACAACTTAAAGGAGATTATAGCTATTTACATTAGCTAAACCTTTCGAATAGCTATAATTTAATTCTTATGGCTGCTATTGTTTCTAAATCAGCAAGATTTCATTTTTAAAGTACTGCATTTGCTCATATCCCTTCTGTTTCTCCTATTTAATCTTTATAAATCTGAAATGCTGAATTTGCTGTATCACAATTTCCATAGGAACAGAACATTACATCATAAATACAGAACTATGACCTCACCACAGGATCTGGCAGGAGGAGAACCTGTATAGCATCAGAAAAAACAATTTCTTCAACCCATAAAAGTATCTAATAGCAACTATGAAACACAGACCCTAATTCAGAATCATACCACAGCAAAGCATGTACTAATTCAATGACTGCTGTTGGAATGTTGTTGTGCCTTTAAAAAGGTTAAGTGTGTGTGTGTGTGTGTGTGTGTGTGTGTGTGTGCACTGTATATATTACTATCATCAGGTGCTAGTGCTATATAGTGTGAAATGGCCTGGACACCAAGTACCTTAGAGATTACTTCCCCTTGGGCGACTGACATAATCAGATGGGGCTCTTTTCCTAAACTCTGCTCTAGACAGACTCATTTATTTAGCATTTATGTTGTCAACTTTCTGTTATTGCCAGTGTATTCTGTTATATTATGTACATTTTGTTGTTGTTATTGTTGTTTTGTTTAGTTTCACACAAAATATTATGATATATTTCTACACAGTGCCATCTGGAAATCTCCCTAAGAGAGACAGAAGCAATTTAGAAATTGTAGATGGCTCTCATTCCTCATGGAGATTATGGACAATGAACTATCAAATACTCATCTTGATATTATTTTTACCTAAGCAAACCCTATGTAAGAATTTAAACTATTTTTAATCTGCTCTTCAAAATTACAAAAGGACATTTTTAAGTCCAACTGATTTCAGAGGGACTTAAATTCAATGAGAATTTAAAATGATTACTGTTAGTTTCATCAAACTTTACAGGACTCTTACCAAGCATTCAAAGATAAAGTAATGAAAATATATCAAATTCTGTGGGAAAGATTAAATTATTCCGTGCCCCAGTGAAAGTACCTTGACCACGGAGTACTGGCAGCTATCATAATACTTTTGAAATTATTCATATTAAGATTAAAGACTATTTTGTTCCTCTATTCCCACAACTGACTGGTATGGTAAAGAGATCAATCCCTACTTTCAGATGTAACATCTTTAACATTTGCTCTCTTTCTGTGCCTGTGATTAAATGTAACATTTTGAAATCCCAAAGTTCTGAGAAAAGCATAAATCCTTGTCTCACAGCTGCTGTTTGACTCTGAAAACACATGCATTTTCTTTTCAAGCTTCGGCCATCAAGAAATCCCAACAGACTAGAGCTGGAGAACACCTGTATCTCTTCATTTAGTTCCAATAATGGCATATAAACTTCAAAATTACAAAAATAGATGCTATGTTCAGCTGCAGTTACATTTTGCTCCTAATTCCCGTGAACAAAAATGCTAAGAGCATGAAATCATTCAAGCAAGCTCTGTCAGCAGGAGGATAAGATTTTTTTTGCACCAGAAATCCAGTGGGAACGTGATAGAAAACTGGCAACAATTACAGATAAAGTACATAGTTAAGTCCTCAGGGAGAGAAGAGGAAATGTAACAAGATAGATGGGTATCATTTTTAAGCTTTTATGCCCAAATCATAAATGTGAATTGTCTTTAATTACTACAATGTTTTGATGCATTTATTATACATTTTAAAAGCCCATCAGTTAATGTATTAAATATTTTGATCATGTGTATTTACCTAATATATATATATTTTAAAAGCAACACTGTTTGAAGTCTAGACCCTTTTAGAGTTGATGGCATCTTGGACCTGAATTACGAATGAGAAATATGGGCAACTTCATTTTGCCCTCTCCTGAATGGGAAAAAAAAGTGAGGCAGCAAACCCGGATTTTATGCCCATCCCTTCCTTTCCAATTAACCCCACTGAACAAAATTAACCTTTACAAAGTATGGAAGTATCAAGTAACATTGTTGTTGCTGCTATAATTTATGTTTCTGCAGATTGCAGTATGGGACTTGTTCCTTATACTTTGGGGGAGAAGTAAAAAAGGTAATATGTGAAATATCCCACCACACCAAACATTATTAGGATGCAGAAAGGCCTAGATTTTCCCATAAAATTTTAAGAAAGAAAAAGAAGTTATCGCTTTGAAAAATATGACCTGTTGCATTGCAAATACTTGAAACAAATTTACAGTGTTGTTTTTTGAATGGCTTCTACAGGATTAACAAAAGCAAACAAGATCAAACTTCAACATTACTAAGGAAATATGGCATAGAGTTTAATATTAATGCAAAATCAAGTGATTTCTTATTACATTATATATGCACAATTGGGAGAGTCCCAAGCAACGGACTCCAGTAACTAGGAACAATAGCCACCTTGGGGTGGTGAACAAATTTTCCAAACTACGTAAGTAAAAATAAGAAACTTGCGTTTTAGTATCTTATGGTTTGATTTGGTTTATTTCAATCTGCTTTCCCAACTCATTTATTACTTTTACTGTCTCATTCTTTCTGCAAGTAAAACAGTTTCTGAGTCTTCACATTCAAAACTTGTTACAACCTTCCTGATTGCTTTTGCCCTCTGAAAACAGGTGGACAAATCAGGCTAATTTGCAAATATGAAATGCCGCATTATGTCTGAGTATGTATAGTGCATATCACTATCCTGAAACCACTTCAGATGGTTAAATGAAATGACAAGGGAGCACTTCCTCTCATCATGCATCTTGGTCTGATCTAAAGGGGAGGCTTCTTTCAAAAACTGGAGGCAGCTCTCAATGTTTAAAGAATATATTGAATTACTAACAAAATATGCTGAGCATGAGAGTTAAAACCAAAGCCTGGCTTTTTTCAGCCAATTAAAATTCTTGGATTCCATCCGCATTTTTCATGCTTGCCCAATTAAAGGGTCTTCATGACATCCTGCAAACGGGTATGATTTCTTGTAAACTGCTTAGAGGTTTCATTACAATCAAGCGGTATATAAATTTTGTTAAATAAATAAATAAAATGATGGAAAACAGCAAGGAATGGCTCAGTGTTGCCACACAACATTCAAAATGTGTACAGCTAAAAGCAAGACTAAAAGCTAAATACCTAGTTTGCACAGAATTCTAAAGAGCTCCTAATAACATTTCAGTCATTTAATGTAGCAAACACTTAGACTGTGTTCACATTTTATGCTAAACCATTGTTTAGCACTGCCTGAGCAAGCCTGAGTGAAATATCAAGCTAACTTGCGCCCCATTCCTCTTTCACCTTCCCTCCCACAGTTGGGAGGAGGACTTCGGTGGAGTTTATTCTGACTGTTACAGATCACTTTCTTAATGTCATGGCTGAACCAGAAATCCTGGTTAGTTTAACAAGTCATCGTTACGACCTATGGTTTGAAGTTGACTTGCTATGAAATCTATTAGAGAAGAAGGGGCAGACTGAGAGCTCAACATTTGGCTCAGGTTTGACCACATAGCACTAAAGTAGCTGCCAACCTTTTGGGGCCAGTAGGTCCACCTGGAATTTTGTGAAAGTGTCATAGGCAGCAGACACAAAACAGCTGTTGCAGGAGTTTCTGCCACATTTAAGAGAGCAGAAAGAGAGAGAGAGACACAAAATTGCATGGGAATGGCCACAAAAAGAAAAGGGGAAAAGGCACCTACCTGTAGGTCAGCCACTGCTGTGCTCATTGACAGAGAGCAGCTTTTTGCATCCCTACTCAGTTCAGAAAAGAAGAAGAGTAGGTGCCCAATCCTGGCATCCAGTGAAATGTGCACATGTTTAGGGCTCAGCATGTTGTTGTTGTTGTTGTTTAGTCGTTTAGTCGTGTCCGACTCTTCGTGACCCCATGGACCAGAGAACGCCAGGCACCTCTGTCCTCTACTGCCTCCCGCAGTTTGATCAAACTCATGCTGGTAGCCTCGAAAACACTATCCAACCATCTCGTCCTCTGTCGCCCCCTTCTCCTTGTGCCCTCCATCTTTCCCAACATCAGGGTCTTCTCCAGGGAGTCTTCTCTTCTCATGAGGTGGCCAAAGTACTGGAGCCTCAGCTTCACAATCTGTCCTTCCAGTGAGCACTCAGGGTTGATTTCCTTCAGTATGGAGAGGTTTGATCTTCTTGCAGTCCATGGGACTCTCAAGAGTCTCCTCCAGCACCATAATTCAAAAGCATCAATTCTTCGGCGATCAGCCTTCTTTATGGTCCAGCTCTCACTTCCATACATCACTACTGGGAAAACCATAGCTTTAACTATACAAACCTTTGTTGGCAAGGTGATGTCTCTACTTCTCAAGATGCTGTCTAGGCCTGTCATTGCCCTTCTCCCAAGAAGCAGGCGTCTTTTAATTTCGTGGCTGCTGTCACCATCTGCAGTGATCATTGAGCCCAAGAAAGTAAAATCTCTCACTACCTCCATTTCTTCCCCTTCTATTTGCCAGGAGGTGATGGGACCAGTGGCCATGATCTTCGTTTTTTTGATGTTGAGCTTCAGACCATATTTTGCGCTCTCCTCTTTCACCCTCATTAAAAGGTTCTTTATTTCCTCCTCACTTTCTGCCATCAAGGTTGTGTCATCTGCATATCTGAGGTTGTTGATATTTCTTCCGGCAATCTTAATTCCGGCTAGGGATTCATCCAGCCCGGCCTTTCGCATGATGAATTCTGCATATAAGTTAAATAAGCAGGGAGACAAAATACAGCCTTGTCGTACTTCTTTCCCAATTTTGAACCAATCAGTTGTTCCATATCCAGTTCTAACTGTAGCTTCTTGTCCCACATAGAGATTTCTCAGGAGACAGATGAGGTGATCTGGCACTCCCATTTCTTTAAGAACTTGCCATAGTTTGCCGTGGTCGACACAGTCAAAGGCTTTTGCATAGTCAATGAAGCAGAAGTAGATGTCTTTCTGGAACTCTCTAGCTTTCTCCATAATCCAGCGCATGTTTGCAATTTGGTCTCTGGTTCCTCTGCCTCTTCTAAATCCAGCTTGCACTTCTGGGAGTTCTCGGTCCACATACTGCTTGAGCCTTCCTTGTAGAATTTTAAGCATAACCTTGCTAGCGTGTGAAATGAGTGCAATTGTGCGGTAGTTGGAGCATTCTTTGGCACTGCCCTTCTTTGGGATTGGGATGTAGACTGATCTTCTCCAATCTTCTGGCCACTGCTGAGTTTTCCAAACTTGCTGGCATATTGAGTGTAGCACCTTAACAGCATCATCTTTTAAAATTTTAAATAGTTCAGCTGGAATACCGTCACTTCCACTGGCCTTGTTATTTGCAGTGCTTTCTAAGGCCCATTTGACTTCACTCTCCAGGATGTCTGGCTCAAGGTCAGCAACCACACTACCTGGGGTATACGGGACATCCATTTCTTTCTGGTATAATTCCTCTGTGTATTCTTGCCACCTCTTCTTGATGTCTTCTGCTTCTGTTAGGTCCTTTCCACTTTTGTCCTTTATTATGGAAATCTTTGTACGAAATGTTCCTTTCATATCTCCAATTTTCTTGAACAGATCTCTGGTTCTTCCCATTCTATTGCTTTCCTCTATTTCTTTGCATTGCTCGTTTAAGAAGGTCTTCTTGTCTCTCCTTGCAATTCTTTGGAAATCTGCATTCAATTTCCTGTATCTTTCACCATCTCCCTCACATTTTGCTTGCCTTCTCTCCCCCGCTATTTGTAAGGCCTCATTGGACAGCCACTTTGCTTTCTTGCATTTCCTTTTCATTGGGATGGTTTTCGTTGCTGCCTCCTGTATAATGTTACGAGCCTCCATCCATAGTTCTTCAGGCACTCTGTCCACCAAATCTAAATCCTTAAACCTGTTCCTCACTTCCACTGTGTATTCATAAGGGATTTGACTTAGATTGTATCTTACCGGCCCAGTGGTTTTTCCTACTTTCTTCAGTTTAAGCTTGAATTTTGCTATAAGAAGCTGATGATCTGAGCCACAGTCAGCTCCAGGTCTTGTTTTTGCTGACTGTATAGAGCTTCTCCATCTTTGGCTGCAGAGAATATAATCAATCTGATTTCGATGCTGCCCATCTGGTGATGTCCATGTGTAGAGTCGTCTCTTGTGTTGTTGGAAAAGCGTGTTTGTGATGACCAGCTTGTTCTCTTGACAGAACTCTATTAGCCTTTGCCCTGCTTCGTTTTGATCTCCAAGGCCAAACTTGCCAGTTGTTCCTTTTATCTCTTGACTCCCTACTTTAGCATTCCAATCCCCTATGATGAGAAGAACATCCTTCTTTGGTGTCACTTCTATAAGGTGTTGTAAGTCTTCATAGAATTGGTCAATTTCAGTTTCTTCAGCACCAGTAGTTGGTGCATAAACTTGGATTACTGTGATGTTAAAAGGTCTGCCTTGGATTCGTATCGAGATCATTCTATCATTTTTGAGATTGCATCCCAGTACAGCCTTCGCCACTCTTTTGTTGACTATGAGGGCCACTCCATTTCTTTTACGGGTTTCTTGCCCACAGTAGTAGATATGATGGTCATCCGAACTGAATTCACCCATTCCCGTCCATTTTAGTTCACTGATGCCCAGGATGTCAATATTTATTCTTGCCATCTCATTTTTGACCACCTCCAACTTACCCAGGTTCATGGTTCTTACATTCCAGGTTCCTATGCAATATTTTTCTTTACAGCATTGGACTTTCCTTTCGCTTCCAGGCATATCCGCAACTGAGCGTCCTTTCGGCTTTGGCCCAGCCGCTTCATCAGCTCTGGATCTACTTGTACTTGCCCTCCGCTCTTCCCCAGTAGCATGTTGGACGCCTTCCGACCTGAGGGGCTCATCTTCCAGCGTCATAACTTTTATATGCCTGTTGTCTTTGTCCATGGAGTTTTCTTGGCAGGGATACTGGAGTGGCTTGCCGGTTCCTCCTCCAGGTGGATCACGTTTGGTCAAAACTCTCCACTATGACCTGTTCATCTTGGGTGCCCTGCTCGGCATAGTTCATAGCTTCTCTGAGTTCTTCAAGCCCCTTCGCCACGGCAAGGCAGTGATCCATGAAGGGCTCAGCATAGGAGAGGTCAACCAGTACAAACAGAAACTCGTGTGCATTATGGGTTTCAAAGGAGATCTATTCAAACATTTCACAGGCTTCATAAAAGGGATTGGAAGGCACATTGGAACCTGCCAGACAATGGGCTGGCAACCCCTACAGTAAAGCATGAATCATATGCCTTAAAAAAATAAAAGTAGCACAAGGACAATATATATGAAAAGCAACCCAGGACCGTGTTAAGATACTATACCTTAGCAGAACACAAGAAGATTCCAATAGCTGGCTTGAATTTCAGCTTTCCAAATGAGATTGCAGTGCCTCTCAATGTATTTCACAAACAATGTGAGAAACATGTAGTTTCCATTGGCTTCCATGGGTTCCCTTAACACTCTTTACCATCCTTCTGAATACTATATTAGATACAGGAACATAACATAACAAATATTTCTGATAATTTCTGCACTCACCAGAACTGTAGCTGTAGTCTTTATGTTGAGGGATCTGAATTGTGAAGGCAAACAAATCTGGAGCAAGGATTGACTCTGGCTTTCTGCTTTCATTAAGCCATTTGCTGCTGTATAAGTCTCTGGTATCAGATGGGCCTTGAATTAAAGGGATCAGCTTCTCCTTTCCACCATCTCCTAAGTGTATTATAACAACAACATTGTGGTTTAGTGAAGAGATGTTCAGTGAACCTCAGAGAACTATATAATCACAATGACATTTATTGTATTGAAGAAGCCAGATAACACTGCCTTTTCTATTACTAAGGACAGAAATAATCTGTAATTAATCATTTCCTAAAAACAGTCAGAATGTATTAAATAATTTGCATAGGTTAAAAGATGATATCAGTAGTTTACCTGCAAACATTTTAAGCATATTCAAAGTATTTCAGGGCTATGTTCTATGGACGCATTAAATTCATTAGATTTCAGAGCTTCAACATATAAAATAAACATCTTTAAATGTTTACGTCTCTGTGTTACTTGAACATATGAGCTCCAGTCATACATATGCTCACTTATAATAGAAGCCTCCTCAAAATCAGTTTTTGGAAAGAGAGCAAAAGTTCGTGAGGAGGTTACTGCCTCCCTATTATGAAGACTAAAGGACAAAGATAAGTGAATCAAGTTTAGGACTAATCTGCCAACCGTCCACTATGCTGTGGTGGGTTGGACATACCTCAGCCTTACTGACTTTGTAAGGTGGAAGGCAATGTCTCTTTGAAAGATCACAGAGAAAATATTCACTTGCTCCAAATAATTATTATAAATGCTTCTTCTGCATATGGGACAAACTGGATAAGACAGCTGCTGGCTGCCGCATCCACTTGTCAAAAACTAGAGAAACTGTCCCAAAACCAGGAGAAAAATATTTTGAGAGGACTGAGAGACTGTCCAATACATTGCTCTCCTGATCAGCTACATACCTGAACAATACAGAAAATAAGAGAAGGGCAAGGCCAATCAGTGCAAAGACTCCAGATTTATTGAAAGATTAGCTTTAAAATGTATCTGAATTCCCAACACATTTGAAATGCCTTCCTCAGAGGACGTTGTACTGCTCTTTCATAGTGACAGGTCATAGAAAACACTATTCTCCCCAACTTAGGCTGATTTTGCAGTTTTGCCATTTCAATATTGTAACTGGGTGGTAAGTGGCAAACCATGAGGGTTGACACGGTGTGTAACCATGGCAACATAAACACACTAGAAGAAAACAGCTTTTTCCATGACTAAACTACTCTATATCCAGTGTCCTGAGGAAGAACATAGGAATGCTGAACATTTTAAAACCAGTTTTTCAATTTTCTTACATAAATCTGATTTATCAATATGGTCAAACTCTGAGGTCAAAGACATAAAATCTGAATACATCGTTCTCTCTTTGGTATATGTTTTCAGTATGAAACAGTGATTATTTGTAGATTTTACCACTCAGTTTTTGGGCTGCTAATACAGAATTGTCTGTACCTCACTTGTTTAAGAGATGCTGTATGTATAATTTAGCATGGATATCCCTGGGGAATAGATGGCCAGACTGGTTGTATCCTCTTTATTAAATATGGAATTACTATGGCCATTGAATAGCCAAAGGAGGCTGGCATGTCTAGCCAGCAGGTGAAAATGAGCTGCCAAAATTAGGGCTCCTTATTTAATGTGTATTGAATCAAAATGGTGAGATAAGCAAAAAATTTATACTGGTTTGTCTGCATGATATTAATAATACAGTGACTTATAAGGTAGTATTATTTGCAGTAGGTGCAACTTAGTTTTGATCACAAATGGTGAATAATAAGTTATTAGTCTGAAGGAATAATTATTATACTTGATTAATAGTTGAAATCAAGTCAACTATATTGTTGCGAATTTACCTGAACATTTGTTAATATGCTATAAATCAGTTTTCTTGATTTGCCATAAAAGACTGGAGCTAATACTTCAATTATCTCCTTTTGCACAAATTGGCTTTGGCCTTTTTGTCATCTTTCTGCTGTGTGGTGTTGCACTCCTTCTGGTTGCAATTATAGGACTGGCCTCATTTATAGGGGCCTTAGGGAAAAATCAGAAGCAGGGCTTTTTCTTTCCTTTTTTTGTCCAGCAGCAGCAAATCTACCTAAGGAGTAAATTATAGCAGGTGGTACACTTTCAAGTAGCCATGTTGTTTTCTCTTAACTGGATCCAAAATAGGCTTTAGCAATTGATTCCCTGCCCCTATTTTTTTCTATTATTTAACTGAATCTTATTTATGGATCATTAATTCTAAGACACAGGTGGCGCTGTGGGTTAAAGCCTCAGCGCCTAGGACTTGCTGATCGAAAGGTCGGCGGTTCGAATCCCTGCTGCGGGGTGCGCTCCCGCTGCTCTATCCCAGCGCCTGCCAACCTAGCAGTTCGAAAGCACCTCCGGGTGCAAGTAGATAAATAGGGACCGCTTACCAGCGGGAAGGTAAACGGCGTTTCCGTGTGCAGCTCTGGCTCGCCAGAGCAGCGATGTCACACTGGCCATGTGACCCGGAAGTGTCTCCGGACAGCGCTGGCCCCTGGCCTCTTAAGTGAGATGGGCGCACAACCCCAGAGTCTGTCAAGACTGGCCCGTACGGGCAGGGGTACCTTTACCTTTACCTTTAATTCTAAGACTACAATCATATTCTGTTAGGGCACTTATATTTATCTAGTTGTCATTTTCTCCAGATGCATAAATTGGAAGCTCTTACCTGACATTTTGTGATTCTTAGTCCAAAAAAACCACAGGAAAGCCAGCATTCAATATATTTAAGCACAGGTACAGAATCCATCCAATTTTAGATATAGGTAATACTCAGCAAAGATCTTACATTCATATGCAAAACAGTTTAAATGTTGTGCACTTCATGTATCTGGCATTATGTAACATTCGAGGAAACAATGTTTCATTTCTCCCCCAAAAAACTTAATCATTATGGAGATACAGAATTCAGTTTCTACACTCACATTCAGAGTATTATCAAGCAGACTCTTGATTTTGACCTGTGTTGATTTTGAATGCCTTTAAAACTGTAGTGACCAAAACACCTTACCATAGTTTCTTATTTTTTACCTTTGACGATGCCATGCTACATCATCCTATCCTGTTTCTAAAAACAAAAAAATTAAAAATACATCTGATTCATAGGAACAATGAATAAATTCTTGTTTCAGTAACTCTCCTTGTAAAAAGCAAGGCCAATTCTCCTACACAGGCTATAAACTTTTACATGGTCCAGCTGCACATACCTGGGGCTTTGGCACAAATTTTTATTGATCCCATGGTCCCAGAGGCACATTTGACCAATGATGTGCTGCAGTACTTCAATTCAACATTCTGGATTGAGCCCTCAAGAGTTGGCAGGGGATTCTTAGATTTCACACCTAATAAAAGAAAACTGCAAATGTACTAGCCTGCTGAATTTAAATATTTTTATATTCTTTCACCAAGACATTTAAATTTAATTATACTTTAATTATCTGCTTTACAATATTTTTCTTTGGATTCTAAAGATAATTTATTTATAGTATACAACTATTATATGCTTAGATCTATACAAATATCTCTTCTACATAAGAATACAGATCTTTATTATACATAAAAACACAGAACGTTGCATCAAATTAATTAGCTGGTCATATTCATATATGCATTAAACTTTGCTTTCACTGTCATATAAAGGCAAGCCAGGCTCCTCTAGCTCCTCTTTTTAATCCTGTAATTTCAAAGTGTTAAAACGAGGTTTTTTTTATTTAAAAAAAAAGTCTAAGATTTCACTTAAAACCATTTGGTTCAGTAGCAAAATAAAAATTAAACTTATGCAGCTGAGTTGCACAGCAGGTAACTACACGTGTCATCTTTTTACGGAAACCAAAGTTCGAACTTTGCTTCATGTCAGAAGTGGAAATCGGTTTGGTGGTCTCTTCTGTCTCCATTTGTACACTCAAGGAGGCTACCACACAGTTTGGCACAACTCAGCACTTACTGGCAGCTGTTTCTGAAGAGAGACCTAGAACTGCAACAGTGGGGGATGTTACAGGTCACGAGTGCACAACTCTGGCAGTTGCACAGGAAAGCTAACTGAACACCCACCCACATTACATTTGGCTGTATCCATTGCTATTATTTCATAAACGGCAATATTCAGGAAAGCTGCATTAACTCACAGTATCTGGAAAAGTTAGCTTGGGCACCTGTGAGAAAAAGTGAGTTGCAGGGAAGGAGGGGAAATCTCCCTTGTACAAAAGTGGGAATTCCAAGCACAGCAGAGCTCTGCTTGTGTAAGATTCTGCTGCCCAATCTTGAGCAATGCCCCCTTCTTTCTGCAGCCCCTTATGACATGGCACAGTGGGTTCCCAGACCCTCTGGACTCGCTTTTTGGGGGTACAGGAGGTTGCAGTGGTAGCAGAGAGAGACTGATTGCACAGGTAGCCTTCTGCTCATCCACCCACTGAATACGATCCACAAGTTGTGCATTGTCTGAAATAAGGGGTGCAGATCATATTCCGTGTTATGTACCAGGAAAACAAAACAAAAGAAGGTTGTTGAATAACGTTCAAAAATCCAAATGAATGAAATCTGCCTGACCCTTTGAAGTCGTCATGGCTGACTGTTATATTCAAATGATGCATCTTATCATCCATTAACCACACAAAATAATTGCCCTGTTAAGCTGCATGCTGGACAGGAACAGATTCCCTAACAGGAAAGTACGCCTTTTAAAATTTAGATACAAAGTCTCCAGCTGCATACTGCAGAGCATAGATGAAACCCGTTAGAGAAGCCTACACCCCTCACATTAGCTAAAGTAGGCTGCAGTATTTGCACAGTGTGCAACACTTTTTGCATTAACACACACCAAATTACTACTTGGTCAACACCACTAATACCAAATGTTGGTTTTCATTTCACATGGTTCTCCAGGCCATATCTTTCCAATTGCTTAATTGGTGTTGTAGCAGATTCATGCACACCAAAGCTGGTGAGTTTGCACCGATTGCTATATAATAAATGAGTGGGCCTCTTTCCACTATAAACTCTTGTGGCCAGCTGGTATTTAAAAGCTATGGGGCCACATACCGAAAGATGAGAACAGTGCTTTTTCAAGAGAGCCATCCCTGCTGTGGAAAAATAGCATGAGACAATGTAATCAAACACTGTTACAAGGCCCAAGGGGGCAGTTATAAGGCTGCACTACTGTACAGATACCATTTTTATGAATCAAATCCCATTTCAGTAGCAGAGACAAAATAAAATTAGGTGATCAGTTTTTGTTTGCAATTCAATGCTTTTAGAAGGTGGAGGGGACATCATCATGGAAACTAAAACAGTTGTACCTCGAAAGTGGAATGGAATCTGTTCCGGAAGTCCATTTGACTTCCAAAACATTCAGAAACCAAGGTGTGGTTTCCAAATGGCTGCAGGAGCTTCCTGCAGTCAAGCGGAAGCCGCGCCAGACGTTCAGCTTCTGAAAAACGTTCGAAAACCAGGGTTTTGATGGTTTGGGAGCTGAAAAATATGTGTACCAAGGCGTTCAAGTTCCTAAGTATGACTGTTTTTAGAGCCCATGCAGAGAGACCAGGTTCAAATTTCCACTTGACCATGAGTGATCTTGGGTCAGTCCCTGTCTCTCAGCCTTGCCTACCTCATAGGGTAGGATAAACTGGGAGAGGTGAGAGAACTATTTGATATTCTTTGAGCTCCTCTGTGGAACAGCAAGATACAAATGCCGTAACCAGAATAAAACTTGATCTCAACACCAAGTAGAAGTAAAATGCCTGTGTGTGTGTGTGTGTGTGTGTGTGTGTATGTAAAGCTCTGCACACAAAAAACATTTGAAAGCCTCCCCAGGATTGGATAAAAAGCACACAGGAAGCTACCTTATACCGAGTGAGACCATTGGTTTATTTCGCTCAGTATTATCTAGACTGATTGACAACAGCCTTCCAGGGTTTCAGACAAGCCATTCTGGAGATGCTGTGGACTTCATTTGGGAACTTCTGCAAGTTGAACATGCGTGTTCTACCACTGAGTCAAGTCCCTTTTCTCAATGGAGGATGGGCCATCTAATGTCAAGCATGTCCATATGCTGCTTCCACTGCTCCAGAATCCTCAAGCTCAAGGCTTGACTTGGAATGAATAGCAACCATTTATTTGTATGAGAGACATCAAAAGGGTGCGAGTCTTCTGGTGTTCTCAAGGATGGAAGAGGAATCTGCCCTTGCCTTTTGTGAATACTCTCCCATGTACATATATGCTTAGTGATTGGAGGTTGCTTACTTTGTCCCATAAGACTTGATATGACACTGAGAACAAAGTGCACCTCATCTCCCTATCTTCAGCTCTGTGCTCCAGATCTTGACCATTCCAGCATTTAGGACAGGCATCCCCAGTGGTCAGGGATGATGGGAATTGTAGTGCCAAAACATCTGGAGGGCTGAGTTTGGGGATGCCTGATCTAGAACCTAAATCAGCCTTTCTCAACCTTAGGGCCCCAGGTGTTCTTGAAGTACAACTCACATGATCCCTCACCATCAGCCGTACTTGCTATGAATGATGGAAGTTGTAGTCCAACAATATCCAGGGAGCTAAGATTGAGAAAGGTTGACCTAGATGGGGACAAAATCCCACAACTGGCTTACATGTATGTATAATACAATAGTGCTTTGCTGAATAGAAGTCTGGATTCCCTGAGATGTCTGGGCATGTATTTCAGTCCCTAGTGGAATTAGCATAACAAAACCATAAGATAGTAATAATTATGGGTGGGGTTAATCTAATGAGCCTCATCAATGCAAAAACTTCAGCTTGAGCAACACAGCTTTCCCTCTCCTCCTACAACCCCCAAAATTGATTCTGGAGGATGTCAGGAGAGGGAGTGGGTGTCATTCCATCTAACAATCTGAAATGCTTGCACCAACATAACGTCTCTCATAGTTCAGTGTTGAATTCCACCCTATGAATTCAATGAAGAACAAAATGTTGATACTGAAAATATAAGAGAAAATAGATCAAAGAAGGTCTATAAAAATGAATAATTATAGTGGAGAGTGGATTGCTGAATTTGCAATAAAAAATAACAGAAAAAAATACTGATTTGGTAGCAATACCTAACAACACACCACACCCTGTTACAGCAGTTATAATTATTTATGGACTTCTTGGAGAATTGAACACTATCAGGAATTAGAAAGAGTTGGATCAAAGAAAAGAAATACAAACCCAGGGATGAGGACAAGGACACAAAATTAGCTTTCAGAATCCTATATTAAAACTCCCTGCTGGTAGGGTAGGTTTGCTTTGACTCTGTCATCTCTAATACTTTAAAGGATTCTATCATAATAACATTCGGTCAATCAAAAAGTATGACGTAGCGTACCATCCTCAACAAATGCATCAAGTAAGCTCAGAAATGAGTCGTGATGGGAACAGCTCATCTCACTTGCCTGTGAGTTTTTGTTTCTACCTATCACAACTAATAGCCACAGGGGTTCTCCCTGAATCTGTCTTATTCTTTTTCAAAGTCACACAATGAGCTGCATGGCTGGGAGGGGATTTGAACCCTTGTCTCTGAGGTCCTAGCACAACACTCTACCCACTACACCACACTGGCTCTAGTAAGATGTTCATTTAGGAGTGGTGATGTGTCTGTGAACCACACAATAGAAAGGGGGTGGTGGAAAAGGTTTGCCCCCACTACAGTGCTATGTCCAGTGCTTTGCTTTCCTCCCATGAGGGCAAATGCCCATCTAATTGCTCATACAGGAGAAAATAAATGGGAAAAATAATGGAACAAAGACTAAATACGTCCTTGATATCTCAGAGTATAAGGAAAGGATAGAGTTTTATGCCTCGGCTACGCCTTTGATTGCAACCTACATAGGCAGTCATACAGAAGCAGAACAGGAACACTGAGACCCAAAGGAGTCCTTATCTACCTAGTATTGGTCCTTTCATCTGCACAGTCCTGTGCTGTGTTTTTGTTAATACAGTTAATAGGAAACAGGAACAAACTCCCTCTAATACTGAATTCAGGTTGGCTGTACAGTGGTACCTCGGGTTAAGAACTTAATTCATTCTGGAGGTTTGTTCTTAACCTGAAACTGTTCTTAACCTGAAGCACCACTTTAGCTAATGGGGCCTGCTGCTGCGCTGCCACCGCCGCACAATTTCTGTTCTCATCCTGAAGCAGAGTTCTTAACCCAAGGTAATATTTCTGGGTTAGTGGAGTCTGTAACCTGAAGCGTCTGTAACCTGAAGCGTATGTAACCCAAGGTACCACTGTACCTACAACACTGCAGCCAAACTTGTTCCACCCATAAACAAGAGGGAACCCCAAGGTATGCAGATGTAAAGGCATTAAATACATACCCACCCAAAGGGGAAAAGACTCCTCCCCTGCAACCCCCACAGAAACACGTGATCTTGTGTGGAAGGTAAGGAAAAGAGGAGTGAGCAAATGGTCCAAGATGCCATTTAACAGGGTCGTAGCTGCTCTATTACTTCATCCCCTCTAATTTGGTTAAGACTTTTTCTCTGTCCTTCACCATGAGATCCCACAGCACAACACAACAATATAATATACACTTATGAAAACAAGTAAAACACATACAGATTATCCCTGTTCCTCAGTCATTGGCATGGAGTATCTGAAATCACAACTAGAATTTAATCCAAAAAAAGCTTGAAATGTTTCTGTTTACCCCATCCTATCTGAGATCTATACACCTGCTGATCCGCAGAACTACACAACAGTAGTCTTTTTGGATTTTTGACTTTACTGTCCAAAATGACAGTTCCTTCTATCAAAAGGATATTAACCTTTCATCCCATAAAGCATGAAAGAAATGTTTTTGATAGTATTTTTAGCCTCTTTATCTGGTCAGACCACTGGAAGTTAAGTGCCTGTAGAAACCAATAATTTCACCAGAAGTCTTTTTTTTTTTTTAAGCCTCATATAAAAAGCACCTGCTTAAAGTGAGTAATGGAGTTTTATATTCATTACACTTAGGAACAGTGTATGTAAACTATTCCGTTTTCCTCCCTTGTGGAATATATTTCAGCTTATGTTGCACAGCACATTACCAATGTGTATAAAGACTCTCTGATCAGCGATTTGGACTGCAGACAGCAACCTGTAGGAGTGCATTCCCCCCCCCCCTTAAATACGGTATCCATTTGATTCACTAAGACAAATTGAAACCATTCTTTATTAGATGATGATCTCACCTTCTCTGCAAACGTATGCAATGCAAGCCTTTGGGCACAGATCACACAGCACACTGTATCATACCCACGGGTATAAAATGTTCATCTGACACAATTAGCTATCAGAAGAAATAATATCTAAATAAAGTTTGGAAGTAAATCCCCCCCCTTTTTTTTCTTTTTTTCTTTTTGCAGCTTGGGAAATAGAGCAGCTCACTATATGCCTCACAAAAGCTCTTTAATTTTTTATCACCTGTTATTAGTTGTTGTTTTTTAAACTCATTTACTGTGTAATCCCCTATGTGTCTACTTTAAAGTAAGACCTAATGAGTTCAATAGGTTTGCTACAAGGTAAATGGGAATAAGATAACCACCTTTGTTGTAAGGTGTGTTTTTTTTTATTTGTATGATGCCGGGAGAATTTATTTTATGAGGTGTCTCATAAATATAATGCACAAATAATTCTTGTTATTTGATGTTTTGCCTTTGTGTAACATCTGCATGTGCCTATAAGTAGCTCTGTGAGTTACAAAGACTAACTCCGTAACTTGGCAAGAGAATAAGCTATATGAATGTCAGTTGTATCCTTTTCAACAAAGCAATGTAAACTTATTTAGTGATCTCCTTTTTTCTTTCATCTTATCTCCGGTTTCTGTGTAGATTTATTACATTCATTGTTTCCAATTTTAACAAATCACCTAATGGCAGAAAGGAAAATATGTCAACCTCGGAATTATTTGCAGTTGTAGAAATCCCTTTTGTCTGGCTCATGCAAGGCCTGCAATCTGTTTAAAACACAGATTGTCTGTCTTTTGTCTGACAGCCACCAAGCTGCACAAATTACTTTCTGCCAGTTCACCTGTTTGCAGCTGCATCTGTAAGCTAAGAATTCTGAGGCCTGACTTGAGCAAGCACTCTAGGATTGATGACATGTGCTGCTGATAAACCAAGCAATTTGACGAAATTACAGGCCAGCATTACTGAAAGACATCTGTGCACGAGCCAAAAACTAGAAACTCTCAACTGTATACATGCAACCTGCAGTGGCGGCAAGCTGTTTGAAGTGAAAACCTTTTTAGAAGTGTTGAAGTTGTCACTAAGTAAAATGGCCATCTTTGTAGTATTGCCTCTCACAGGAGGTCCAATATTCTGTTTAAATAACCTTTGTTAAATGGATTAATAAAGTATTCTCAATAAAGGAAATAATGCCTAATTGAGTCTAGCATCACAGTCCAACAGAATTTCATTTCACAATTTTTAAACTCACCATCTACCCTCAGTCTCCTGACTTTAAGTGAGCCCCATGCTGTGTATCAAATACAAATATTTGTTTTCTAAATCTGCCAATAATGAGAAAACAAAATATGCTAAAAGGTGGCTTTTGTTCAAGTAACTATCAAAATAACTAAGACATTGGTTTTCAAGCAGAGTGCCATGGCACCTTGGGGTGACTTGACAACCGTTCAGGGGAGCCCCGGGGGAGTGGGGCTGTCCTTTCATTAACTTGCAGACCACATCTTTCTGGATTATCTATCTCTCTTCTCTCTCCGAGGAACATTCAGGAGAGCCAGCAGCTTAAACTTGCAGCCCATCATCTTCCCGAAATAAAACAGTGGCAAAAAAGTGGGGAAACACTTTTGCATTTTCTTAAAATCTTCTTCCCCACACACAAACAAAAATCCTCCCCAGCTTCAGTAACTAACAGTTCCTTAGTTTTATACAGAGGGCTTGAAAAATGCAAGAAAATAGCAAAGCAGCTTGATGATGTGTGTACCTGGATGTATGTGTGTGCTGGAAGTAGGGATTTAAAAATAACTCTGAAAATGAGCAGTGTCTTCTGTGTTTTTCTCTCCTTCTACCCCCAACATCCATCCACCCTCTTCTTCACTACCTCTCCCCGCAGGCAACCTTCCTCCTCCTTAATAGTCATCCAGCTTTATGGGGACATGGAGCATGTTGCAGGAAAGGACCATGTCTGCATGTGTGTCCTGTGATGTGTGTTTCTACTTCCCTTCCCCACAATAACGAAATATTTCTGCTTCTGATCTTAATCTTGTTTTGCCCTCTACAGCCTCCCCCCCCCCCGCCCACCATGCATACACTAGTTTCAGGAGCGGGGGCGCCCATGTGGAGTGCATCAGCTCTGCCCTGTAGAGCAGTGGCATTGCTTGAGTTCCCATTGACACATGCACTCACACACTCACCCAAAATGGCACTGAAAGGGGGCAGGGCCAAATAGGGAAATCCCCACTTATGCATGTCCCATAGCGGTAGGTGGGGGGAACAGTTGGGGGACAAGTTGTAGATCACAGTAGTGGTTGTAATAAGGGGTAAAGTCCAATCCAAGCTGCCTTTCTCCCTCTTTTCACACCACCAGCCAACAGGAAATGAGAATCCTGTGATAGCTGAATACTACCCTCTCTATCTGAACAACTCATCAAAGCCACATTAGACTTAGTTTTCTTGCTTTCCAGACTTGCTTCCTCTTTTTTCAAACTTTGCCCTGATCCTTAACTCCCTAGCTTCTGTTTCTGCATAGAAAAATGGTGCACTCTTTTTCTGTTGCTCAATGGAACCTTTTGGGTTGTATATGTACCTTGCCTTCCACTGGAATTCATATGACCTCAAACTTTTAACTCCTCCACTGAAGTCAGAACCTTAGAGCACATGCTCTCAAGATTCAGCATAGAAGCATTTACAAGAGGCAAGTCCCCCCGCCCCCATTTAACAAGCCACTTGATATATTTTATCTTCTTTATTGCTATATGCCCTAATCATATATCTAACAAGATTTGGCTGTTAACATCTACAGAAGCCTGACTAATATTTACTACCTTTACACTTATTTGTTTTAAGCACACATTCAAAAGAAATGCGCCAAGTTCTATTCTGTGAAAAATAAAATATATTTAATAAGTTTGATTTACTAAAATAAATGCTAAACTTGTACACAGTGTCTGGTTTTATACATTTCAGTCTGTTACAAATTATACTCCTGAAAACAGGAAGGCAAAGCTTTCAAGTTAAGTAGCAATATACATTTGGCTTTCACATTTCAGAGCCCATAAAATGGATTCAACACAGAGATGAAGTGACCTACAGGAAAAAAGGTTCTGTAATATAGTGGATATGCATACAATAAATCAAATCCTTATCATGATTTGCACCTAATAACTATACATCATTGATAATAACCCCTTTAGGGAACTTTAATGTAGCATTTATCTAAACAAATGCAGACTATTTTTGTTTCTATTTTTCTACTCACATTCTAAGTTAGAGCCTTTTTAAACATCAGCTTTTATTTTAAAAGACGCTTAAGTCGTGAGAACATTCTTACGTACCACTTCATAACTCTGACACCAAGTATGTATAAAAAGATTAGCCTTTATTTGGTATAAAATCAGTTGGCAGTTTTACATCTGTGCAACGCAACAAAAATACCCCAGCTGGCATCTCAAGCTCTCACACATATGGACTTCAAAACAGAAACTTCCTTATTTGCAGCACTGCCAGGGTAATTTTGTATACTGTGCATACTACAGCTATTTGTCAGGCCCCTGCAGGTGTGCACTGCACATAAACACACAGCTGTAGCCTAGCAAGCCAAGTGTTCCATCAAACGCATAAAGGGAGACCTCGGCAGCTGGATTAATCATCTCTGCAACAGGTCCAGAGAGAACAATATGGGTTAGTATTTTTGGAAAAGCATGGATGGCAAATTTATGATTATGCCGGCCTTACGAAATAACTGCTGGATTGTGTCATTTTTATGCAATGTCTACTTATTAAAGTTTTTGTTTGAATGCTGGAAAAAGAGTGGCTATTTTTTAGTTTGCAATATAAACAATAAGGTAGTTTATATATAAAATAGTTTATTATGTGTAAAATGTTAAAAGGGTTTTACGCTAGAGGTGGTTTTTGACAGATGTTACAATTGTTTGCATTGGCTTTAGCAGGATCATTGGAATCAACTCAAATTAGTATATTGTGAAACTTCCTGTTGGTTATATATTTTATTTTGCCATAATTATACAACGTTTTCTGCTCTATGGATTTTTAAGATCAACCGACTTAAGTGGTTTGTACATATTTTTGGTGAGCACAAATATTTCGGAGTTCTGAGCCTGACATGAAATTATGGAGAAAAGATTTCTCTTGTAAAATGTCATATTAGTATCATGTGTTTATGCAAATTTTTGACAGCTTTGAATCTGGCAATTACAAAATCACCCAAAAATTTCCAGCGTCCCAGGCCAAAAATTAAGGATACATTTTAAGGGTAGGCAGCTGAGTCAACAGGTTTCTCCTTAACTGGTGGAATATAGCTTGCTTACCATATGAAGAGAAGTACAGTGAAGTCAGAACAACTTTAGAATCTGATGTCCTTGATCTCTAACAAATTACCCTAATAGGCTATACCATCTCCAGAGAGATGACATAGGGAGACACTGGGTTGCTTCACACATTAAAACTGTCATGAGGCGCCTGTCAAGAAAATATCTGCATGACAATGATGGTTTCACAGGACGCCATAACAAGATGCATAGAATTGAAATCCCAAGACAGCACAGATCATGCCTGGCAATGTGAACCTCTCTGTGTGATGGAGCTCAGTTGCAAGCATGTTTTAAATATTGTGATCCTTATGTGGAGACTTAAAGGCTTAGTTAATAATATATTAAGTTGTGCTGTGAAAACTCCCCCTGGAGTTAGGTTTTTAACATACTTTATTTTGAAAATATAATTTGATTTTTTTTAAGGGAAATGATTTTACTTAAATGTTTTCTAAGGAGACAACATAAAAGGATGTTGCTGAGCAAGTTCTCTGAATCTTTGTTTTATTCTATCATATAAATTAAGCTACACAGGGAAGGAGTGGGGGGAGGTTACTTCTTCAAATGTCCTTCTAAAGATGGAACCTGAACCCAGTGTATCCAGAACAGAAGAAATGTAGCAATACAATAATAAAGAGCCAAATTCAATATTCAGCAATCCTGTAATCTTCACTGTGCTCAGTAGAACTAACTCCCATTGAGCAGCAATCCAAAACAAACTTACCAAGAAGTAAACACCACTATGTATCTATCTGTCTATCTATCCATTCATCATTAGACCACCACATTTCTGTAAAGGGTGAAGTCATCTGGGTGAAAGATGTTTCCTTGCGTCTACATAACCTTGTGTTGTTTTCCACCCCTCTGAACAAATCTATTAAGAATATGAAAGCCAACCTTCCCCAATCGAAGTCATAAGATCCTTTAAGGGTGTGATGTGTGAAAATGCAAGACAAATGCCCAACCAGAATGTGTAAGTAGCAGCTTGGACAGAGCAGGACTGCCCCACGGAGGGCTAAACAGCTGTGGGGCTCACCTTCCTGCCAGAACATACACAGAGGATTATTGAAGCAATGGGGTTAGTGGCCTTTCTTGGAAATAAAAGTTAGCAAGCAAGTCTGCTAGTGAGTCACTATAGTTGGATCCTGCTTTCTGGTATTTCAATCAAATCATTATTTCTACTGAGTAGGGAACATTTTTAGGAATGTGCCCAGCACAAGCGATCCTAGGCTAAGTTAGAGGGGTGTATGGTGATCACAACTACAAATGTTAAGTTATTTACAAGAGCTTTACCTCCCACTTAGTTTTACTGTACCTCTATAAGGCTAAATGCATTACACAATGAAATACTAATTTTATTTGGTGCTGTTATTTGTAGCATTTCGGAGCCTATATTTGCTTTCTCTTACATTCAGTCTGCTTAATTATTAATTTTAAAAGATGCAAAACTCAACATTCACAGCTACAATCACTCTCCCAAACTATACTGCTTTCTTACTATTTGCATTTTCAGGTTTTTTCCTGTGTGTGTTTTTGAAACAGTGAAACTTTTTGCTGTGCATTTTCTAACTGCATCAGTGATTTCATCACATACAAATAAATCCTAATTAAAAGAAGGCCCAATGAAGTAACTTGAGATTTTCCACCTACCCCAGTAATTTAGGATTATGTCTGCATTGGCGCTTTTAATACACACTTTAATACAATTGTCTTCAGAGATCACATTTCATCTGTACAAAATGTGTTCATGAAAATTCAAATTTTGGGAGGGGGGACCTGATATTATTTAGTAGACAGAAACTAAAAACATTTCAATAAAATGAATGTGGCAATCTAAGAAAGAACACTGGAAATTACCCCTAAAATTGCAACCTAATAGGCATTCATTACTGTCTGAATAAATTAGAAAGAGGCCATTTAAATTAGTACTGGCATGACAGAAAAGATCCATTTGCCTAAACAGAAATAAGAGAGTCAGATACAAAAGGATATAGCGGAAGCCCTATTGTGCCAGCAGAAATAAATTATGCCAACACAACCACAGCGATACATGGAGTGTTTGCTCTACCTGTCTGAATCCCAAAATGAGGTACATACATGGATGGAATAGGGAAGAAGCAGACATGTCAAATCCTATATCCTTTCAGAAGCCAACCACATTCCAAGGACAGCACAATTGCACTGATAATACAGCGGCCTGTCAGACAAAATAGTAGGGAAGGGCATGGTCACATGGCTTGCTAGGTGAGCCAAAGGGACTAGCTGGATTATGTGGGAGCAACAACCTCTTGGCGGCCACAGTTTCCCCATTGGGAAGGACTCTAGGACCCTGTCAGAGCCTTCACACCTCCTTCCTGAAGCAGGCACTTACTAGGCTTTGGGAAGAAGGCACGAAGGCACCCCCTTGGCTCTGAGCCCTGTGAAGGGAAACAGGTTGTGCTGCCCTAAATCTGTCTCTGTCAAAAAGGTATTTCTGAGGAGTGTACACGTGTCAAATGCACGTGTGCATTTGAGCCACTGTGTTCAGGGCTTGCCAGGAACTCTGACAGAATGGGTCACTCTTCCTTGTGCCAGGGACTTAGTCATGCATGCTGGGTTGTGTGTGAGGTGAAGTAGAGAGGTGTTGGAGAGCGTGTCTCTATGTCTGTGAGTTGACTAGTTCCTTCCTTGATAGAATGACATGGAGTACTGTCACTCATAAACCCCATAACTGGTGTGGGACAGTGGTTTGTGCCCACACCAAGTGTGGCTGATAATGTTCCTTAACATAGTTTTCTGCTGTGGCATCTCTCTCTCTCTCTCTCTCTCTCTCTCTCTCTCTCACACACACACACACACACACACACACACACACACACTGCACTGGAATAGGTGCCCCCACAGCTTAAATAGAGCATAGGATTGCTTGATTATCTTATTAGACACAACAGAAGAAATAACAGAGGAAAGGCAGTATGCAAACTTGAGCTAAACAGATCAGACAACTCAGAAAGGGCCCAATGATTCTAGAAACTGGCAGTAGCTATAGAGTCAGAAACGGGCAGGCATATTTTACCCTGTCATGACCGTGCAGGCAAAAAAAATGGGAGCATTTTAAAACACAACTTAGCTTTTGCATTTTTTCTTTGAGAACAGGGGTCTGGGAAACATTATAATTAAATATCTCTCTAGTCACCATAACCATAATTACTATAAACAAAGTTAAAATGAAAGCTAAAGTCATAGAAGTTTGCAGACCAAAAACTAATGTTCATCAAGACAGCTGGAGAAACAATCTCAAAATATAAGGAGCTCCAGATCCCTCACAGGCTTCACATATATGGATGTTTCCCCTTCTCCCACAACCTCTCTTTTCCTTTTCCACTTTTTTTTTTAATACGGGCTATTTTATAGGGTGATTGTAATAGTATACCATGATCATTGCTGATTGCTGTTACAAACAGACCCTTCTAATCCATCTGCTCTCTGCTTCAACAAATGCTTTTTAAAAGCTACTTCATAAAAACATTATTGCTTCATACTCAGAAGACATTAAGTCAAGATTTTGGAAATTCCATTCACTTGATTATATCAGCAAGTGCAGTACATGTTAGATTTTTCATTAAAGCAAAAGCCTTGAGAACTATTTTCCAGACTTTAGTTAATGTTGCTATGACACATTTCGTCAATGAAAATGGATGAAAAACAGTAGTGCTTTGAAGCAATAGCCAGTAAATGCCACTGTGGTTTACCAAGAGTGGGATGCACAACATATTAGACCACAGTTAATGAAATTAAGCCATGTCTTAAGTTAGCAAAATGTGTGCTCTGTTACTTGTTTGGAACCTACACAACTGCCTAATCTTCAAGAACTCCTTCGCCTCCAGTAAATACTATCTCTTGCATCTCTTCATAATTAAATCAGTGGACTACCACTGTTTTGAGTTTGCATTATTTTAATGCGAAAGAACAATACAAATGGGTTGAGAGGGTTTTTGTTTCTACAGACGTAGTTTATATATTCATGGATCTGTCTTGAATAGGTTCATGGATGTGGAGGGAAGATCAATGAGATATAAAATGGTTATCTTTTCTTTTCTTTTTTTGAAAATCTGGATACAGATTCTGCTGGATACAGCAGAAACTGGTATGCAGTCTCACATCCAAGTACAGTATATTCTTTCAGCAGACACTGTGACTCAATTTGCACTTATCACTTTGCTGAAAATCTCCAATTGTCTGTTGTCACTAAAAATATATATGAAATGTCCATGTTAATACATTATCTACCAATAATAGTCAGACAGGATGGAATTCAATGCTATGCTCGTACAACCATCCCATCTGCACAAGCATTTCAGCTTAACAGACAGAACATCCTCCCTCTCCTCCCCCTGCATACAGTACAGACCCCCAGAGTCAATTTTGGGGTGTGCAGGGGGCTTTGTAGGGGGAGCAGGCAGCAGAAAGTCCTGTTACACAGGGAAAAGTTATTGACTAGGGCAGGCATAGGCAAACTCAGCCCACCAGATGTTTTGGGACTACAACTCCCATCATCCATGACCACTTGCCCGGTTAGCTAGGGATGATGGGAGTTGGTAGTCCCAAAACAGCTAGTTAGGGGGCTCTCACCCATAGAATTTCTCATGCATATACTGAAATACTTAAAAACTAAGAGATGAGCTCTTTGAAACACCTTTAGTTCTAAATTTAGGTAGGATTTAAATAATCTTAGTTTGGTTTTCAAATTTGGTGAAACTATGGTTTTCAAATTTGGTGAAACCTAAAACATGGCTTAAACCTCATTTTCTCTATCACTTATTTATTTATTTATTTATTTATTCATTCATTCATTCATTCATTCATTCATTCATTTCTGGCTTCCTATAATATATAACAAAGAATCAGATTTCCTCACTGCCCAGATCAGCAAACAACATCACAGAAAATTCTACAGGTGTTCAGGAAATAGTGCTGCTCTTGCCTGTTGGTATGCAAAATTATGTGTTGAGTATTTGTTTCCACTCCAGTATTATATCAGCAGAATTCATCCAAGAAACAAAAGTGAACACAGTGAATTTAATTAAAGTAACTACCTTATTATAGGCCTCATCTCAAGCTCTCAGGTCTGAACTTAATTTAAGGGTAAATCACACACAGAGAACTACAGAGTGAGGTGATGCAATTATGTTTCACCTCTGATTACTGTCACCTAAACCCAACCTATTTTCTGGACTCAAGCATGTAGCAGGTCTTGCACTGGTGACATAAATCACTCAGGTGGGAATTTAGCCTGTGTACCACCACCCAATCTCATTTGTGCTGACAAGGACACTTTCACACATCAACAGACAGGAAATATTCCCCAACCTCCTGTAAAAATTTCTAGGATGCTTCCTGATCTGGGCAATGAGAAGACCTGAATCATCTAGTGTGTTGAAAAAGAAGTAACAATCTCAATTTTTCTTTCTTTCTTGCATTTATATATCACCTTTTCCTCCAAAGAGCTCAAGGTAGTATACATTTTATCTTCACAACCACCCTGTGATGTAAGTTAGGCTGAGAGACAGTTACTACTGGCTCAAGGTCACCCAGTTAAGCCTAATCACTGTACTTTTTTTGCTCTTCGGTATACTGGGGAAAGTGAAATTCTTATGATATACAATGCTTTTAATATCTTGCTTTGTAGAAAGAGCCACCAGTTCTCCATTCAAAGGAAGGTCTACAAGATACATTTCAAAGGGAAGCAAAATTGAATCCATTTTATCCTAATTACAATAAATGGAGGAAATGTGTCAAAATCAAATTGCAATTTATCTATGACTATGTACGATGATACCTCTCCCAGCAACAACAAGAGAGACATATAAAGATGGAAGAGATCATTACCCTTAACAAGAAACATTAATATTTCTATTAGCAGAGGTGTTGAATTACATGGGTCTTTAACAGAAGCTGTATTACATTCCAACTGAAAATGCAGCTCAGATCTCACACCCTTATTTCCATAATCATTTTCATATGCCAAGCATACATTAATATGGCATTATCTTCAAAATAAGAAGCAGACATTCTTTTAGAAATTAATTCAATATTGAAATGCATCACACTAAGAGTTTTACCCACATTTCTCTCAGGAACACTTGCAATGAGACCACTACATTCAGAGCTTGCAGTATCACTTCCAAGGTCTCCTTTCTTTCTGGCAAAAAGAGGCCTACAATTTGAGTGATGCACAACCAGTGTATAACTTTACTATCTTAAAGTATGCAACTGTACCACTTCTTAAAACTAGGGCTGTTTGTATGAGCCCGTTCACATACGAATTCCTCAAAGCAAAAATACTAAGCAGAATGTTACACATCTAAACCTGCATTTAGAATCCAGTTATCAAGAGCATTTAGTACGGTATGCAGGTTTACTGTAACCCAGGTAGGCAACGACGAAGTTTAAACACAGTATAGAATCACAGAATGGTAGAGTTGGGACTCCAAGGGTCATCTAGTCCAACTCCCTGCAATGCAGGAATCTCAACTAAAGAATCCATGACAGATGGCCATCTAACCTCTGCTTAAAAACCTCCAATAAAGGAGACTCCACCACCTCCTGAGGGATTCAGTTCCACTGTCAATCAGCTCTTACTGTCAGAAATTTATTTTTGATGTTTAGTCAGAATCTCCTTCCTTGTACCTTGAATCCACTGGTTCGGGTCCTACCAGGAGAAAACAAGTTTGCTCCATCTCCCATGTGACAGCCCTTTAGATATTAGAAGATGGCTATCTTATTTCCTCTCAGTCTCCTCTTTTCCAGGCTAAACATGCCCAGCTTCTTCAAGCGTCCTCATAAGGCTTAGTTTCCAGACCCTTGATCATCTTGGTTGCCCTCCTCTGTACATGTTCCAGATTGTCGATATCCTACTCCAGGAGTTGGTATGACTAAGGCAGAATACAGCAGTACTATGACTTCCCTTGATCTGGACACTATAATTATGTTGATGAAACCTAGAATTGCATTAGCTTTTTTGGCTGCTGCATCACACTGCTGACCCATGTTAAGATTCTTCACACATGTACCACTGGCAAGCCAGGTGCCCTTCATTTTACATTTTTGTAACTGATTATTCCTGTCAAAGTGTAGAACCTTACATCTGTACCTATTGAAATTCATTTTGTTAGTTTTGGCCTAGTTCTCCAATCTGTTACGGCCATTTGAATCCCCTCAATTCCTTCATCCAATACATTTATAAAGACATTAAACAACTATAGGCACAGGACAGAACCCTGAAGCACTCCACTTGTTATTTTTTCCCAGGATAATGCAGGATTCAGTCAGTTGTCCAGCTGCAAATACACCAACAGTAACATCAACAAGCCCACATTTTACCATATTCTCCACAAGAATATCATGAGGGACTTTGCTTTGTCAAACACCATACTGACATCAAGATACACTACATCCACAGCATCCCCCGATCCATCAAGCATATAATTCTATCAAAAATAGAAATATTACCCTAGAGATTTTGTTTAGTAAGCCCCCAGTAAGCCCCCAGTACTAAATTACTACTGAGGTCCGATATTAACACCCACAGTGATTATGTGGAAGAGTCTGCTCTGTTTGAAGATTTTAACTTGTTGGACACTCTTTGATATACTAATTTGAATGAGACTTATTCTTATTAGCATCTAGGTGTGTACAGGACTGCAACCACGGAGGCCTAGATACTAACACTTATTCCAAATATTTCATCTTTAGGTAACACGTTGATCAATAAGCAACATAAAAATCAAGAGTGTGCAGTTTTTCTAACTTTTCAAAGAAACAGAAAGCAGTTTTGTTAAATAGGACCAGAACATATGACAAAAGAATTTAGAGAAAATGTGCTTAAGATATAACAGGCATTGTGTCCATTTTTACAACCTGAACTATCAGTTTTGTGCCATTATCTTGGTATTTTAAAATGAGCATACCAAGATCTATAAATTAAAAGATATATTGTAGACAGCGTTTGAAACTCCCATTGTTCTAGGTGTGTTTTGTGACAGGGAATTTCATTAATGCAAGCAGTTTCTGAGCTCTGGGCGCAGTACTGAGCCTAAGATTTCAAATTAAAACTGCCACTTCTGGAAGAAAATGAGGACCTTTTTCTGCCTCCTCACTTCCAGCCACTCTCTGAAGACTGGAGAAGGGACCCTCATGAGAATATTAGGGGAGTGGACCATGTGGAAAATGAACATACGTTTTTAGCTGCAGTTACAGATAGGTAGCCGTGTTGGTCTGCCATAGTCAAAACAAAAAAAATTCCTTCCAGTAGCACCTTAAAGACCAACTAAGTTAGTTCTTGGTATGAGCTTTCATGTGCATGCACACGAAAGCTCATACCAAGAACTAACTTAGTTGGTCTTTAAGGTGCTACTGGAAGGATTTTTTTTTGTTTTTAGCTGCAGTTCATTCATTTTCAGCTTTGTATTCTTGCTATTAAAAAAGTGTGCCTAGACACTCCATTGTGGTGCCCACACTGACTGTAGAGAGAAAAGGGGGGGGGGGAGAGGAGGAGGAGGAGATGGGAACAATAGAAAACAGTTGTTGCTGTTCCACCCCAGTGACTACACAGTATGTGGGAAATCTAAATATGCAAGCATTTGAAATAAAGTTTAACCCTGCCATAGGAAATAAAAAATATCAGGGGAAATTAAAAGTGGAAATCAAACAAAGAGAAAAAATCTGTTTGGCTCAACACCCCCAAAATGACTAAAGTATGCATTACAAAGAAAGCCCCCTGAGCCCCAACAGCAGCAGAATGAGATGTTTAAGCACTGGGGGAGTTAGAGCTGATTAAGAGCTGGGGGAATTACCTTTACTTACACAAATACACTTTATTTACAAATCTATACCACACACCAATTATTACAAAGAGTTCCTATGTTCATTTCATACACAAGGAAATATGATAATAAATTCTTACATTGAAAGAAAAATAGGGGATTAAGAGAATCATAACATCATTCCCAGCTCATTTCAGAACAGATAGAATTCTTTTCTTTTCTTTTTCTTGTTACAAAGAGCAACAAATGCGCTTCCCAGGTGCAAAATGCCAGGCCATCTGTGAATGGTCTGGGAGAACTTGAATTTGTACTTGGTTGACATCTGTCTGCCTTGGGAGACAATGGAACAGTGCGCCTTTCAGGGTGAAGTCAAACTGTTGGAAGGTTACAGCACCTACAGGAGAGACATGTTTTGTTGCAGCAGGGGCAGATGAAGGCATCTGGTTGTGCTGCTGCAGATGCACCATGGCGTTTCTCTGCACCTCTCCCAGCAGTCATTCCTCCTCTGGTCACTGCTATGGATACATGACCAGGCTGCCTGTCTCCAGGCACTGCAGTTGTCTGCAAGGGATTTCTACACAGCAGGCTTCATGATGCCAGCCCTCGTGTCACGTTTCAGATTATCTTTGTAATGCAGAGTTGGTCTGCCAACTGGCCTCATTCCTGAAGCCAACTTCCTATAGAGCAAGTCATTGGGGAGCCTGCCATCTTCCATTCTGTGGACATGAGCAAGCCAGCGTAGACGTCGCTGAGACAGGAGTGCAAACATGCTGGGAATGTGGGATTGGGAGAGCACTTCTTTGTTTCAGACTCTCCTGCCATGTGATGGCCAAAATCCTCCTGACGCAGTGTATTTGGAAGGCATTGAGGTGCTGCTCCCAGCAGTAGTAAGCTGCCCGCAATTCACTTCCATAAAGTAACATGTTTAGCATGCAAGTCTGGTAGATTTCCATCTTGGTATTGGACATTAGCACCACATTTTCCCATACCATTTTGGAGAGGTGATTCATTGCCGTAGCTGCCTTGCCAATATGCTTATCCAGCTCAGCGTCGATGCAGAGGTTGTTGGTTATGGAGGAACCCAGGCAGACAAAATTGTCTACCAGCCCGAAGAGGTAGCAACCTTCCACCAGTCTCCAGATTAAGCCTCAACAAAGAACACAAGAACCTTGTAACTCAGACCAATTTAATTACAAAACAAGGAACCAAACAGGTAGACAGAACTAAACAGGAGGGTTGCTGTCAGCTCCTAACTATCCACTCTCCACTGACTGGAAAAAACACTTCACAGTAAATCCAAGTTGCCATTCTTGGTCAGTGGAACAGGAAGATGATAAAAGAAAGGGATGCCCAGAAGAAAGGGAGAACTTTTGGTTACCTGTTGAACGACCCTTCTGCCAAAAGCGGAGGAATACAGTGTTTGACAAACATTAACTGGTGGACTGGTGAGTCAAAATAGGTGCCATACAGTGCTTTATAGAAGCACCGGTGTGTGGGTTGACTGTGGCAGCTGCCCCATGGATGGAGCTAGTTGAGGTGCTGCAGACACGAGTTTGAGAGATGCTTCAGCTGGCACTTGTAGAACAGCAATTCACAGAGGAATTAAGTCCTTGTCATGATGAAGTTGGCCTAATGGCCAGTCATGAAGATATCTATAAACAGCATTGTTCATTCTATGGCCTAGCAAATAAAAATTCAACACCATTTTGTGAAATCACAGATTTAGGAGTTGAAACAGGAAATGCATTCAGAATGCCCATAACTGCTTTCGGTAAGATACACAAAGTTTCTGTGAAAGTGGCAGGCATATTGGGTTTGTCTGGTTCTCCCCATTCCTGAGACAAAGTGCTATGAATGAGTTGAGGACATTAATAAACTACTGAGTCTAAAAGACTTGTTCCAAGAAAAACCTTGAGTGATTCCCCAAGCCTTATCTCCTCCGCCTTCAGGAATACTGGTAGCCTACTTATATGGCTCTATCAGCAAGGCCTTTATAGCTTTACTGAGTAGAAATAGATAAAATTCAGTGTGGAAAAGATGCTTTTGTAATGGCAGGGGGAGATAATGGTTCACTTGACAGTTTGCACTCTTCTCTCCCTGAAGCAAACTTTTATGGAGAAGTCTCTTCCTCACCCCCTCCTGAGATAGAGGGTGGAACTGGAGCTGATAGTGGCTGTTCAGGGAATGGAAAAATATCCTCTCCTCATGAATTAGAGTTTAAGTCCTTGGCTTGAAGACAACATCTGGACTTGGAAGGAGAAGAACTCCTATTCCCAGTCCCCATGGAACAGCTGTTTCTATGACTTCTGTGCCACCTACCTTTACCCCTTCCCATTACTGCAACACTCCTAGATGAGAAACTGGAAGAGTACGAAGGATGAAATGGAGCCATGACCTCTACACCTTTTATTTCTACATCACTTACTGGGGCCTGAGGTATTACATGAAAACTACCTCCCTATTGATCCAGCCTAACGTATCTGAAGAGAATTTTGTTTTCTTTCCTAAAGCTCTGCCTCAAGCTGGAGATTACATCCTTTTTGAGGACTCTCAGTCCTTGTCCATGCCTCCTTCATTCCCTGAAGTGGGAAGCAAAATGGTGCCCATGACAAAAGCCAGAGTTTGACACATGCCTCCCACACATAGCCTACTCTCTCCCTCATGGACATGACTTGGCAAGAAATTGTAGCAGCCCAATGTTTTAGTCAAAGCAGGGGTGTGCAGGTAATAGAAGCCTTTAAAGTGGAGGAAGAGATGAGAGAGACTGTCCTCCTGCCTGATTCTCCTCAGAAACCCCCACCTGAATCCCAGTGAGCATGAGGGTGGGCTACAGAAGCAGGAGGAGATCAACCCTCTCCAAGGAGTGATAGGGAAACAAGCATTGGCAGGGTAGCAAGAAGTGTGTTAAGCTGTTTTCCTGCTACCTTGCCTGCTTTTGGAAAATAATTGCTGCCATGTGAGCAGTAAGGGTGCCAAGCCACTCTACTGTTCTCCTCCTTGGACCGGCTTTGTGGTGCTGCTTTGCAGCATGCCACTCTTTAGACACATACTGCTGTCTACCTCTGTGACTTTGTGGGCCCCATTTTCCACGCATAAATACCTGCTATTCCCACTCAAACACCCTTCTTTGCCTTTCCTAACAACATCAGTAACTGGAATACCAGAAGTGAAGGAGGCAACAGGACAAACCACAAACAAAAACAACCCCTTTCCCTACATCTTTCAAGAAAAAGCAGCTGCCCTGCACCCTCAGAAATGGCATGTAGAAGCCAAGAACTCTGTTCTTCCAACAAAGGCAGAGTCCAGGCTGGTTCACTCCTCTTCAGACTGGCCAGTTTTGACCCTGCCTTCCAGAAGAGGAGTTAACCCTTTCCTGCATGCTCCACACCTTCACTGACATCCATAAGTTTTTAGGTGAGTAGCCCTAGAGCAGTGTTTCCCAACCTTGGGCCTCCAGCTGTTTTCAGACTACAATTCCCATCATCCCTGACCACTGGTCTTCCTAGCTAAGGTTGATGGGAGTTGTAGTCCAAAAACAGCTGGAGGCCCAAGGTTGGGAAACACTGCCCTAGAGAACTCTCTTCAGTGAAAAGCACTGCTATAAAAATGGGAGCCACTACTAATTAAGATCTCATATAGGTTTTACATTGAAACAATAAGTAATGGTAGACACAGAAGAAAAGCTGCATGATCTAGTAAACAGAAATAAATGGGAAATAAAAGATAAGAAATTGCATGCTGCAATGGATATACCTGAGGCTCACTTTAACAGAGGTTGGAAGATATAGAGCAGAAATCAAAAACAGAGTATGTATGGTAAAAGACATTAAAAATCAATCTATGTTGAAAAGAGAAATAACTTAAGCTTTAGGGGAAAACCCAAAAAGGGAAGAAGGATGGAGGTGCTAGAGAAAAATGTGTAAAGTGAGTTGAGAAAGGAAAACTAACCAATAAATATTGGATGAAGCAGGAAAGGGATGAGGACTGGTGCCAAGTGTAAAGAAGAGGCCATCATGTATGATACAGCACATTCTAGGAAACTGAGGACTAGTCCAATATAACACTGAGGGGAAATTAAAAGTATAAAGAATATGAGCAAGCCACAGATACAATTAGAAAATAAAGAGGAAAAGGGGTGAGGACATGTGGAAGCTTGAAGGGCTTATGCAAGTCAGAGTGGAAATTTATCAGAGATCAGATTACAGATTAAAACAGTTGAGAAACATGAAAGGAAGTCTTGTCCAGTCAGTCTTGGGAACCACAGTGAAACACAATGCATGGTCGGAATTTGGTCCATAAATTACATAGGACCCCAAAGGATTACATCCAAAGCAAAAATATATTATTATTTAATGAGTAGGAAGAAATTTTCCTAGGAAGTCCTTGGATAAGTATGCTTAGTGAAGACAAAAAATAACTCGTTTGAGGCATTTACTAACTGCAATACTTAATACTTAATAACTAACCATACTTTTAAAAAAACTGTTAACTTACAAAGAAATTAATTCCTCACCATATTATTCTAACTATATCTCCCACATCTAGATTCAGACATTGAAATTTCAGGTAACTGGCATCAACCTTATTATCAAAACCACTTAAATACTAAAAGGCCTATTTAATAAAAACATAGAAATGCTTCCATATGTTTTATGAAGTCTTCTCTACCCTCCAAATGAACACATTCAGATTTAGTCTCTGGCTTTGTTTCAGAGAAAACCCATCTGCATAGTACATTGCTTACAGGCACATCTCAGTCATGCAACAGCTATGTGACAGCTCATATATCAAATATAAACTGTACTCAAGGCCACACAACCTTACATACTCAAAGTCTTCCATTCTGTTTAATGTAATCCTAAGAGAGCTCTTATTGCACCTCAGTGCTGATGTCACATGACTTTTGTTGGGAAACAGTTGTGCAACTTAAATATCAAACAGTTCCTAACACAGATGAAAACAATCTAGAAGACAACTCTATTGTGCACATAAATCCTAGAAAGAAGACTCTTTTCTGTGAAACAGGTGCCGAAATGTACAAAGTAACAGCATTAAACAGCCCTTAGCAATACTGATGAAACTCGGGTTCAAGAATAAACTTAAAGTGTTTTGGTAGTAAGAGCCTGGAAATTCTGATGAGCAACAGATCCTGCATTTTGATTCCTACGCTCTTGCTGTAAAAACCAACCTATCTCAAGTTTTAGTCATCCAAGTTTCAAAGGCCTGGCCAAAATTATCTTCGTTGAAGTCAGCAAATTCAATATAAACTATCTATCAGAAAGCTGGGGTTCTTTATGTTTACGACTCAACAAGAAAATACACAGATCCAGACTGACATTAACCCAAGTAGTTGGAGGTACAAACTTTTTGAGGTTTGGATATTTGGAGTTACACACAAAAGAAATCAATCATTTTATTTGTATGCCACCTTGCCAAGGTTAAAACCATCTTCAAGGCGGCTTCTAGCATTAAAAAATTACATAGCTATAAGCAGTGCTTTTTTTCTGGGGGGACACGGGTACGCATATGCCTAAACATTTTGTGAATCTTTGTACTTTTATCCATTTACTGTATTTATTTTTCCCAATTTGAACTATAAAGTGGCTACAAGCATAAAAAAGTAGTCATAAACAATAAACAAAACATAAAATGTACACAGCCACACTGAACAATTTACACATAAATCTTAAGATCCAAAGTAAAGCTACAAAACATTGACATAGGCAACAACTCCTCACCTCCAACAAAAACTGAAGAATACCCCAGCCCAAGATTCTGTTCAGCAGCTTCTGCTTTTGTAGCTAGAGTCAGCCAGAACCCCACCCTCCCAGGCCAGGTGGGAAAAGGCCTGCAAGGCAGGTAGCAGGTATTCCAGGACTCATAATCAAGTTGGTCGCCTATAATAACAATACAGTTAACTGTGGAATCATGCACTGCTGAAATTCAGGCAAGATTACTTGTATTTATTGATGATTGTGATTTGATCACTGATGCTTTGAATATTGCATCATCATCATCAACAACAACAACAGTATTCCTGCTTACAGGCATGAAGCTAATGAATTTAAATTAGGAGCTTGTTGTTGTTTAGTCGATTAATCGTGTCTGACTCTTCGTGACCCCATGGACCAGAGCACAGACCAGAGCACACCAGACACTCCTGTCTTCCATTGCCTCCTGGAGTTTTGTCAAATTCATGCTGGTCGCTTCTATAACACTGTCCAACCATCTCTCCCTCTGTCGTCCCCTTCTCCTTGTGCCCTGAATCTTACCCAACACCAGAGTTTTTTCCACAGAGTCTTCTCTTTTCATGAGGCGGCCAAAAATTAGGAGCTACACACACATAATTAAATTTAGGATTATAAATTTGAGAGGGAATCCTGCCCACTGCCCATGAAAAGCACCAAGTAGAGCAGTTTCAATGAAGTCTAGGATGGCCTCTCTCTATTGCCTTCTATGCCTCCTGTGCACGAGACCCACTGCTGCTCTCATCCAGTTCTTAACACTGAGGCAATCAAAAATCCACTGGGGTAGGGGATGCTGGGAAACAGCAAAATGAATTGAAATGAAAATGAAAAATCCACTGGGGTAGGGGATGCTGGGAAACAGCAAAATGAACTAATGGTTCAAGGAGCACAGGAAAACATACAATGCTACATAACCAGTGGGGTACCTAGTAGAATGAGCAGAACTGCAGAACTATTTGCTTAACAAAGCACCCTGTTTCTCTCTTTCACCACAATGTACCACACAATTCAACAATCTCAGAGCTTACTTCTACCAATTTAAGTGATAGCACACACTAACTACTCAACTTTGCATGGGAAAAGGTGACAGGTAATGAAAGCACAGGATTAAGAGTGTGAGAATACTTTTTTTGGGGGGGGGAAACAGCTGAGTCAGTTTGCCTTTGAAGCTCTTTCTACTGCGAGCATTTGGAACAGCAACTCTTTGAAGCTATCTCAGCTGTCAGCATCTATCTTGGCTCAAGACTACGCAGTGTGTATTTCTTGCACAGATTTGCAAGGAAGTTGTGCTTGACTGTCATTTTCTTGTTGAAGTCATCTTAAATCAGCTGTGCTATCTTCAGATTGCTAATTACAATATTTACACTTCACTTTTCTGGGGCATTAATATCCTGGATAGCTAACAAAACACCTAGACTTCCAAGAACTAAATGAAATAAACATTTACAATGGCTTTACAGTAGACAAAAAGGCAGGCAGCTTGCGTTCAAAGTGGGCAGCTACCAAAGTGATCAGTGACGAAGCTGGGTTCTCAATAATGAAATTTAATTAATTTTTTAAAATTTATATCCTGCCTTTCTTCTACAGAAACTGAAGAAAACTTTTTAAGCATAAGCCCTTTAAATGCTTAAGAACTAGGTTACATGAGACATGATCTCATCCAATAGCAAAACTGAGCAGGCTTACCACACATATTCTATGTACAGTGGTACATCGGGTTAAGTACTTAATTTGTTCCGGAGGTCTGTTCTTAACCTGAAACTGTTCTTAACCTGAAGCACCACTTTAGCTAATGGAGCCTCCGACTGCTGCCACACCGCCGGAGCACGATTTCTGTTCTCATCCTGAAGCAAAGTTCATAACCCAAGGTACTATTTTTGGGTTAGCGGAGTCTGTAACCTGAAGCATATGTAACCTGAAGCGTATGTAACCTGAGGTACCACTGTAATTCCCTATATTTCTTTCTGAATCTTGCTTGTGCAGTGTTGCCTACCTCTCCCACTTTCTCCTCTACCTGCAACCCAATTCTGAAAAATACCTGAAGTGTTCATCCAAGTTCATGACAATCTGAGTAGGAGATCCATTTAAATCACTCTGAAGTATCCCTACAAACCATAGCAGCCAACTCCTAGGGGCCGTGAGGGCTTCGGCCCCCACAATAAAATATTTGAGGGGCTGGGCCCCCGCAAAGTTGATGGGCATTCCCATTCAAATGGAGCATGTGCACTGCATCATGTGATCAATTATGTGGGGCAGGACTTACCTGGGACCCCACAATAATTTATTCAAGTTGGCACCCCTGCTACAAACTCACCAGCAGCAAAAAATCTGCTTTTAAGAGACTAGGAAATGCCAAGAGCCCTTATGGTGACAGATATCAACCCATACCAACTTCTAGCAAGCCACAGGCAAAACATGAGTTTCTCTGGAATGGCATGCTAAACCCATCTGTGAAATACAGATTTAAGACAGCACAATAGCTCTGAGCACAGGAGCCTATTCAGGGATCAAAACTCTTGGAAGTACAATGATCTACAGGAGACAACGAAACATTTACACATTGCAAGGCTCTTCCATATGTGCTCTGAACACAACCAAGCAATTACTCATGAAAACACAACCCTGAACACAGATTGCACACTGCTTAAAATCAAAACTTGCAGCGCCCAAAATAAGCACCAGTCTTGGCTGTATTATGTGGAACACACATTCCAACCAGTACATTGGAAGGAAATGATTAAAGCTCAACAACCTGCATTACAACTGAACTCAGAAATGTTTTTTAAAAAGAGGAGAAAGAGGGGGAAAGCAGATTTCAAACAGGGGCATTAGAACAGCAAATCACTATATTTCAATCTTTTTCCTAAGTGGTTAAAGAACTATGCAGCAACTCCAAAACCCTTTTTATATGCACACCTGGGAAGAATTCTGAATCCTGTTACTTTCCTCAGCATTACCCTGATGTGGTTTCGACCAGATGTTTAAATGTTACAACATGTACATTTTCTTCTCTTCTTCTAAGGCAAAAGGAAAATAAGAGGAATATTTGACTTCACTCCACAAGAGACCTATTTAATAGTTTGGTGGTTATGTAAGTAAAGGTAGCTTGGCTAAGTCAATGTTGACGACATACAGAATGACATGATCCTAATGAGTTGGAAAATATTGGCTCTCCTGAGATTTAACCAGATGCTACTGCGCTGAGAAAGCTACTGTATTATTGAATTTCATTTTTATGAGGTAAAATTTATTATTCAACCATTAAGGTATCCCACATGAAGTCTTGCATAAAATAGTTTTGCAGTTACTTTCTGGAAAGTAGATTTTATTTTAACTTAAATACATCATTTACATGAAGGATGCAAATGCCTATTTGATCACCTTAAGCAGAGAAATTTAAGGTCTGCAAGCAATTTTACTAAAAATACCAGATTAATGGAACTGGACTGTCAACAAAATTATGAACTACCTGAACAGTACAAGGAGAGTGCAGCAGCAATTCCAGTTTCTTGAGAAAACCAAAGCATGTGCAACTGCATCCATGCTTTCCTAGCATTCTAGCAGGCCTATTGCCAGATATTTTAGGTGCACTAAATATAACCATATAATGAGAACTCTAAAACAGGAGATGATAGCTTTTATTAATGTAGTTATTCAGTTTAAAACAAATAATATTAAACCTAGATCTTCACTTCGGACATCTTCATCTAGTACCTTTCTAGTTGTACAGGGTATTCTAGGATACACTTAAAAAGTAAAGTAGGTTTATGATAAACAGAAATTTGAAAACATAATGCATAATGCATACTGAAAGGCCTAGAATTGCCAGTGGCAATCTTTCGCTGGTAAACTTATTATGTTGTGCAATGTATGCAGCAAGTATTTTTTTGCTAAGCTTTCTTCCCAGTTATACAAATAAAATTATGCTACTAATATAATTATTACAGGCAAACCAAAATATAGTGTCTTGCCTAAAATCATCTAAGAAGTTCAGGGCTGAAACAAAAACTTGACCACTTCACACTATACCAATTCAATATACTTTAACTTTCCCGAGATAAATTGATTTTTACTTAGGCAAAAAAATAAATTTCCATTTTCTACCCAAACGTATTTTAACAATAACAGTTGATGATAAAACATAAATGTTCTTGAGTCGTTCTTGTAACTCTGGTAATATATTTATATCCCATTGTATTTATTTCTGAAACGTGTCCTTCAACAGCCAATCAGCATTCCCTGGGCAAAAATCATTCATTGCTTCTGAAAAGAGTATTAAAGAGAATTCAACTACTTTTAATTTTTCTTTAGAATAAATTGGTTGGGGGAAAACTGAATGAAAGCCGATAAACGGAAACTTAATCCAGACAAGACTGAGGCACTGCTCATGGTGGTTCCCTAGACCAGATGGGTGGGAAGTAGCCTGTTCTTGATGGAGTTACACTCCCTCTGAAGGAGGAGGTAACTAGGTTGGGAATACTTACGGCTCCACCAGCGTCACTTGAGGCTCAAGTGGCCTCTCGGGCACACTAGCCTCAGCTGGTGGCCCAGTTACGCTCCTCCTATCTGGAGAGGGCTAGCCTAACTTTAAAGAAATAAGACCACCCCCAAGAGCATCCCACCATTCTGAAGGAACATTCTTTTTAGCATCCTATTCCATTCACAACACAACAATCGCCCTATCAAATTAAGCCTGAACACGGAAAAGCAACACAAATAGGGGACATGGGAGTCTGCAGGGGGAGTAGTTTACCCTGCGCACGCACGCGCACACACACACACACACACGGAGAGAGAGAGAAAGCGCAGCATGGTCCTTGGATTTACACACACACACACACGGGGGGGGGGGGAGAATGAGAGAGGTCCCTTTGTGTGCCTGTTTCCAGTGTGTGCCTCAGCTCCTTGACAACATTGTGCTAATTTTTCAGAGGGAGGTGGTCAGCTTTGCTGAGGGAAGGAGGAGGTCTAGGTCTAGGAGCCACCATTCCTTCCCTCAAAGGCTATCCCCTCAGGGTTGCCATTTTCCCCTTTTCGTACTACACCCTGCACCACATTAAGGACAAAAAGACGGGGGGGGGGTATCTGCTCATGAGGAGTAACAAAGAGTTGCCTTCTTTTACATGCTGTTCTTACCTCTGTGTCTCAAGATTGAAAGGAAAAATGTACAGTGGTACATCGGGTTACATACGCTTCAGGTTACATACGCTTCAGGTTACAGAATTCACTAACGCAGAAATAGCACCTCGGGTTAAGAACTTTGCTTCAGGATGAGAACAGAAATCGACGGCAGCATGCAGTGGCAGCGGAAGGCCCATTAGCTAAAGTGGTACCTCAGGTTAAGAACAGTTTCAGGTTAAGAACGGACCTCTGGAACGAATTAAGTACTTAACCCAAAGTACCACTGTAGTGTTTTCTGGAGCGAATAAGGAGCGAGATGACCCATTCGTTTCCACACAAAGCTGCAATGGAGTTTAAGAGGGTTGCCAAGCTTCCACCAAAGGAGAGAAACCAGCTTTCTGGCAACAACCGGTCTGTCCTGGATGGGAAACTATCCTGAGCTTCTCATGACGCTTAAATCCAGCAGCCATTTTAAGCACCCACCACAATGTGCTGCAGCCCACACTCCACTAAGAAACATACTAACCCTCAATTCACTAACAGTACAGTACTGCTTACCCATTTCCCATCAAATTTGCTAGGCCTCAGTACTGCAATTAGGCACTTTCACCCACAACTGCTTCAAAAGAGAAAATGCTAATAGGAGCAATGCTTCTCCCATATGCCTGCTCTGAGACACTGAGAGGAAAAAACAGACTGGAGCAACCACAATGCTGTTGGTAAAATTCTTGAGGTTAAAAAGGGTGAGAAAATAGGAGAGATTCCCGGGAGCATTATTTTGGGGGTATTAATTGCAGCATCTTTACTGCTTCTCTTGGCATCTGCGAGCTCTAGTTGCTGCTGCTGCTGGGTGCCACTTTAAGGTTTCTGGAAGCTGCTGGACCAGAACTGGCATGCCAACTCTCCTTCCTCAACCAAGCGCATGCTTGTGGGAGTGTGGCAGCTGGGTGGGTCACACCACAGCCATGGATCTTGGGTGGTCCCTTCATCTCCCTCCCCCAATGGAGGAGAGGAAAGGGCTCACTCTGTGAGGGAACAACTGAAGGGGGTGCCATGATGCTGCTCTATTGCTCAGCCCTGACTCCCAGACAGGTGGAAAGCAGAGAGGAAAAAATAAACCTCTGAAGTAACCTGCTTTGAAACCTATTTTGGCATTAAACAGTATATAAATTAATAAAGAACAGTAATTATGCACAGCCCCCCCCCCAATGGTTCTAACTAGCCTCTTTGATTCAGCACAACGGGTGTATTCCTGCTCTGCACCCAAGTGCGCAAAACCAAGCCAGGTAAGCCACGGGGCAGAGGGTAATCTCTCCTGATGAATGCTGTTTTCTTCTCAGGCTTTTAAAGTGTAAGGGCGTAGCCCCACTTTTGCGGAGGTTACATTCTGCACCCCCATGTGCATAAGTGAAATCGCATAAAGTGGGGAGCACCCTCTAAAAAGCCTGTAAATGCCTATTTTCCCCTGCTCTCCAGCTCTCTCTCCAATCCAGACCAAAATATCTAGAGTTGAAGCTCTGGAATCAGCTGGAGGATCTGCAGGAACACTGCTGCTGCTGCTGCTGCTGCTGCTGCTGTGCTAACCTGTGTGTCAGCTGTTAGGCAGGGAGGCTGAGCAGCCTAAATAAAGTTCTGGTGCTCCTGAGGTCTATTTGGGGCTTCCGGCTGGCGCTGTGGGTAAAACCTCAGCGCCTAGGACTTGCCGATTGTCTGGTCGGCGGTTCGAATCCCCGCGGTGGGGTGCGCTCCCGTTGCTCGGTCCCAGCGCCTGCCAACCTAGCAGTTCAAAAGCACCCCGGGTGCAAGTAGATAAATAGGGACCCCTTACTAGCGGGAAGGTAAACGGCGTTTTCGTGTGCTGCGGTGGCTCGCCAGATGCAGCTTGTCATGCTGGCCACGTGACCCGGAAGTGTCTTCGGACAGCGCTGGCCCCCGGCCTCTTAAGTGAGATGGGTGCACAACCCTAGAGTCGGACACGACTGGCCCGTACGGGCAGGGGTACCTTTACCTTTACCTATGCCCTCACTAGGGTCCTCTTTGGGCTCTGCGGAGGTTCTCCTCGTAAGCCACAAGGGCTCTCCAGCTCCCGCCATTTTGTGATATGATTCTATTCCTGGTACCATGCGTATACACAATCACACGTACGTGGGGGGGTGCCTGTATTTATTTACTCATTCATTCAATTTAATACCTGCCCCAACCACCATTCACAACACAGAAAAGTCCAAGGTAGAGTGGGTGCAATGGCGCATGTAGTGAAAGAAACAGAGTATCTGCCATATTTTTCTTTACACTAAAAGTTGTTTTGCATTTTTCCCAGGCATAACAATAGAACAAGATCGAAACACATTTATAAGACAGACATAAACATTCACTACAGCATATAAAGCTGTTACAGAAGCCTGTCTTCATACTTTAAAGACAAAACATCCTACCCTCCCTCCAAACATTGCAACCTCTAAACATTTACAATTCTGCAACCAATATAATACAGTAAAATATATACTCTGTGTCCTGGTTCAAGTCACTCCTGGCTGAAACACAGAACCAAGATCTATACGTTTTATTCCAAAGGTTTACATGTAAATTTCCTTAGGTTACTATATTATGACACATCCAAAATGAAGAAAAGCAATTTTAAAAGCATGTAGAAGCTTTTGCAAAGAGTGAAGCCTGGTGACTTCTTAATCTATAAGCAGAAAATTTCATTGATAGCATATTCAAACTGATTTTCCAACTAAAATGTATTTAAATGCTAGATTCTAAAGATAAAGTTCAATACATGAAAACTAAAAGCAATACTGTACTGGGAAAGATATCAGTTAAGTATACTTGTAAGGAAAAAAAATAGTATTTACCTGATGGTTGAAAGACTTCATTCACTAAAGCTTCATTCACAACTGGTGAACTAACATTTCCAGTATAAGCCCAACTCTGCCAAATAGCTTGCATTAGGAAGGTCTGGGCTCTTGTTGCTTGAATTGTCAGACTTGGAAGTTCAAATATACATTCTTTAACTGCAACATGAGAACGCTTGGACCTAGAAAATACAACAGAAACAAAAATATGATTAAATCTGTATACAGGCTTATTGGCAGAAATGTCAAATGGCAAATCCCTAGGAGAGGCAACACTGGAAAAGCTCACTGAAAACGTGGCTAGTTCATGTTCATTTTATGTGAACTTTAAAAATTAGTGATTTACAACAAACAGAAAGCAATAGTACAATTATTTTGCTAAAGTGTATACATTGAATGTTCCAAAAATGAATCTCCGAACTTCACATTCTCACAAAACCTATAGCTGGTTTGTATTTGAATTCCACATACCGGTAACTTCCATGTTTAGTTATAACCACAATATTCACCTCTTCCCCTGATGTAGACAAGGGGAACAGCATATAACAATTTAGACACTTCTTCAACAATTCAAAAGTTCAACACATACTAAGACAATAACACATACTAAGGCAGAAGGATGTCAACTTGTATAAGGATTCACACTACAAGCAACATGGAGCTGTTGCCAAAAAGCCTATATCAAGTTCTCCCTCTCTAACACATATTAAACTTACTGTTCTCATATTGTGCATTCTCTGGCCCCAACAGCCACTGATATAGATTGTTCATTGAGAGAGACAGGAATAAATTCTGGTTGAGATCTCTGTAAAGTGATGTTAAAGCCAGGTATCCCCACTGGGATCTAACAGGGAACTCTGTTCTAAACAAACTAAGATCATGGAGCTGAAGTTAGCTTGCAATGGGAGGATGAGAGAACTGAGACAAGAGCATGTGGGTCCAACTTGGTGTTTATTCCCGGTTTGCTAAACCATGGGGTTGTTACATCCGAACTGGCCCAATGAGAAGTATTAAGTGTTATGATACATTATGGAGAGAGAAGGTAAAGGTACAACTCAACACAGGGCTGCCCTCTCCTCCAACATGTTTGTATTTATCAAAATGAGTACTTCTACCTCTAGTTCATTAGAAGTTCTCAGAAAATTGGCCCCAAGATGCCAATTTGCATGGACTAAAACTTAGCCACCATGTTGTTTGTTGCTTTGGGGCCTGTCTGCAAAAAGCTTGTTTTAAGATAAGTTAGTGAGGATCAGATGCTGATGAAGGGCAGATTTTTGTTGTAGAGCCAGTGTGGTGTAGTGGTTAAGAGCAGTAGTCTCATAATCTGGGGAACCGGGTTCGCGTCTCCGCTCCTCCACATGCAGCTGCTTGGGTGACCTTGGGCCAGTCACACTTCTTTGAAGTCTCTCAGCCCCACTCACCTCACAGAGTGTTTGTTGTGGGGGAGGAAGGGAAAGGAGAATGTTAGCCGCTTTGAGACTCCTGAAGGGGAGTGAAAGGCGGGATATCAAATCCAAACTCCTCCTCCTCTTCTTCTTCTTCTTCTTCTTCTTCTTCTTCTTCTTCTTCTTCTTCTTCTTCTTTTAGAAGGCCCATGCCAAAGTCATGAAACAGAGAGCTGATTGCTAAGAGGCTGAACTCCAAATGAATCCTAGAATGAATCTTGCATCTGCCATGGTGGCCAGACTGCCCTAGGTGGCCAGTCTCTCTTAACTTGTCAATAATAATACTGACCCTCCTTACGTTTTGCAAGGATTCCTATACAAAGAGATAAAGTATGTGAAGTGCTTTGAACACTTGAAAGTCATACAAATGCTATTTATTTATCATTAATTATTACTTCTGGAACAAGCAGAAGCTTCATTGCTATAGAAGCAGAAGCTTCATTGCTATAGAGCTTTCGGCAAATGTTAAAGACACAGCCCTTACCGTGCACTTTGACACCTGACACGTGTTTTCAGGTTCCACCTTATTCCTGTGGTTCTGTTCTGTTTGGACTGTTTAATTTTTTATACAGTTTTAACTTGCCCTGGCAGATGCTGATGAAGGGCAGATTTTTTGTTGTTGTCATTAAGAATCTATACCATATCTGAAGTGTAACAACTTGAGATTCCTAATCTCAGGGTTGTCGGTTTGAGCTCCACGTTGGGCAAAAGATTTCTGCAAGGAAAGGGGTTGGACTAGATGACCCTCATGGTCCCTTCCGGCTCTACAATTATTTGATTCTAATCTATTATTCTAATTCAAATATTTTACGCAGTTGTGTTTTATTGGACCAAATTGCTCTTCTGAATATTGAACACTACATGTAATTTGTGAGCAGACCACATAGTGGGAATGTAAAGTGTCATGAACTAAGCATGGACGTAAGCATTGACAGAAAATCTCTAAATTCCAAGGAAGCATTTTCATGAAAATAAACACACGTGGGTTTAAACATCAGTAGCAATAACAACTATTCATAATGCAGAATCTTTGAATAACTTTGTTTTAAAACAAGCCTCTGGTTTGATGTGAAATACAGCTACTGTACTGAACTACAGTGACGTTTAAACTTACAGCTTTCACATAAAAAGTTCCCTGATGGCTAGTAACACTGTATTAAATAAAAAAAAATTAACAATATGCAAATTTTAAAACTTACTGTATTTTTAATACTTCCTCTGGGAGAAAGATACTGGTTTTCAGTGAATCGGGAGAACTTAAAGAAAATATTACACACTCAAAAGCAGGACACATACAAAAAATCAGTACATTCTACTGTACCATATGTGCAGCAAATGTTTCTGAGAGGATTTTTTTTTTAGCTTCAACTGCCTTTAGATGAAAAGCTATTTTATAATTTTATTATAACTGTTTTGAAATATAAAGTTTTGAAAACATTTTCCTGTAGTCAGAGTAAAATGCAAATGAATGTAAGAATGATCATTATCATGTCAAATAGATCTCTCATCTTTTTATCTTTAGTTTTGGTAATGTTTTGCTATGAATTTGTTGTAACACCAAATTGTTTTAAAAGGTATTTCCATTTATTGTCTATAAAGCATCTGTTTCACAACTTCTGTCCTTAAAAATGGACCTTCAACATATGCCTATTTAGCAGAACAGATTAAAAAACTATCAATCCAATTATTATTCTTTAGGGCGAAATAAACCTTAGTAGAGCTAAGGGAATCTGCCACTCATTAAAGCTAAAGTTGGAACATTTCCAGTATAAATTTAAGGAAAGAAGAACACGCAATGTTTGCCATGCTTTGGCATGGAATTTCTTTTTAAAAAAGATTCTGTCCTAAGTGAATTACTTTAAAATTCATTTGTTTTTCTCTCTAACTTGCTTACCCTGATGCAAGTTGCCTTAAAGAGTTTAGATAAATCTGACATACTGCTAAAGCAATTCTAATCCCTGTTCTTGAATGTGAAAATGAATTGACCCTCTATGTGAAGGGACTAATGTAACCAATCCATGCAAGTCCACAGGCTCGCTGTGAAATATTAGCAATGTGTACCTTTAGAAACAGCAACCCATTCCTTTAAAATCAACACCTCATAGTGATTGAATGAACATAGCAGCGAACAGCTGGCTCCAAAAGTTTATACAGAGTCCCCAAATGTAAGACTGGAACCTGCCAAGTATTTCCAAAAATTAATTTTTTTTATTACTCATATCCTGTACAGTAAAATAAGATTAGTTCATTTTTTCCAACACAAGACCAGTAACCTGCTACCAGAACCTAGTGATGACTTGGGGCCAGGGTGTGTGTGTGTGTGTGTTGCTTTTTTAAAAAAAATGGATACATTTCAGTTGGCACTTACACAATTGATTAACAATTTTTTTTAACATGCTTAGCTCTTTGGAAAAAGAAATATTTGCAAGTATACTGATAGTGGTATTGATCATTTAGTTAAAACACCAACTTCATTTTACCAATCAGTTACACATGTCAGCAGCCAAATAATGTGCATCACTTCCGGTACAGTCACAAGGCTGTTTGTTTTTCCTTGCCATCTTTGAAGTAATATTAATTTAAATTTAATAACGGTAGGGGTGGTGATGATAAAGAGAGATATGCAAGTCTGCCATTTTTTACTTATACCCAAGCACATATGGATAGACCAACACTTTGGAATACAAATGTCACACTTAACTTTGTAAATCCAACCACAATTTCCCTTACCACTCTCAAACATCATGTACCTTACAGTTTTCAAGGATCACTAGTGAACAGGTTCTTTTGCTACAAGAAGAAACATGCTCATGATTTCGTAACATAGAAATTATGGAGAGAACACCATGTCTTTAAATTAAATATACATGCACATATGCACTTTTTATCTACTTTCCATATAAATCTGTTCATTCAGGGTAACAAATTGGTATTAAAGGCTGATCCATGTATACGATGCACTTTTTCTATGCCAATAAAGGAGACTGATTGATTGATTATTGACTGATGTAGGATCCAACTATTAAATACCAATGCCAATTAATAAAATTATAACTTTGTATCGTTATTAGTAGTACTGCAGTGTTATAAGAGAGAAGGTGCAGTGCTCCCTATTTGTTCGCAAGAATACTTACTGAATGGTATCAACTAGGTGTGGTGGGAACAGTTCAATTCATTTAAACAAAGAACTTCCCCAACCATACAGAACAGCCTTCACCTGCTGGTTCCCTCTGGATGTTTTGGATTACAACTTGCATTAGTCCTAGACTGTGCTGGCTAGGGCTGATGGGAACTATAGTCCAAAATATGTGGAGGCCATCAGTTTAAGGTAAAGGGACCCCTGACCATTAGGTCCAGTCGTGACTGACTCTGGGGTTGTGGCGCTCATCTCGCTTTATTGGCTGAGGGAGCCGGTGTACAGCTTCCGGGTCATGTGGCCAGCATGACTAAGCCGCTTCTGGCGAACCAGAGCAGCGCACAGAAACGCCGTTTACCTTCCTGCCGGAGCGGTACCTGTTTATCTACTTGCACTTTGACGTGCTTTCAAACTGCTAGGTTGGCAGGAGCAGGGACCGAGCAACGGGAGATCACCCCCTTGCAGGGATTCAAACTGCCGACCTTCTGATCGGCAAGTCCTAGGCTCTGTGGTTTAACCCACAGCGCCACCCGTGTCCCTTGGCCATCAGTTTAGCAAAGGCTAATATAGAAAGAGCAGGAAGAGATCAAATTTTAACAGCAGAAGGCATGTGTAAAAGAGGGGTGGGGAACCCTCCCATGCATAGTGCCGATTTCATTCCACAGCAAATATCCCAAATGGTTTAGGCCCAGTCTTTTAGTAGCTCAGCCTGGCTAAGAAGAAAAGCATTCAGGCAGAGATGCTGTAGGGAGGCAAACACTTAAGGTGGGGAAAAGATTCTGAACACTTCCCAACATATTTCTCTTGTTGTTAAAGTCAGGAACAACACAATTTCTAATTCTGTTTCATGAGGAACTAATATGGTTTGGCTCTTAGAGGAGCTTGATAGGTAAGTTAACTAAAATACATGTCCACAATTGAAAATCCACATGGATATTTCATGAAAGGGGCTATTGCTTCTTGCTCACAAATCTATTATATATTACAGTTCTCCCAATACAGTAGTACCTCGGGTTAAGTACTTAATTCGTTCTGGAGGTCCGTACTTAACCTGAAACTGTTCTTAACCTGAAGCACCACTTTAGCTAATGGAGCCTCCTGCTGCTGCCGCACCGCCGGAGCACAATTTCTGTTCTCATCCTGAAGCAAAGTTCTTAACCTGAAGCACTATTTCTGGGTTAGCAGAGTCTGTAACCTGAAGCATATGTAACCTGAAGTGTATGTAACCTGAGGTACCACTGTACAATGGTGTAGAAAGTGGAGTCCCTCAAGGATCAGTATTGCAACCTGTGCTTTTTAACTTGTTTATTAAAAATCAAGAGTTAGGGCTGAGAAGTGAGAAGTTCGCCTATGATACCGAACTGTTTGGCATAGTTAAAACAAAAATAGATTGTGAAGAGCTCTGAAAGGATCTCTCAAAATTGAAAGAATGGGCAGCATTTTTAATGAAATAAGAAAATGGCATAAGCAGTTCAAAGAAAGGAAATGTAATATGATACACACTGGGGCAAAACTATATAAATTTCACATATAGCCCCATGGGGTCTGAAGCTAATGGTATCTGACCTGGAACAAGACCTTGGGATTGTAATGTACAGCTTGATTAAGATGTCTACCCAGTATGTGGCAGCTGTGAAAAAGGTAAATTCAATGCTAGGGATCATTCAGAAAACGACTGAAAACATTATGATAATGCTGCTATAGAAATCTATGGTGCAACTGTACATGAAACATTGTGCACGGTTCTGGTTGCCTCACCTGAAAAAGAGATATTGTAAAGCTGGAAAAGGTTCAGAAAAGGGCAACCCAAATAATAAAGGGGATGTAGCAACTCCCCTATTAGGAAAGGCTACAAAGTTTGGTTGCTTTTTGGTTTAGAGGAGGAAATACATGATGAAGGTGTAAAATTATACATGGAGAAGAAGGTAAATATGGAATTTTTATCCCTCTCTCACAGTAGTAAAGCTCAGGGGCATTAAGTGAAGCTGCATGTTGGAAGATTCAGGAGAGACAATAGAAAATACTTCTTCACACAGTATAAAATTAAGCTATGAAATTCAATCCCAAAAGAGGCAGTGATGGCCACCAATTTGAATGGCTTTAAAGAGGATTAGACAAGATCAGCAAAAACATCAGTGGGACACATTTCTAACTACAGTAAATAGATTTAGGATTAAGGAAGCAACAAACTAAAAAAGGGAATGCAGTAGAATATGCCATCATTCAACCAATTAGTTTTATGAAAAACTGTGTGCCACTCTGAATATACTGATTTATATTATACTACCACTATGAAATAAAAACGGTTTTAGGAATCTGGTGTGAGAGCAGCCTCACATTTAACATGGGGAGACATCTCAGGGAGACCAAAAATATTTTTGCAACTGTGTAAAACATAAAAGGTTAAAAGGTAAATGACTCCTGGATGGATAAGTCCAGTCAATGGTGACTATAGGGTGAGGCACTCATCTCGCTTCAGGCCAAGGGAGCTGGCGTTTGTCCACACACAGCTTTCCGGGTCATGTGGTCAGCATGACTAAACCACTTCTGGCGCAACGGAACACCATGATGGAAACCAGAGAACATGGAAACGCCATTTACCTTTCCACCGCAGTGGTACCTATTTATCTACTCGCACTGGTATGCTTTCAAACGGCTAGGTTGGCAGGAGCTGGGACAGATCAACGGGAGCTCAACCCGTCACATGAATTCAAACTGCTGACCTTCCAACTGTGTACACCAGTACCAAAAACATATTTTGCAACACCAAGCATGTTTTAACTTACAAACTAAACATTAAAAACCTAACATACGGCATAATCCTAAGAGAACAATATGATCATTTGGCTATGACAACTGGAATATTTGGTTTTGTCAAAAATATTCAAATTATCAGACCTGGATATTCAGATTCCTTATTTCAAAGAATAGTACTACACAATAACAATGCACAGTAAAGCCAGAAGCTGCAGTCTCAGAGGAAAAATTACTGTAACTCTATCTGCTATGTGAGACCAGGAGAAAATGTTCAAGGCTGCACAGAAAAACAAAAACCTGGAATCTGAGGATGAGGAAGTAGTCTCTCTTTTCTGGGCTTCAGTCCAGCAACAGCAAGCAGAAGATGACTACTCACTGAGCTAAAATTTGTGAATGAACCTAAGAAACATGCACTCTTAGCTTTCCAAACGTTAAGAAAAATAACATAAGACCAACTAAATTTTAACTGATGGTCCTTACTGATTTTGGAGGATTCCATAATTACTTTAAGTGTGTTGATATATTGTTTATCAATATTGAATTTGCAGTAGAAAATCGTGTAGAAGTATTTTTAAGTGTTATAAATTAATAAAATAATAAATATAAACTTATGGTAATTTATTTATGTAAGGTATACTACCAAACAATTCCTCAGATCAGTGAGAGAGCCTGGAATAGAATGAAAAAATGTATTTGATTAATTATATGATATTGAATAGTAATGGAGTCTTTAATGTGACATAGGTATGCAGTAGCATCTTGAAAGACCAAATGCCCTGGAATGTTTAATCCAGCATTCCTCAGCATGTGGAACTAAAGCTGAATAAGACTGATATGTAACAAGGTGTGGGGATCACTTCTCAACCACAGTTGGCATCACTGTGATGAACATAGGCTGCATCTTTTAAAAGTTTAGTCAAAAGATGTTCCATTTTAGAAGGACTCAAGCTTCATTTCAAGAGAGCCAAAAGCCTATTAAGCATCCTGGACATGTCTCTTCCCTGTGAGAATTGAGAATATTTCCTTGGAGAAACAAAAAATAATCCAATTTTTTACTCAGATGTTCCCTTGCCATTGTGTATTGGTAAGTGTAATGTACCGTATTTTTCCGTGTATAAGACCCCCCCCCCATGTATAAGACGACTCCTATTTTTTGAGCCCAAAATTAAGAAATAAATATTTTAAACATTCCATGTATAAGACGGCCCCCAATTTTAACCTTAAAAAAATTGGGGGGAAATATAGTCTTATACATGGAAAAATACAGTATCTTGAAAATTTGTTCTCTCTGGGAAGACAATTCTCATGGTGGTACTTTACTTCTCTTAAGCAGCAGCACTCAAATGGCTTATGGGGGAGCAACTCTCTTGCCTGCAAAATACAAACTTAGTATTTGAAAATTCAAATATATAAAATGTGGAATTAGTAAGGTAAGTGTTATCATTCTGACAATAAAGTCATATCTGTAAACATTTATTGTTCTGAGATATTCAGTGTATCTTAGCACTGAAAGCTATAGTAGCAAGTAGTACACTTTACAGAACTATTTTTTTCTTTGCTGATTTTAAAAACAAGTTAATATTGCTCCTTTCTAATGACGCTATTTCATCTAGGCAATGAGGTATGTTATCCAAGTTTTTCAAATACAGTTTGAAAAGCGCAAATATTACAGTAATACCATATATTGGATGTATATCGCTTGGAATTATTTTTAAACAAGAAAAATGAAAGCTATTTTGCAGATTTATGTCAGAAATAAAGTTGAGATTTTCACTGCTAATTCAAAACATACTACCTAGGGGATTCCATAACAGTTCATAAAGTGTCTTTGTTTTTAAAAACTATGACCTGTTGTGTATATAGAACATATGTATCATCAGATGTGTGCACTTTAGGCAACTCTGGAATGTGAAATCTCAAAATCCAAATAAAGCAGGTGCTATAATTTTTTGGGAGGAAAAAAAGAGTGGAGGTTTAATGACATTACCAGGTTATTCTACCAGACTAGTTCCCACTCATTTCATGACTTCAATGAAGCTCTCAGTCCGCATGCTGATTTCGATTTAGTTCAAGTGCTATTTGATGTATTTCATCTGGTGTTTTATTCACTTCATACTGCACTTCATTTAACAATGTGGCTGCAGTATTCATTTGTTTCTACTTCATTATCCTCAAATTATTATATTTTGGTCTTGGTTTACATTCTTAGTACAATTTAATGTTTGTATGTGTGTTTGTGTGCATGCACACACACATTTGTACATGCATATATTAAAAGGTAATGATTTAATCCAGTTTAATCACTGCACTAGCTACAAACGTCAGGTTAAACCTTTTTTATATTAATTTCTCCCTCTGCTTAACTAATGCATCTGTTACAGCATGGGAATGTTTTTCTCTCCACTGCACTATTCTTACTAACTTTAAAATACCAGTAACCAATATGAATTAATCATTAATATACAGATATTATTGATTTATAAAAACAGATTTCTATGTGACTTTTCATGTGCATACCAAAGCAGTGTACAACATGACTAAAACACTTATATTAAAACAATCAAAATAGAAGTAAGAAATTACTTAGCACAGTAAAGATTGGCAAAACAAGCCAGCAATCTATAAACACCTGGGCAAACAAAGATGCTACATGCACACACAGATCCATGTATGTGCAGTGATCTGAAATCCACTGGAAATTAGTTTTTGTATTCATACACATCACAAGAAAGATAAATACTATTTTCAGCTTTGACATAATTTCAAAAACTTGAATGCCTGAAGCATTTCCTTTACTAAGAAAAGTAGCTGAATAGAAAGCAATCACTTTGAATTAATTAATTGTTTCCAATGAAACAGATGAGCAAGAAAATTAAATAGGCAGTATTTGTTCAAGTGTAAACTGCTACTATTTGTTCAAGTTCAAATGTGGTTATTGGTCATTATACAGAAATAGCCCATTGAATATCTAATATTGTAACAGAACTTACAGCAGAATTTGTCCACAGACCTGAATGGACAAAGGTTTTACTCAATAATACAAGAACTATCCAGTGAAGCAAAATATGACAAGACTCATACAAAATATGAAGAAAATGAGGCTGTGGCCAATGAGTACACTGCAAGATTTTTGTGACAGTTATGAAAATATGGCAAAGTACCACTAATATCTGGATTAAAATATCATTCACAGATGCCGTGAGTAAGGAACACACACATCTCTCTAGATTACTTTAGATATTGCTGCAGCTGGCATCAGCCCTCAGGGCTAAGGGATACTCTGTTGAATGAGAAGAGACATCTTCAACACATTTTTCTTGGTGTCAGCCTATAAGTTATGGTATTCATTTCAGAACAAATGAAAACAAATCTATAGCAATATCCATGCATTAGTAGCAAACGTTTTGGTCTAAAATTCTAACAAGAAAAAGAACACTTTTGGTAATGGCAGTCTAACTAATGTGGTCAGAGACAGCAATATTTAAAACATATTAATGCAGAAAATTAATAAACAAGACATTGTATATATTTGTATGTGTGCATGTATCTAGAGAAAGGGAGAGGTGTATAATGCAATGTAGTGCAGAACAGTAAAAATAAAAATGTACCCATGATGCACCCACGCGTAGAGTGCTTGTGAATATAAAGCATTTAATACTCACCAGTAGTTAGGAAGCTTAAGCATTTTGCCATAAACAGCAGTACTGAATGGAGAAACAACTGAAACTGGCGAGTTGTAAGATCCATTAATATCCAGTGATGACAGCCCTGCCTGAAAACCAAATATCTGAAACAAACCAAAACATCAAGCTGTACAGTAACAAAAAGTATCAGTACAAATTATTTTACTTTAATATAAACCAATGTCGATTTTAAGCCAATTTTTTTTATCCCCAAGAAAAATGTAAGATAGAAAATCATGTTTCTATAAAAACGCACACAATTTATATCACAGGAATGGTATGTCCTACTGACTTAAAACAACTGACTAAACATTAACAAATCTAAACCACAATGAGTATTATAATTACATGATATTATCATGATGTCAGTATAACAGTGCAATCCTAACAACCCACATTGATGGCTTGTGGGGGGGGGGGGCAGCAGTATAAGCCTCTGCTGGTAGAAAGGAAACCATGGCAGTTTTCCACCATGGTGGAGGCACCAGGTTTGTCCTAGCAGACAGAGGGCTACTGCCAATACAGTGGTACCTCGGGTTAGAAACACCTCGGCTTACAAACACTTCGGGTTACAGACTCTGCCAACCCAGAAGTAGTACCTCGGGTTAAGAACGGGTACAGGCTAATAGCGGACCTCCGGAATGAATTAAGTTCAGATGCAGAGGTACCACTATAGTAGCTGCAAAACAGAGGGCTTCTGTCTGGGATGATTATGATCATCATCATTAAAAATGTCTACGCCACCCTTCATCAGAAGATCACAGGGCAGTTTGCAATATAAAAACACAAAAGTACATACCATAGTAACAAAACAAAAATAACCCCCTCCCCCACATAGATTGCTTAATTAGCCAAAGGCCTGGGAGAAGAGGAAAGTTTTTGCATGGTGCCTAAAGTTATGTAATGAAGGCACCAGGTAAGTCTCTCTGGGGAGAGCATTCCACAAACGCAGCCACTGCGGGAAAGGCTTTTTAGTGTGGCTTCCCTCCAGACCTCTCATGGAGGGGGGAACATAAAGAAGGGCCCCCCAAGGTCAGGTCTCGGATGCCAGAGCCTTTGAATTTACTGTATTCAAAGCCCTGCTGTTAACCCGAGAGGCCTGATCCTTGAGTCCTCAGTTGCACAAGCTTGGAAATGGTACAGTGAACAGTGAACAGAAAACCAGAACCACCCTTCCATCAGGACTCGGAATGTGGTGGATGATCCGCCACTCCTTTCCACTCTGCTGCTTCCCTGCCAGAATTAGGATCACTCTGTAATAATGTTTCTGAGAAGTCTTAGCAATTTTCAATGAACTAAAAAAAAGTATTGAAAATGTTTTACCTTAAGATAGCAGTGTGAGTAACAATAGTGAAGTAAGTTATCAGATGGCTGGCTAAGGCTGCTGACGGTCTGCACAAGCTGTTCAGCATACATTGGCATGGAGTGTACCAGGGCCATTTTGTCCACCAGTATTTGGATACAAGGCAGAGGACGCAAAGGCTGAAGGTTTGTAGTATTTAAGAGGCTGCTTGAACTCTTCAGGGAATATAGTAGGGGGAAAATACAAGCCAAATTAATGTAACACCCCAGAAATTTAAAAATACAGCCCAACATTTCCAAATCTAACTTTTAAAAAAGTTTCATTCTAGATGTTTGCATAGTCTGCTTTTTTAAAATCATGTCTAACATGTATGCAAATATATACACACTAAATTAACCTATATGAAATAAGCATATGTAACTGACTGGGTGCATATGTTTTAATTCCAAATATAGTTCATGATAGACTACATTATAGTACCTTTTGACCCATGATAACAGGCAACAAGTGGCCCAGCAAGTTGAATTCAGCCATAGGGATTGTCACAGTGCATTTCAGAATTGTGAAGTTTGTGATCCGAGATGGAATATATTCTTCCAAAGCTGCTACTTCTTCTGGGCTTGGCATAGCTTTAGTTCCATCTACAGAATCTGTAATAAATTATAATTACTCAAATTTAACATAATTATCAATGGGAATGTACATAGTCTTCCATAATTACTACTATAACTATTATTATTTTTTTGATCACTCTGTGCTCCTCTAAATGTCAAAAGGGCAGAGAGATTTCCATTGTTGCATTTCTCACAAGGAACATCAAACTGGCTCCGTCACCACAGTTCAGTTTAACTGCCATCAAGTCAGCTGTATGAGGGAAGAACTGTGTGGCAGGAGCTCTCCTGTCCTTCTGGCCTGGACATTGTCACCTGCTCTGTTCCTAAATCTATCTGGAAGAAGAATGGGAAGGACAGACAGAATTGCCACTGACATTGGTGAGGAGTTGCTGCTCTTCTAGACAGCCAGACTCCACATAGACAGAACGCCATAACTGTGTTATAAGAACTATAACTTGAAGAACTTCTGCTTGAGCTTGCTTTTCCCTTCCACCACCATTTTTCCTCATGTGCCACATCCTTTTAGACTGTGAGCCTGAGGGTGGGGACTGTCTTAGTTCTGGGTTAGATACAGGTAGGTAGCTGTATTGGTCTGCCGTAGTCGAAACAAAATTCCTTCCAGTAGCACCTTAGAGATCAGCTAAGTTTGTTACTGGTATGAGCTTTCGTGTGCATGCACACTTCTTCAGATGTTCTGAGTTGTTGTTTGCTTTTTGGTTATGCCCTGTGTGACAGTTCTTAAATTGACTGAAAGCTCTTGGGGAAGGGACCTCTTATTCGTTGTAAAGTGTGATAGCACTAGCTAAATAAGTAAATAAGATATTCCTATGTTAGAGATTGCTTGTTCTCCAGTTTCCTAAAAAAGTACAATTGGTACTCATCTGAAGTGCGGATCTCAAATGGCATCATGGGGGTCACCCGATTGGGCTCTGACTCCACCGTGATCATGAAGCAAGAACAAAGATTCTTTGAGAAAGTTTTGCAGACTTGCCAAGCTCAAACAGCCCATGGAGACAGCATAATTAAGGAAATAACAGGAATCCACTTTCCCCAAATATAGTAACAACCAATGGAACTAGGAAAACTAACAGAACTAACAGAGGGGTGGGGTGGGTGGAAAAGGAAAAGTTTTTATGTAAAGTATTTTTTAGTAGGGATAGCAAACGAGGGAGGGAGGGAAGGCAAACAGGAACAGATAAAGAAAAGATTCAAGAAACTAGCCTGAGTAGGAGTGGGGGAAATGGGAGCTAAAGGTGACATGACTGCTTCAATTAGGCAGGAGCAAAAATTTGATTGGGAGCCACCCACTTTCCCAATAAGTCTTTGCTCTTCATCAGAGTGGAGTCAGAGCCCAATCCGCTGACCCCATGCAAAAGTTCCCTCTCAAAAAGTGCTGCAAATGGCTACTTTAATGGAACACTGCATTGGTCAGATCAGCAGTGCCACAAACAGATTCTGTTTGGGCTCTTACCACAAACAACAATGAAAAGATTCAAATAAACCACTACCAATCTTTCCTTTTTTTTTCGCACACACATTATTTGCAGTTAACATTTTTCCACTGAAGTTCTCCTACTTTATTTGTAAAAAGAATAAAGAATTGAATCACAACATACCTTGCTTAGACTTGCTATATGGTTCATATTCATGTTCCAGAGCACAAACAATCATTTTCATAATCCTGTGCACTGCACTGCTATCAAGCCGAAGACTGAGAGGGCCCACAATAAGGGTTTTTGTAGACATCTCCTGAATGTGGCCGAAGTCTTCACTCTTTACTGAAGTCACATCTGGCTGGTTTCCAGACACTAAAACTACAATATATATACATTTACAGATAGTTAATATGTGCATTAGGACCAGCGTTTGAAACTCCCAATGTTCTAGGTGTGTTTTGCTACATGGAATTTCATTAACGCAAGCAGTTTCTGAGGTCTGGCCTCAGTACTGCGCCTAAGATTTCAGATAAAAACTGCAGAGTGGAAGGAAAGGAGGACCTTCTTCTGCCGCCTCACTTCTAGACACTCTCTTAAGAATATTAGGGGGGTGGGCAGGGGAAGCATGGCTTTGCTTTTTGCAGACTTCAGATGAGAACTAGACCATGTGAAAAATGAATATAAGGATTTAAGCAGCAGTTCATTCATTTTCAGCTTTGTATTATTGTTATTTTTTAAAAAGTATGCCTAGACATTCCGTTGTTGCACCCATGGTGCCATTTAGCTCCTAGCTTTCATATCTCTGTTTCTAACACTGATTGGGAGAATGGTAGAGACAGAAAAAACTACCTATGAAAAAACAATTTCTTGCAATTATCAGTGATTAGCTATAAGCACTCACACAATAGCTTTAACTGCACTTTGTTTTTTCAAGATAAACTAATACAAGCAAGATCACCAATGCATTTTCACAGGGAGGCCCACTTTTCCTTCTTCCTGTCCATTACAGAAGGAAAGATGAAGTAGGAGGTGAATAGCAATATTGAGCTGAAAAACTGGAGGCTTAAAGCTCAAATCACATGGTCTCAACAACTGTATTACACTATATACTCAAAATTGGAGACAGGGTTTTAAACCACCCATATCCATAGTGCACATGCTTTTTTGCCAACTGCAACTCAGCTGTGTTTTTAAATAACCACTTAATGGGATAAGAAAGCTGCTTTGATTTCAAGTTCATTAGAACTTTGGTCACAGTCAAGATTAACCACAATTTACAACATGTTTAAGTCAGGGTTGGGAAAGCTCAGGCTTGGGAGTCAAATGTGGATCCTCCAGGCCTCTCCCTCTAACTCTTGAGGCTGTCTCCAGGCTCTGCTCAGTACCTTCCTTAGTGCTTCTGCCTGGCTCTCAAGCTGTGAAAATGCCTCTTGTTTGCTTTGTTGGAAGACAAAGAAATGGGGGGGGGGGCCAGAAATCTCTAATTTCTGCATGGATGGAATGTATCCTACAGTACCAAGTTAGAAGACACATCTGTTGCTCTGCCCCTGGAAGGACTTGCTCTGCACACCAGTGGCATGCAACCCCTGGAAGAAATGCAGCCCTTGGGCTAGGAAAAGTTTCCCACCACTGTATGTTCCCACCCTATTTATGTTACTCAGATATAGGGCAATGCTGTACTTAATTGAAGGCAGGGCCATGCCTTTAGCACTGCGCCAAACATATCAAGTCTCCTCCTTCAGCTTCACGTTGAACACAGTTGTCTACAAAGAAGACCCAACATGCAAACCCCTGTTCATGTGCAGGGACTCCACAGAACTAGAACACCCATAAGCACGAGTGCTCTGATCACGCAGAGCCCTCTCACACTGAGGTGGTCTAAGAGCATAGTTCAGATAGGGCTCTAAATTCTGGTTAACCTAAAACAGAAATGGGAGCTTCCAGTCTCCTCCTCATAGAGGGAAGCGGAAAGCAAGCAAGGAAGCCCAAGGCTTGTTCATGTCCTTCACTTTGAAGGACCTTGGCTTTGGAGAGATTATTAGACTCCTATCCTTTATATAAAGCAGATCATATTCATCTGCCCTAATACTGTGAAGGCATCTATTATTTATTGCTGCTTACACATGCATAGGATGCCACTGTAAGTAATATTGTAACCCGTGCTTTTTTTTCAGGGGGTAGTCAAGGGTACGCAGTACTCGCACCTCTTTCTTGTTGTTAAAAAGTGTGGCACTCACTGTAACAACTTCACGGCAAGTACCGACACCTATTTTTCTAGGGAAAAAGCACTGATTGTAACTATAATATAAACACACAAAAGAGAAGCTTTCGTCTTTCTCTAATGTAATCTCCCCATATGAACCAACCCAAACTCTGCGATCATCACCTGAGGCCTTTCTTCGTGTTCCTCCTCTACAAAAGGTCTGAAGGGTGACAACACAAAAATGGGTCTTCTCTGTGGTGGCTCCCCATTTATGGAATGCTCTCCCCAGAGGGTTACTGGTTTGTTTTTATTTGTTTTTGTTAGGTATTTTGTGTTCCCATTCTGCATTTTAACGTTGTAAACTGCCCTATCATCTTAAATGGACAGTATACAAATTTAATTGATCATCACAGTTTATTCCTTTGCAGACTGGATTATTTCCTTTAAGCCAGCATAAAGCTTGCAAAGCTGCTTTAAAATATGTTTGCTGAACAGCAAGGTGTAGCACAGGGGTTAAGAGAATCAGCAAGGATCTTCTTCTGCCCACCTCCAGATTTGCCTTCACAACAACCCTGCTGAACAGCAATTTGAACCCAGATATTCTCAAGCTAAATCGTTGTACGATAACAAAGCACATGGGCAAAGCAGTCATATCAAATTGCACACTGCTGTATTTCTTAAGGCAGAAAAAGGGTATATAAGCAAACAAGCACGCTAGAATTCAAAATTTTCAGCAAGTCTATCCAGTTTTTAAATTAGGTCAAAAAGGTAAATCTGAGGACAGTCGGTCAAGGACTGTCAGGTGCCTCTGAAGAAGCCTTTGTTTCTGTTATTCAAAAAGTAAGCAAACAAAGCAATGAAGTACCTTTGCCACTGGTGCTTTCCATTGTGTACAGATAATCCATGTAGAAAGCCCCAAACCTCTGCATTCCAGCTATCTCTGTGTACATCTCCTACCAACAAAGCAAAGTACATACAACTAATGTTCTCTTAAGAAAGAATCTTGAGATTACAACCCAATGGTATCAGGGCTATAGTCAAGTACTAGAGATATATACTTGTTTGGGTTTGTGCATGAATACATGGTAAACCTTATCAAAACAAAGGACAGAGGTTAGCCAAAGAATTCATCCTTCAGATAGCTAATGCAACATCTAGACTAGACCACACAAAAGGACATCTATAACTCTTCTGGATGTTTTGTCCACTTTTCCAAAGCAGCTAGTTAATTAGTATCTTTAGCGGAGTCAATTATTTCAGCTTGACCTCTCACTCACTAGTAAACCAGCTGACTAGGGCAAACTTCATATCTAACATTTGCAACTTCCGAAACATTTTAGGACATCTAGCTAGAAAACAATCAGATTTATTTGGACTCAGTGGGTATTTGTTTGCTCTTGTCTTCCTAGGAAGCAGTGAGTCGTAAGTAACATTCTAATCACATCATTAGACATGAAGGTTGACATTTAAGTAAATGGAATCTATTATTACTACCAATAAAAGGAGAATTTGCAGCTTTAACAAAATGAGTTTATTGGGCAGTAATGAGATACATGGAATTCTCTGTTCTCCCGCTCTGTGAAGGATGAGGTAACTAAAAAGAAGTATATGATATAAACACACAGTTATATAAAAAAAAAAAGAGTGATGCCCCACAAGGACGTGTATTGGGACCTGTGCTTTTTAACTTGCTCAGAAATGATTTGGATTTAAGAATGAGCAGTGAGTTGAGGCCAGATTAATGAATAATACCAATTTATCCCAACCAGACTATAAAGAGCTCTGAAGGAATCTATGTGAACTAGGTGAACGGGCAGCAAAATGGGAATTGCAGCTCAATATGAAAAAGTGTAAAATGATGAACAAGGCAGCAAAAAAAATCCTAACTTCGCAAATAGGTGATGACTAACCAGCAAACAGGGACGCGGGTGGCGCTGTGGGTTAAAGCCTCAGCGCCTAGGACTTGCCAATCGAAAGGTCGGGGGTTCGAATCCCCGTGGTGGGGTGCGCTCCCGTCGCTCGGTCCCAGCGCCTGCCAACCCTCGGGTGCAAGTAGATAAATAGGGACCGCTTACTAGCGGGAAGGTAAACGACGCTTCCGTGTGCTGCTCTGGTGCCGGTTTGCCTGAGCAGCTTTGTCACGCTGGCCACGTGACCCGGAAGTGTCTGCGGACAGCGCTGGCTCCCGGCCTCTAGAGTGAGATGAGCGCACAACCCTAGAGTCTGTCAAGACTGGCCCGTACGGGCAGCGGTACCTTTACCTTTACCTTTTAACCAGCAAACAATTTGAGCTGTGTGGCAGGCAAAACATCAACCACTACAACACCTATGAAAAGGGTACATTTTGTGTTAGATGTTATTAAGAAGGGGTTAAAAATAAAAGTGCCCATATCATAATGCCCTTGTAGAAATCTATGGTGCAGCCACATTTGGAAAATTGTGTGTGGTTTTGACTGCCGCAACTCAAAGAAGGCATCATAGAGCTATAAAAGGCACAGAAAAGGCAACCAGAATACTCAGGAGCTGAACACTTTTACTAAAAGAAAAGACTAAACCAGATTGAGCTTTTTTGTTTCAGGAGAAAGTAATTAAAGGGACAGCATAATGTTGTGATGTATGGTGTGGGCAAAGTTTAGTCTTTCTCCCTTTCATAGTACTATAACTCAGGATCATCCAATGAAATTGATAATAGATTCAAGTCAGACAAAATTATGTATTTATTCACATCATTCATTTATGGAATTCACTTCCATTAGATGTGGTAATGGTCACAAGCTTAGAGGGCTTGAAAAAGGGATTAGACAAATTCACAGAGGATAAATCTATCAAGTGGCTATATAGAACTTTCATGTTCAAAGGAAGTATGCTACTGAATTCTAGTTGCTGGGAATCCACACCAAAAGAAGGCTGTAGTTCACAAGCTTTTGCCCTGCTTGTGCTGTTGTGGTTTACCACTGCATGAAGCTAGACTTAATGGACCTTTAGTCCAATTCACAAGGGCACATCTCATTAAAAAACAAAAACAGAGAAACCAAATATGAAGGACAACCCAGTTCAATGTGGAGACACACTAAGGATTAAAGAGTTTATCTCTTCTTAATGTATTAATTTCAGCATTTTAGACTTGAGTATAGATTCACAGTTTCCTATCAACTGCAGCTCTCTAAAGTACTTGCAAGCGGCAACTAGGAATGGATCTGAGCCATACTACTGAATATTTTAAAATAAGAGGTTTCTAATTTTACCTCTGCTATCTCTTTATATTTGAGTGAAAACTTGGAGGCTGTTTTACTCAGAGTCCATTGAAATTTATGGACCTTAGTCAATATTAACACATTTCAATGGGTTTACTCTGAGTAAAACATAGCTGAATACAACCCTGAGCAATTTGTACTCTGATACACATGCCTGAGTACAAAAACTTATAGCGGGAATAAGCCTTAAGGCTATGTTCATGTTATCAGGTGCCTGCCCTGCTTACAAGAAGCTCAAGGCAGCTTTCTCAGTTCTCTCATTTTTACTCACAATAACTTTTTAAAGGTAGCTTATGCTGAAAGAGATAAACTCTTCAATAATTAGCCAGTGAGCTTCATAGCTGAAGGAGATTTGAACCATGGTCTCTCTTCTCCAGACTGAACACTCTGTGCCTTTGCCCACTACTAAAGACTGACTCTTATCTATTTACTCTTCAAATTTCTATCCCAGCGAAAGCCCTAAAAGTGGTTCATTCATAGAATCATAGAATTTTAGAGTTGGAAGGGACCACAAGTGTCATCTAGTCCAACCCCTCGCAATGCAGGACTCTTTTGCCCAATGTGGGGCTCAAAACCCATGACTCTAAGATTAAGAGTCTCATGCTCTACAAACTGAGCTATCCCAGCTATCGAATAATCATTTTCCAACTTAGCTCAATAAGGCTTAATTTAAGAAGACTAAGATCTAAATTAGTTATGGCCTTTGGGCATTCAAGTAAAATGTGCAAGAAAAGTAAATTCAAGCAGCTCATTGTGACATAACTCATCTACTCATTAAGTGACAAAATACTTTAGTAGAAATAAGGTGTTAACGCTGACTCCATAATCAGAGCTGCCGAACATAGATGTGGACAAAATAAGCGACAGGATATGAACACTGAGCATAAATCCAAAATTTTAAAAGAAAACTTATTTAAGACCTTATGAGCGGCTGCATCCAAAATGAATTCTGCACGGACACCATTGTTCTCAGGGCTTCTGTAATCAAATAGTGAATTGGTGAGGTATGTCATCCCTTTTGTGCTCAGATTTTCACCACAGTTGAAAAAGTAGGCCTCCTTTTATAAAAGGGGGGGAAAATATATCAGTGGGAATAGAAAGATAGTAACAAAACATAACAAACAAAAGAACATGTTATTTGATTTCTTCTTTATAAACATGGTACTTGAAGAAACTGTTCCCTCTTCCCCACCATGGTCTTCTTTGCACAATGATAAGCCAAACCGCAGCTAAGCATGAACAAGCAAGTTTGCTGGTACACAGCTGGAAATTGCAGCTTCTTCACTCCCTACCACACCGCCCCGAGGGCTAAGCCATGATTTGGCTTAATATTACATGTGAGCCGAGGCTCATGGTTTGTCTAATTCGGCTAACACGGCTACCTGTCTTTTTTGTGTGAACCAGTCATGTGGCTTTTGGGGTTCTTCTGAAAAATTCTAAAAATATTTTATGCCCTCTTTTAACAAAGCACGCCTGCAAGCTAGCAAAGCGTAACTTGTACTTACCGCATCACTTCTATTCATATTCTCCTCAAAATCTTTAATTCCCATAATTCCTTTGAGACAAAGAGCTTGGCAACCAACAAAGCCTATTTGGCAATCGAAGAAAGGTTCTCCACTCATGAGGACCTGGGGGGGAAATGTTAACATGCTGAGTGTGTATAAAGAAACCGGAAGAGAGTTAAGCTTCTAGCCAAGAACCAACACATTGTTGGGCTCACCTATCTAACTTTCATGTTGTCGTCTTTATTTTATTATTATTATTTTTTATAGCATTTGTACGCCACTCCGAGAGGCTTACATAAAATCAAAACAAGACATTTCCTACCTACAGGCGGCTTATAATCTAAATGAAAAGAAAAAAAACGGGACAAGGGACAAGAAGAGAAAAATGAGAATCAAGCCTATTCCAAGCCTATCCTTTGGAATTCTCTCCCCTTGAATATTAGACAGGCCCTGTCTAAGTGGTCTTTCGGGCCCCTGCTGATGACTCTCATCTATCAACAAATCTTCTAAGTTGAGATTTTCCCAGTCTGGAATTGTTTTTTTAAGATTTTTAAAATATGTTTTTATCGTCTTATGCCTTGCTTGCCACCCTAGGCACCTTTGGAAAGAAAGGCAGGGTCTGAATCTAAAACATACATAAATAAATGCACACCTATCTATCCAAAATTAATATTTATGTGGATGAATGTATAAGCAGGAATATTGTGGTCAGTTTTTGCACTTAATTAAGAAACAGATGAAGTAAAAGAACAATAATAATGTACTCTAGATTTGAGAGCTTATTATTTACTGCCTAGAGTACTACAGCTAAAGTCCAAGAATGGCTCTATTTCGGTTATATTTTTATTATAGCCATCCAATAACGAGTGAATATAAAATCAATACTGCAACTGCCAGTACAAAGTAATGATTCTGATGAAATAAATACTGATGCCAAGAAATCTACTATAAATATACAGAAGTAATGGAAAATTACCTCTACCGTAGTTCCTTCTTGCTCCCAGCATATTACTTCTTTGGATTTTACTTTCTGTGGGCTGTAATAGCTACTTTCAGCTTGCATTTCTGTGAGCTGTGTAACAATATGCCAAACACTTACCATTAGTCAACATTAGTATTAACTACATATAAGTTATTATTACTGTGTAGAAAAGATGATGACAAATTAAATTTTACTATTGGTGATTGGGCAGGAAACAGGTGCACTAAAACAGCTGCAATATATTATCCACACTAGAAAATAACAACTTTAATCTATGTACTGGCACAATTTTAAAAAAACAACAACACTGAAACATTTTTAGTTTCTCGGTTACATAAACAATGAATAAAAAGGTAATCTAACAGATACGCAGGTGCAACTCAGTTTATGAACTTGACAGAATAAACTTGACAGTTTATTATAATAGCATAGGAAGTAATTCACAAGATGGATGTACTTAAGCAACCCTTGCAAACCTCAATCATAAGTAAATATACTACCTTTTTGTCTATGCTCTGATCACCATGAATAAAGCAGCAAAAAGAGATCAATAGTGCACTTTTGACTATTCAACATCATTCATTAAACAAGGGCAAAATAATGAAACATTTAAATGTTTAGCCCTAACAGCTCCTAACTCTGGCATCTTTAACTGCTGAAATAATTCCTTCTAATTTTCTTATAACATAAAATTCCTAGAAGCTCTCATTACTTAGCTATTTCCAAATGTGTGTACACATGGTTGCTGTTTTGAAGCTAAGTTCTATAAAGCAAATGCTCAAGTAAAACAGGATTTAAAAACCCGCCCTTCAGCTGTCTGCAATCATTGTAGAGGAAAAGCAATTAATTGATTAAAAGAACTCAAACATTGCAAGAACAATTTTCGACATTATTAGGAAAATGCAACATTTAATTTGGCATGGGGTTTTTTTTTAAGCTGGAGTGGTATCAGCTATTCAGAATGCTAATGCAGAAACCTGAGCTTGTTTTTGACCAAAATATGAACCACAAATTAATTCCATACATTCTTAGCATTCAAGCAGAACAATGAATTCTAATGTTTTCCTTCTAAGTGCCAGCATAATTCTCTTATGCATACCATTTTATAGTGTAAAAAATATAACATTCAAGATGTTAGGATGTGGTAAAATTATTGTAATGTATAATGCTAAATGCACAAGAATAAAAACAAAGTCTCCTTTAATGGGTTTTACCTACTTCAGCAAAGGACGCTGTATACACTAGCAGTTTATTATGAGATTTAGTGGGAATAATATCCGAACTAGAGTTGAGGCCACTGGGTTCCATGTTAGATTATAAATAAAACATCTTTTTAAAGTGCTGCAGTGCCATTTTCCACTTGAACTGGGCAGGCTCATCCTACTAGTCTGCTGTAAGAAGTGACTGACAGGATCAGGCAACTACTGTACAAAATAACAAAGGTATGAACAAATCCATGGATAGTGAAGAATGTGAGTGCTCTGGGAGAAAATATACTCGCTCCTTTCTTCATAGTCCCAGAGTAGAACATTCTTCTTCTTTCTTTGGCGATCATTCGCAGTCGAGTAAGATGGTCTTCCATAAACACAGTTTTAACAATGTCCATAAGTGACTATGGAGGCCAATTCTGGATCCACACATTCTTCCACAGCGGGGACATGGGTTTCCAGGCGGGAGCTGATCACAGTGTGGATTTGCCAAGCGTGCCTTCCTCTTAGCACATTTCTGCCTTGCGTCCTGAGTTCACGTGTCTTCAAAGCGCATGACACCTTTGGTAAAGGCTGTTCTCCAATTGGAGCGCTCATAGGCAAGTGTTTCCCAATTGTTGGTGTTTATACTACATTTTTAAGATTTGCCTTGAGGGAATCTTTAAGCCTCTTTTGTTGACCACCAGCATTACGCTTTCCATTTTTAAGTTTGGAATAGAGTAGTTGCTTTGGAAGACGATCATCAGGAATCTGCACAACATGAACAGTCCAACGAAGTTGATGTTGATGAATCATTGCATTGAGACTGGTGCTCTGGGAAAAAATATACTTGCTTCCTTCTTCATATCCCCAGAGTAGAACATAGATCTACTGTGAACACCCAATGATCAATCAGCTTCTTGATTGGAAGCATTAAAGTTGATGCCTACACGTTTGGATCATCTGAAAACTAACAAAGTTAGCTTTCAGATGATCTACACATTCATGGGGAACAGTTGGATAGACATATGTAGGATTGCACTGTTAAAGGTATTCAACTATATGTGAACCAGCATACATTGTTTTCCACACTAAGAACTAATGACCATATACTGCCATCTATTTTTGTTGTCCGAGCACTTAGCCAAAATGACTAGAAATATACTTATGGTTTTGGGGTTTTTTAATGTTACCTTGAAGGTAATAGTAGCCTTTGTACAATAAAATCCTATAGAAACAATGGGATCTTTAACTGCTGGCGATTTTTGCTGATTCATTGTTGTTCCATCATCTATTCCAAGAAAGTCTCCCTCTTCATCATCATTACCCACAATAGCAGGTACAAACGACCAGGCCCATGACACCCATCCCTGCTGTTGATCATCATCTTGTTGAACATAAGATTCTGGAGAAATATATTGCATATCATGGCCTATTTCATCTTCTGCACCTTTAAAAAAAAGCAAAGCAGGGATTATTCAGCTTGAAATACAGTATTAGCCACAAACTAGAAACAAGAGGCATTTTATTTTATACTTACATACAACATGTATTTTAAACAATATATACTATACCTTGCGGTATGAACAGGGAAGCCAACAAGATTTTCTGGGCCCAGTACACTATATGTGGATTGGGCGCCCTGCATTTATATTTTTTATATTACATTCCTGGTATCATTTCAAATAAGTCACATTTGATGAACACTAAATAATTTACATTTAAAACTCTAATTAAAATTATGAAATCTGGCTTTCATTTTGTCCTAAATCATCTGTTTTGATCCAAACTATAAAGGTCCACCTGATTTAGGGAAGCTGCCCCGGTTTCTGATTTGATCCCAGAATGTCCCACTTTTCCTTAGGGTATCCCTGTTTTCATTGGAGAAATATTGGAGGCTATGGAGTTATCCGACCCCACCCCCACCCCCGAGCTGTCTGAAGGCAATCCTGTATAGGGAATTTTTTTTAATGTTTAATGTTTTATATTTTTGTATATGTTGGGAGCTGCCCAGAGTGGCTGGGGCAACCCAGTAATGTATACAGGGTATAAACAGTAAAATTATCATTATGGAATGCCCCTATTTTCATTGGATAAACATTGGAGGGTATGGAGTACGAAAAAGAAATGTACTACTGAACACAATAGCCAGCATAATGAAAAACTGCAAGAATTAAATTAGCAGCAAATTACAAGGCACCCTATACACTCTTCCGTAAGTTATGAAATACATTCCTTGTCAGAATTCTCATAGTGAACTTGAGCGATTCACACTAAACTCTCTTCAGAGGAAACACGGCAAAAAATACTGTGTTTTATATCAATTAGAAATATTTTTTTAAATCCCTGCCTAATTTAGCTGATAACGTTTACTCAGTTTCCAGAGCTGATGAACAGGAAAAGTAAACGAATGAACTGCAAATGCTTAAAGGGTTCTTTGATATCAAACATCAGGCAAAATCCCTAAACTTATGCAATCAGTGCTTACATGGCTGTTAACACAAGCTGGACCCAGGCCTTGGCAGCATCACCAGCACAGGCTTAAGACAAGGATTAACTGTTCTTGAACAATTTCAAGTATATTATGTCCAAACAGGCCTCCTTCAACAGCAGATATGTTCCCATTTTATCCCTTTAAAGGTAGTGACAACTGTGACTGGCAGGAAAATGCTAGGTTTCCTTTATGTCACCTTTTGTTGATGGATAAAGTTATCAAATCCATACCTTCAGAAACCCATGTGAACTTTTAATTAACTATGGTTTGTAGCAGAGATGTTGCAGACGAGCCTAGAAAACTGTGGATGGTGTGTGCTATTTTCCCAAATTCACCACAGTTGGGGTATCTTTTTCATCTGGAAGTAGGTTGGGAAGGGGGTGGTGGGAATTTAATGCAGACACTTTGGGACTGCGCATTTTGAGATGGGACAGTCAGCAGTACCATCTGAATGTTGTCATATCTTCCCCATCATTTAGATAAAAGGCAGAGTTTATCCTGAACATTTCAGAACAGGAGATAGCTTGGGTAGGAGGTCCTGTTTGCATTTGAGCCTGAACCAGCAATATACACAAACCACAGATACCAGTAGTTCCACTTGAATGGGAGTGAAGTAGAGTTGGCTTCTTCCCCCTAACATTAACCAATACAAACTAGACACCACAAAGCTTATTAAACTAGGCAATTATAATTAATATGAAAATGAAATACTTGAGTAAACACAGAATATGTGGCACAACAAGAAAATATCTACTAACCACCACCATACAGATACATGCAGCAACTTTTTTGCACACTTTATTAATTTGGGAGAAATGGCACAATCAGTTATGCATCTTAATATCTCCTTTGTTATCATTTTTGTTCTACTCATTATTCTATTTCATGAGAAAGGCAGTACAACCAATGCAAAAAGTAAGAGGCTGTACAGACTGAATGGTATGTGATATGTTGCCTAGGCACAGGTCCTGTCTATACATATTTATATTGGATTTAACATTATAATGTAGGTCATAATAAAAGCAGACAAAGTCTTCAACAACACATTCCTACATGAGTAGCAACCAAAGTAGATGCTTTTGGCTTTTCTACCACTGCAGTGAAAGCATTGCTCAGAGCTATGGTCCAGATGCATATTTTTAAAAGGAAAAAGCTCACATTGTTATAAATGGCCTTTCCCCGCAAATAAAGCATTGCTATATTAGTCTGAATTAGCTGGTGGTCTCATAGCCGAACATGATAGGAACTGTAGGGATTATTTTTGATTCCTATGTCAAGAGTGACATGGCATATTAATCGGACAAACTGATGCCTCAGGCCATAATTTTTCTGCAAGATGTGTAAACCCTTTAAAAGTACTGTGCTTCCAGAATCTTGTGCTTTTTAAAGAGCCTGTAAGAAAGACCAATGAAATAAAGGCAATGTAAACTGTGAAAGCAGCCAGCCTACCCTAGTTAGCAGGACAATGAAATCAAACATATAAGGGCTCCTTACAGCGAGTCAGACTATCTAGGCCAGGATTGTGTTCTCTGGCTGGTAGTGCCTCAAGAATCTGTCCCAAGGGATTTCCTCAACCCTCTTCAGTAAGCCCTGAATAGCTTGGGACCAGTTCACGTACTTACAGGATAACTTTACCCCATTATGTGCTCTCTCAACTGCTTCGATCTGCATGTAGCTGCTGATGTGTTTAAATCTCTCTTACGGTTAATTTTAATTACAGTGGTGCCTCGCAAGACGAAATTAATTCGTTCCGCAAGTCTTTTCGTCTTGCGAGTTTTTCGTCTTGCGAAGCACGGTTTCCCATAGGAATGCATTGAAAATCAATCAATGCGTTCCTATGGAAACCGCCTTCAGACCAGGTCCGGGGACAGTCTGTCCCCCGACCTCTTCTGAAGGCCGGCGGGGGGCGAAAGTCTTTGCTTCCCCCCCCTGCCTTCCCAGGACAGCGGAGACTTCTCCGCTGTCCCGGGGCGATCTTAAAAAGCTGGCGGGCGGCAGCGAAGGCTTCTCTGCTGCCCGCCAGCATTTTAAAAACCCCGGGATAGCGGAGGACCTCTCCACTGTCCAGGGCGATCTTAAAATGCTGGCGAGTGGCAGCGCTGCCGCCCGCCAGCATTTTAAAATCGCCCCGGGACAGCGGAGGAATTCTCCGCTGTCCCAGGGCGATTTAAAAGCCCCCAGGAAGGCAGGCAGGGGGGACAAAGACTTTTGCCCCCCGCCAGCCTTTAGAAGAGGTCCTGGACCTCTTCTGAAGGCTGGCGGGGGGCAAAGGTCTTTGTCCCCCCTGCCTGCCTTCCCGGGAGAGCGGAGAAATGCAGCACCGCCTTCAGAAGAGGTCCAGAGGGCTCTCCAAGCTGCGGATAGCAGCCTGCTGCCCCGCGCGAGGGGCGCTCTTAAGCAGAGCGCCCCTCGCGCGGGGCAGCAGGCTGCTATCCGCAGCCTAGGCGGGAACTCTTCTGAAGGCTGGCGGGGGAGAAGGGCTTTTCTTCCTACCGCCAGCCTTCAGAACAGCCTTCTGAATGTTGGCGGTGGGGAGGAAAACCTTCATCCCACCGCAAGGCTTCAAGACAGGTCCGGGAACAGAGGAGAAGCGCTGCGCGCCTTCCCCTCTGTTCCTGGACCTGTCCTGAAGGCTTGCGGTGGGAGGAGGGCTTTCCTCCCCACCGCCAACATTCAGAATGCTGTTCTGAAGGCTGGCGGTGGGGAGGAAAAACCCTCCTCCCACCGCAAGCCCCAGGAACAGAGGAGAAGCCCTTCGCGTCTTGTCCTCTGTTCCCGGACCTCCCACCGCAAACCTTCAGGACAGGTCCGGGAACAGAGGAGGCGCGCTGCGCTTCCCCACTGTCCCTGGAGATTTCCCTATGGGCTTTCGTCTTGCGAAGCAAGCCCATAGGGAAATTCGTCTTGCGAAGCCGCTAAAAATCGGAAAACCCGTTCGTCTTGCGGGTTTTTCGTTTAGCGAGGCATTCGTCTTGCGGGGCACCACTGTATTCAAAATGTTTTGAACTGTTTTTTATTAATAATCTTAACATTTTGAGTAAACTACTTGAGAGGTTTTACTACAATCAAAAGGTATATAAATTTTGTTAAATAAATTTGGGCTTCTGTATGGGGCTGCAGGGATCGTCATCAAAAACCACCTCCTTCCCCATTCCATTGAGAGATCCTTTCTGTTAGCAGAGGCGGCACCATGGGATACCACACCCATCTGTAGCTACATTATTTCTACATTATATCTATTTTTTCACACAAAAAATGGCAGGTTGCAACAAACAACTATGCCTAAATAGTCATGTTGCATTTTAGATAATTAATACTAATGAGGTGCTATAAATAATGAAAAAGAATACTTAGTACATAGCTTCTGATGCAAACTGCTCTATTGACTTATTAAATCAGTTCCTTAATAAAGTTGGCTGATGTGACTTGAGGGCTGACTACTTCTAAATAAATTAAAATATGGGATTTACAGAATAATCTAGAGTATCAGATTATTCCAGGTACTTTTAAGGTAAGAATAAGAAAGAATTTTGAACTGTTTATTTCATGTTTTGGTACATATTTTGAAAATGACTGGTGGCAATCCTTTAGTACAGAGGCCCTCAAACTCAGTTACAGAGCTCTTTTAACCAACCCAAGAAAGAATCAAGCCCTTAATACAACACAGATTGCAATCAATTTGAAATATTTGTCATTGCCCTAAAAATAATACACAATGTTATTGTTTAAATGGATTACAAAGTTCCAGTTTAACCTTGGAAAAATTGTCCCATAAAAGACCAAAATGAAATGGTTTATATGGACATTTGTTCTGCCTTCACAATCTTACATATAGCTTCTCTAGGAAGCTAACACATTAATTACTTGTTATTCAGTTACTCGTTTTGCATTATCTGCACTTGAACTGTACAGTAATTTCTCTGATGGTTTTGGAGGACTGTGAACGAATTCAATCTGTCTTACCTGAGATGTTCCCCAAAACATCCTTAGTGTGACAAACCAAGTCTTCATTTTCTCCATCTTTAAAGTTGCCTATTTCTCCATAGTAGAGTGAAATTCCAAGTTGCATTATTCGAATAAACATAGGAAGTTGTTGATCAGTGATGGAGAGCTTCAGGGTTTCTACTAAAGTGTGGATCTGCAAGTACAGAGAAAAGCATTGAGTTGGATCTGAAGAAATGTAGAGCTGAGAAGGGCCCCCTAGGGTAATCTGGTCCAATTCCCTACAATACATGAAAGGAAGAATGAATGGAACTCCAATTCTGCAACAATGGATCCTCTGGAACAGCATAAGTGGGCTACCGGAGTTGCAGTAGGACAGGGAAATTATAAGAATTCAGCTGAACTGCCTTGCACAAGCAGTAGTGCCTTTCTCCTCCAGTCTTAGATGGTGACCTGTGCATAAAGGTAAAGGTAAAGGGACCCCTGACCATTAGGTCCAGTTGTGACCAACTCTGGGGTTGCGGCGCTCATCTCACTTTTTTGGCCGAGGGAGCCGGCGTACAGCTTCCGGGTCATGTGGCCAGCATGACTAAGCCACTTCTGGCGAACCAGAGCAGCACATGGAAACGCTGTTTACCTTCCCGCCGGAGCAGTACCTATTTATCTACTTGCACTTTGACGTGCTTTGGAACTGCTAGGTTGGCAGGAGCAGGGACCGAGCAACGGTAGCTCACCCCGTCGTGGGGATTCAAACCGCCGACCTTCTGATCGGCAAGTCCTAGGCTCTGTGGTTTAACCCACAGTGCCACCCGCATCCCTGTGCATAATAAGGGATAAATTCTGTGGGGCACAGTCAGACTTAAACATGCATATAGGACCAGGCTCCACATAAGCGACAAGAGACAAAATTCAGATTTTAAAAGTAAATGTTAATATACATCTAAGGCAAATGAAGATTGTAATTATGAAGTATGTTAAACATTGAGTTAATTTCATTTTTAATGACAGATTTTCCAGGGTACCCTGATGAGGAACTGTGGCCACCAACAGAGATAACCAGGCAAGTTATTTATAAACGTAATTATAATTATGCTCAAACTAATCTATGTTCCCTGGCATGCTTTTTATGGTAACTCAGAATTCATTAAAACCATCTATATAAGTAATGAAGGAATAGAAAACACAGAATTCCTCATTAGAACCACAGCACCAATTGACATTAGTGAAGACTGTGTCAAAATTTCCATTATATGCTGTCAGAAGTTTGTGATTCTGCCATTAAAATATCCCCTCTGCTAAAACCTGGCATGAAAGTTAATGATCAAGCCCACAACTGAACTTCATTCCTCGATCAAAAACAAAAATTTGGCAAACTTTAAGATTCAGAGAGAGAGAAGGCCAAGATTTAATATTCTGCTTACCTACAATAGCCACATAGTACCGCAGTGAAGTGCATTTAGCATGTCAGAGTTTATTATGATTAATAGAAGACAAGAACCTGTTTATGTTTCAGAAGCTGCTGAGCACAAATATCTCAAAATGACTTTAGCTGTCATCTCTTTCCATCTAGTGTTACAGTATGCATAGCAAAGTTGTAGACAAGTTGAGAAAATATCAATTCCAGAATCTGACAAGTAATTTTGTCTACAGTGCCTGTCATAGACTTTAGGACAGGTGTGAGGAACTCAGGCTGGAGGCTGAGTGCCTGGTCCTTGATACTCTCACCAGTCAACACTGCTCCCTAGGCCAGCTTCATTCCCTCCTTGAGTGTTTTTGCCAGGCTGGAATGTGTCACTGAGCTGTGATAATGGTTCTTGCCTGCCAAGATGAAGCCCCAGAAAGTTGCTCGTGAGGCAATGCAGCCCTTGGACTGCACAAGGTTCCCTAGCCCCGTTTTAGTATTTAGAAACTAAAGCATGCAATGCAAACTCTGAAGATCTAAGATAGGCATAGGCAAATTCCGGCCCTCCAGATGTTTGGGACTACAATTCCCATCATCCCCTAGCTAACAGGACCAGTGGTCAGGGATGATGGGAATTGTAGTCCCAAACATCTGGAGGGTCGGAGTTTACCTATGCCTGATCTAAGAGAACATTAAGCTCAGATAAATGCTACAGAAAATGCCAGGTTGATAGTTGTATTGATTAGAAAGACCCGTTTAGATCCTGAACCGCTCTGGATATCTGCTTCCAATCCTTGGCTTAGAAACAGGAGAAAGTTTGTTACAGTTAAACAAACTGAAACTAAACTGAATAGCTTTAAGTACCTAATAATGAATTGTTAGTCTGAATTAAGACCCTACAGCCACATGCTACTGGATAAACGTATGTGCAAAACAACTCCTATGCGGCATCTGGCATCAATAGTATCAGGATAATTAGCTGCACACAGGGACAGATAAACTACAGTACTCATGGACACATCTGGAAACATGTTCAGAACAGACAATACTTCGCTTTCTCAATCTAATTTCAAAAATTCACAAAACACCCACAGTACATGCTGTTATAGGCTTTCAGATTGCTCTGGCACCACTGTTCCCACATACAGTATGTGCATCCTCTCTTGAAGTGGATTAGAATACACAATCTCATTAAAGACTATTAAGTACCTTGAATTACATCATAATATTTTTGAATTCTCACTTATCTATTACCCCAGTCAGCCTTTTTATTATCCATACAAGTACCAGAATTAAGTATCCTTAAGCCCACACTATGAAGAAGTAGCTAAATTAAGTAAGATGAATTAGCCATACTGAGGCTAGAAGCTGTATCTCAAAAAATGTATAGAATGGTTGAAGTAACCCGTTAACAGCCAAACTACTCTTCCTGGGACACAAAGTCCTGGTATGGCTATAGCCACCCAATGTTCACATCTGGAGGCTCAGAGATGAGTGGTCCCCAAAGGCAGAGCAGAAATTAATCTGTTTTAGGTGGTCAATTTTCATTTTTCTTAGGAGTACATGGTGAAAAACAATTCATACATCAAATTTAAAAGATCTAGAAAAGTACTTACTTTAATAGTGGATGGCATCTTAGAATTAAGATTATCGTAAGTGAAATGTAGACGAGTTCTGAATGAACACTTGTAAAGCAGGGGATCTTGATAAAATTCAATCTTGCCGCTAGCGTTCCTTTTGTCTAAGCAAACCGTGCAGTCAGAAAAATTTATCACCTTCCTTAGGACCAAATCAGTTGCTTTCAAAAGAAAGAAAAATGTTGCTCAGTTCTTAGCAGATAAAGCAAAGTAAATACTATACAAACGTTCGTATTTATTTCACACTACTTAATACATAGAAACATTTTTAAAGGACCCTTCACAAGTTTAACATATCCAAAATTTTATTCGAAACACTGGAGAGACTGCAGGAGTGAGGAAGTTACAAATGCTTCCTACTTGGTATCTGCTTCAAGTCCGTGCAGAATCTGAAAAAGCTTGAAGCTGTACAATGCATCGTGTTGTAAGAACTCAATGGGGAAACTCAGAGAATAAAGCTCACCTCTAAAATAGATCAATATTTGTCTCTCTGGTTACTTTTTCTGCACAATTATTTTAGAATATTACCTTTAAAAAAATGTACAATGTCATTTTAAAATTCAATAGTCTGCTTACCAGATATGTCCATGAATGCTCGATCCCAAAATTCATCCACGGTGTAACATTCTGCTGAAGTGATATTGACTGACAGAACGATGTCATCCTCCACGTATTTGAGTATGAGATTATTGATGACAATGTTGACATTGTTTATAACCCGCCAGATCAAACTCTGTACATAGCCTAAAAAGAAATCATGGTTTTATTAAACCCTTTGCTTGGGAACCTTACTAACAAGTTACCAAATACAGAAGGGGAAAAAAATGCCAGTTGAAGAGATATCAAGTGTTTAAATAAAACAAAACATCAGGCTTCCTGAGCTTCAAGCAAAACCGCCAAAAGAGTCCTAAAAATAACTATATTAATTTTTATCACAAAGTACCTGGTGGTAAATCTGGGTCAGGAGTAGTCTGTTGAATTCTTCTTGGTTTCACTGCTGCTTTTGCACTTTCCGTGGTACTACGATTTGTTGAACTTGAACCACAGCTTTCATGATCATCCTATGAAAGTTAACAAATGTTCATACTGAATCCACAACAGCCAAAAAAAAATAGTGGGGGGAAAATTAATTTTTAAAAAAGAAAATAAAGAATAAAAAACAGATTGCTAGTGAAAAGTAACAAAGGTAAGAAAGATACATACTAATTAAATATGTAATAGGGGAAGGAATGAAGAGCAGAATGGATAAGTTGGGGTCTAATACCTTAGAAACAAAAGCTGTTGACCACGAGATAATGAAAACAAACAAAAGTGCTAACAATTTGACAACGGTGCTCTATAATTGCTTATCCCATTTTAAACATTTTATAATGGTTGGATTGGTGGACAGAACAGTTTCAAAAAACCATATATGCATGCTCAGAGGGGGTTATGGCTTAAATTTCTCAGACCACAGTTACACGACCGCCACAATGGCTGTCTGTACTTGTTCACAACAATATGAAAGGATACTACATCTGTAGTGTGTAAGATGCCTAGAATTCTCCCTTTCAACGGAAATATCACTTTTTAATATAAAATTATTTAATGTAATAAACAAAGAACCTTGGTATTTTGACACCTCTTTCAATTCTTTGTATTTGTTGATGTGAAAAAGTCATTTATGTAGTGCTATTTTTCTAGAAAAAGAAGAGCTCAGAACTCACCATGAATGACTCCCTCTTTCTCTTAGAATGTCAATGGCGCCCACCTGAGAGGTGCCAGAACTGAGTTCCTTTGAGCTCCAGCTTAAAAAAGCCCTGCATTTATGTTTACAGTGGTACCTCGGGTTAAGAACTTAATTCGTTCCGGAGGTCCGTTCTTAACCTGAAACTGTTCTTAACCTGAAGCACCACTTTAGCTAATGGGGCCTCCTGCTGCCACTGCGCTGCCAGAGCCCAATTTCTGTTCTCATCCTGAAGCAAAGTTCTTAACCTGAAGCACTATTTCTGGGTTAGCGGAGTCTGTAACCTAAAGCGTATGTAACCTGAAGTGTATGTAACCTGAGGTACCACTGTATCTCTATTTAATTAATATCTGAAGAATGTGGGATTCAAAAGGAGTATCTTAAGGTTATCAAATTCTGGCCCTGTTTGCACATCATAGGAAGCCATAGCCTAAAATACATTATAGTTTACCATGCAAGAGCAGCATACAAGTGCATGCTGCTCAAAGTGTAGCCATGCCACACCTACTTTTGCCAAACCAGGAGAAAACTAACTGCAGCACTATCTTAGCGTTCTGTGCAAAAAAGCATTTGCACTTTGTTTCTCTCAAAGCAATCCATGAGAGGCAGCTAAGGTTTGTCCTTGACCTCCTTTTGTGGTTTCTTTGGGAGAGAAAGAAATCAAAAGTGCTGGCTTCTACGGAATGCTGTAGTAGCACTCTGACCCACAGACCTAATAAGGCGCAGCACGGATCCCAATTTAATATGTGAGACAGTCTTCCCACAAACCATGCACATCTGCCCCGAACTGGATGTCATATGTGGGGCAAGCACAGATGTGGCTGTCAACAGAAAATCAAAAGCCTCAAGCCGTACTCCTGATGGTTCACTGGCAAAGAAGACTTGCTGTCAGGGCTGATCAGCTGACTGGCAGTGAGAACAAGACTGCTGGGTAGCACAGCTGATCTCTGCCCAAAGAGGGCTTGAAGTCACCAGCTATCAGCTAAGAGGCAGCGATTCCAAGCCCACTGGGTCAGCTGTGCAACCAAGATTCCCATGAAGAAGTCAGTCGCACAGCTGATCGCTGCAGAAAGCAGGCTTGGATCACCCCCACAGGAGGTAACTTCAAGCCTTGCTTGGCTTGGCTTTTCTTCTATAGCACAGCTTGCCACCTGGCAAAACAGGACCCACTAGCCAGATCTACTTTTCCACCTGTTTTAAATGTTGGCTTATGTGACATGCAGACCAAGTCATGCTTGTTCTTATCAACATGGAGGGGGAAGGAATCACCCCAAAGCGAAGCTCTCAAAATATTATTTTTTAAGTGAACAACAGCTAATGATATCTTTAACACAATATGTAAACCCTAATTATTACATGTGGCCATGACCTTACAAGAACTATTTTGCTATTTAGACCTTTTATGTCAAAGCAATCTGCAGTCATACATATTTCTGCTCAATGTTAACTCTGAAAACACACAATTAATTTTTGAAACATATGTGGCTGCTCACAAGCCCAGAAATAAAACATGTTCATTAAAAGTTCCAAGTTAACTGCCAAAACCAGCATAATTATGAAAATATTTAACACTGGGACCAACTGAAATCACATACTGCATAGATTACACTGATGTCATGACACACTTCCCAGCCAAAATGCACTAAAACTACTACAGTCTAATAAATCTAGGTCACAGCATATGACAAACATTTTAAAGTTTAAGAAATGTAAATGATATTTTCCCATTTTATTAGCTTGAATTCAAATAGAGGATTTCATAAAAGAAAAGGTTTCAATAACTGTAGGAATTATTCCAAAAAAGCTTTAGTTGTGATTGTAGGTGCCTAGATCTGAAAGAACTCTAAATACTTTTTCCTATAATCGTTTCACAATCCACCTCTCTCATATTTACTCATATTTACTCTTTTTGCGTTGACACTTCTGGGACTGCCACCTGATGAAAGTGGCTAGTAAGTAAAATGGGAGGTTTCTCTGTCTGCATGACTATTATTGGAAATATAGAGAAGATAAAGGGGATGTCGGTGCTTCCAGTATTTTAGGGATAGCTCACGAAGGAGAAAAGCTGGTTTCCAAGGTGAATAATGAATTTGCCCACTATTTATTTACATATATTACGCTTATATATATTTACATATATATTATAAACATACAATATACTATATTTTTCGGTGTATAAGAAGATGCTTTTTGCTTAAAAAAAATAGGCAAAAATTGGGTGTCATCTTATACATGGATAATGAATGCAGGGGGGGGCAACGTGTGATTAACAGCAGCAGCAAGCAGGAGATTGGAAGCGGCGATTGGGCAGGAGATTGGTGGCTGCAGCAAGGCCTGCTGGCGTTTGGCTCCGGCTGTGGCAATTGGGCAGGCAATTGGCAGCTGTGGCAAGGAAGGGAGGCGATTGGCGGCTGCGGCAAGTGAGCGGGGGCTGATGGTGGCGGTGAGCAAGCAGACATTTGGCGGCTGCGGCGAGGTGTATAACTGGCAGTGGCGGGCAGGCAGGTGAGCGATGGGCGGAAGTGACCTCCTCCACCTCCCAAAAAAGCTAAACAACTTAATTTCTTAATTTTTTGGTTAAAAAAAAAACAGGGGTTGTCTTATACATGGGGACGTCTTATACACAGAAGAATATGGTAACACTGTATATTTTAATATATTTATTTGTTTCTGCAACTCTAAAGTGCTCTCCTGAGACAGATGCCAGTGAAGAAGAGTCGGGGGCTGAAAGTTGACCTGAGGACAATATGCCAGCTAACTTAGTATTATGTCTACACATGCCAGCATCTTATCCTGCATTTGTTAACACGGGTCCCAGTAAGTTTCTGAAATCATTCTGTAGATTTGAGGCCCCCTCTTCATACACGTGTACCCCCCCCCACTTCTCTTTCCTATTGCATCCTCTATGATTATTCCCCTCCTCCATGTTTCCTGAGACAGAAAGTGGTTTCGATTTTCGATAAGGGAAGGGCAACCAATGGGCTGTATGCTCAGTGGATCAATTTGGCCTAAGATCCAAAGGGCCTCAATCCCAAGGTGATAGAGCCAGGCCTCGGTACTTCCTTCATAAGTCGTAAGCAGAGACAAGTAGCATTTTTAAGTGGCTTAACATTAAATAAAATGTCCTGGATTACATACAAATCAAATAACTGAAAACAAGATTATTTCTGCTCAGTTGCTGCCAAAAATAACACCAAAAAGCTAAGGCACACTAATGAAAACATAGACATTTGGAAAAATAATCATCAGTACTTTAAAAGGCTTAAGCATTTTGATGCTATGCTAAAAAATATAAATCACAAGAAAGCACATTAAACACACCAATTTCAAATAGCACTGTCCCATGAATACAGATCAGCATAGAGTGAAATAAAGATGTAATGCCATTAAAGTTTAGAAGCTGGTCCTAGGGTCATGAATTCACTTCTGCAACTCCTATCCACCCCCACAGGAATTTCCTCCCACTGTCCTTAGCCATGGTTCATCATGGTTTGCACCAGCATGAACCATGTTTAATACAAACCCAGAGGATGCACACCCCATTTAATATCTGAAACTCTGGTTTCAAACTGGTTACAAGCAGTTTTTACTAGTGCAATAAGTGCTCCTAGGTTTTGTTTATCAAAAAAGTAAAGGGAGGCAAGTCCAATCCTGCAATCCTGGCAATATTTCACCATTAGAATGAGCTGCATTTGAAAAAGGAGTCCTGTGCATGTTTATTTGGAAGTAAGTTCTAATTTCTCCACTGTAGCTTACCGGTACTTCTTAGGAGATGTGTTTAGAAATGCCAAGCAAACACTTTTATAGCATGAATTTTCACAGGCTAAGGCTAGAGTTTACTTCTAGATGCAGTTGTTCCCTGATTGTGTCACTGAAACTCTCTGTCCATGCAGCTTAGAAAAGCTATATTGCATTGTAACTTGAATCAACTATATTTCCATTTATTAACATTCATAACAGCAAACATTTTTATTTAAAACAAATCAATGTACATCTCAATTCAAAAAGGGGTGAATGGGAGAAATCCTCTGTATTCTACCTTAATTCAAGCCACACTTTCCCCACGTTACTTGTGACTGTATCAAAAAAAGGAACAAAAATGTTGTTCAGTATTTTAACTTGTGTAAAACATGTGGAGGGCTTATTTGGGGGTGGGGGGCAGAAGGAAAAATAGTTGTACAATCAGAAAGGGGAAAACCATGTCAAAAGCAGTGGAAATAATCTTAGATAAAAAGTTTTGTTTAAAAATATCAAGTTACATCACTTCATTCAATGAATATCTGTGTTAATAAATTCATGTAATGTTATGCTATTATGGTGGGCGTTACAAGCTGACCTGCAGAAACCAACACTTGCTTACCAAGCCTAGCCAACATTTGTAGCCACCTGCTGAAAGCTTAGAATCATAGAGTTGGAAGAGACCACAAGGGCCATCGAGTCCAACCCCCTGCCAAGCAGGAAACACCATCAGAGCACTCCTGACATATGGTTGTCAAGCCTCTGCTTAAAGACCTCCAAAGAAGGAGACTCCACCACACTCCTTGGCAGCAAATTCCACTGTCGAACAGCTCTTACTGTCAGGAAGTTCTTCCTAATGTTTAGGTGGAATCTTCTTTCTTGTAGTTTGGATCCATTGCTCCGTGTCCGCTTCTCAGCAGAAAACAACCTTTCTCCCTCCTCTATGTGACATCCTTTAATATATTTGAACATGGCTATCATATCACCCCTTAACCTCCTCTTCTTCAGGCTAAACATGCCCAGCTCCCTTAGCCGTTCCTCATAAGGCATTGTTTCCAGGCCTTTGACCATTTTGGCTGCCCTCCTCTGGATACGTTCCAGTTTGTCAGTGTCCTTCTTGAACTGTGGTGCCCAGAACTGGACACAGTACTCCAGGTGAGGTCTGACCAGAGCAGAATACAGTGGCACTATTACTTCCCTTGATCTAGATGCTATACTCCTATTGATGCAGCCCAGAATTGCATTGGCTTTTTTAGCTGCCGCGTCACACTGTTGGCTCATGTCAAGTTTGTGGTCAACCAAGACTCCTAAATCCTTTTCACATGTACTACTCTCAAGCCAGGTGTCACCCATCTTGTATTTATGCCTCTCACTTTTTTTGCCCAAGTGCAATACTTTACATTTCTCCCTGTTAAAATTCATCTTGTTTGTTTTGGCCCAGTTCTCTAATCTGTCAAGGTCGTTTTGAAGTGTGATCCTGTCCTTACTGTGCTTACTTACAGCACAGCTTACTGTGCTGTGCTTGTTCAGTTTTTTGAGGTGTGGCAAAGCACTGAGATAAGAACCTGAGCCAATTCCCTCAGACTTTTCTGATATAAGTTGATGGTCAGATATTTAGCCATCCTTATAACCGTTCTCTGAATATGTTTCACTTCGCCAATATACTTCTGGAATTGTGTCAGTCTAGCAAAGTAGGAGTTTGGGGAGGGTTCAAGCGGGGTTCACTGGGGAGGAGGAGCCAGGGAAACACAGTTGCATTAGATAAGTCTGCTTGTTCTTCTCTGGATCCAATCCAGTCTTGATTACTGCACTCTAAATTATTAAAAGTTACAATATTTATTTTTGGATGCTACATAATTTAAATAATTTCATTTGAAAAGTTATGCACAAGGTTGCAAGATTTTACAGCCTACATGAAAAGCAACATTCACATGTCTCTCTCTCTCTCTGCTACTGAATTATCCGGATTATTTTGCCATAATTACAGCAAATAAATAAATTTCTTTTACTAAGTACTTATTTCAGATGAACGAAGAAGAAGAATGGGTGTGGGGGATCTTCAAACTTTAGGAAAAGGAAAAAAAACAAAGAGATGCTTTCCAGTATTCAACTAGGTTTACTAAAAATATGGAAAGCAGGCTGAACAGAATGGAGTAAGAAAGATTTACAAGTAACATAGGCGAAAAGTGAAGTGTGGGAAAGTAAAATTTTGGATGCATCTTCCAATTTTCGTACATAATGCCAGATAGAAGCAGCTTGGGGAGTATTGAGTGTTTACAGAGAAAATAATGTAAAGTTTCAAATTAAAGCAAACCATGGTAATAGTCTGTAGCAAAGGTAGAGTCAAATTTTACTATTACAGTATAGTATTATTCTGTCATTATATATGTTAAAAATGCTTTAATTCATGTTATATACTGACATTCTGCCGCATGACTGACTCCTCCCACATACATCTTTTTTGGGATACCACAAAGTTCTCTATGGTCCAGATTAAGAATCTAGTTTAGATTTCCCATTGTATGTAAATCAAGAGTAGGAATAGGTTCCTGCTTTCTAGGTTCTACAAGGCAACAACAGAGCCATATGTTTAAAGGAACAAACAAAAGAAAAGCAAACGTTCTGCTGAGCGTGCATATGCATGGCTCATATCCTTTGGTGTCGCTTAATTCCTCAGACAAATATAGTTGATGTAGAAATGCAAGGATAAGACCACAAACTCAATGGCATGACCTTAGAAGTAATATTCTCACAAGTCGGAAGGAGATAATGATGTATGAAAACCAGGTGCAATTTGATAGGCATGTAGTTTTGCTGGAAAGGAATACAGCACACCTAATTAAAAGCAAGGTGAAATGTCTATGGAAGTCTTCATAATGTACCCCAGGAGAGCTTTCAAATAATTTGGAGTGGAAACAAACACACTGAATAATAATAATAAGATATTTTGGGTCTTAACAGGTAAGTCATAGCTCACGGAGTTTAAAATAATATGTACTGGTATGGTTAAAGGGGGACCAATCAGAGTATTGATACTGGAGCAACAAAATGGAGAAATTAGGATCATGGGCTTTGGAATTAGGATGGCTATAACAGCTACTAAAGACGTAACAGAAACCTAGAACTTTTACCAGGATATTTTCAATGAGAATATGCAGTATCAAAAGATGACAAAAGCCCAAACAAAGGGTGGTATGTCATGATGAATTTAAGTCCATTTACTTCAAAGGGTCGATTCCTGACTTAATTGGATACCAAAATAATTTAAAATCTGTATCACTTTACACCATTATGAGTTATTGAACCTCAGCTTTGGGCTTTCTATATTTCTAGGTTGACATAGTCAGGAATTTCTTTAATGCCATGGAAAATTAATCAGTAGTGTATAGGTATGGAGAACTTTCCCCTAAAAAGACAGAAAAGCAAATCCTGCGAATCTTGATAAACACAAAATATTCCTGGAGATGCTGGATCATGTTTCTCTACCCAAAAATAAATATTTTGCTAGATTTAGCAACAGCGAGTAGTAAAAATGTGCTTTAAAAATGACTCTGGAGGATGATTTGGATCAAAAGCATTTTAAGTTAATAGTGCTTACATTTGCAGGGAGACTACGTGAAGATACTGCAGGATATAACAGCACATTAAATGTGGAGTAAAGGTTTAGGAACCTATTTCTTCTAGTTTATAAAAATATAATTTGAGAGGGAGAAGCTTTAAATGATTGAACACAGTGAGCTGATTTGCACATTATGCTAAGTCAACCTATGTCTTGGTGTGAACATGCAAACATACAGTCAGACTCCCTAATGGGAGACTGCAGCGGTTTTGCTCTTCCTCCTGTCCTGTTGCTGCTTCGCTGCCATGAGCAAAGTCATGATTTGTCTTAACACACTATCCAAACCAGGCTCGTGGTTTGTCTCACTCCAAACAATCCATGAGCTGTAACCAAGGTTTGCACACAGTGTGTGTGTTTGTGTTTTATTATATTGTAAATTGCTTCAGAATACTTCATAGGAAGCAATTTATAAAGGAATTAACAATAATAGTAGCATTAAGTATGGTGCAAAATAAAGTTGCTTGACAGCTTTCTGTGATCTGCTGTAACAGCAACGTGTAGCAAACAGACATGCTACATGTTATAAAATTAACTGATGATCTAAAATGTGTACAGTACCAAACATGTAAGAATTTCAATATCTGGGAATGTTTGTAGCTATTAGTGCTAGTCTACACATCTATTCAGAAGTACGTCATATTGAATTCAATGTGTGAGAAGGACTGCAACCCTACGTTTTAATATACAGTCACCAAACTCTTTTTAAAAAATCTAAATGATAACCTTTAGCAACTACTTTGTGAGTGGGACTGTGGCATTCAGTGTTTCACAAAAAACTAGAGTTTACAATTAGAAGGCCAAAGCCAGTGCTCACCACTTAAAGCAGAAGCTTTTGTTCAGTTAAGAAAATGAGTTTTATGAAGGTAATCAAAACTCTGGATTCAAGAATACAAGTGATCTCGAATCCTTTAATGCGCGCCTGTCCACTTTTGAAGTGATCCCCTGACTGCAAGAGCTCAGGGCTCTCGGTTTTACAATGTGACTCATTACTCATATGATCCTTAAGTTTACCAAAATAGTTTTGAAACAGTTTTGAAAGCAACTCCCTGAGCGACAGCCAAACCAACTAGTATGAAAAGAACTCCCACAGGCATCCCATGGCAACGTTTCAGTTAATTATATATGCAGCGCTGTAAAGCTCAACTCTATTGCCGAGTTGCCAGAAATCAAATAGTTCCATTGGCAGATCTCTAAATCAAAGGCAGGAACAAACATTAATGAATTATTCTCCTACACATCAAATAATTGCCAAAATATTGAAAGTCTCAACTTTAAAGCTAAAGGATGCAATATACCTTGCTTATTTCAGTTAGCATTGACTGGAGGGCAAGTTATTTCATGCGCTATTCTTATTTCATGTGCAAAGATCCCTTTGGAATATGCTATCTGCTTCTGAGTCCACATCTCAGTGAGATATGATCAGCCAGCAGGAAGCCAGCTGAAGTGAGCAGAGAGCATAAGGAAGGTCTAGACTGCAGCCTTAAGCCCTTTTATCACTAAGCAGGTCCTAATGATTCCCACATGGATTTACAGAGACTATATAAGGACACTGCTTTGGCCTGAAGATCTGTACTACCATGAAAATGAATGGCCTCAAATTATGGGTAGTGTTTGGGGGGTTCAGACTCCTTGCTGGAAAAGTGTAAAATTTCTACAAAATTTGGATTCTGATAACTGTTCTTTTCCCATATATTTTCTCTCTCTTGAAATTCCTCTTAGACTTTAGGCCAGAGGTAGGCAACCTAAGGCCCATGAGCCGGATGTGGCCCAATCGCCTTCTCAATCCGGCCCACGGACAGTCCAGGAATCAGTGTGTTTTTACATGAGTAGAATGTGTCCTTTAAAAAAAACAAACATCTCTGGGTTATTTCTGGGGCATAGGAATTCCTTCATTCCCCCCCCCCAAATAATAATCCGGCCCACCACATGGTCTGAGGGACAGTGGACCAACCCACGGTTGAAAAAGGTTGCTGACCCCTGCTCTAGGCCTTGTGAACTCCAGAGCTGCAAGATCTCCTAGGCCCCCAGAGCGCAGAGCAGATTTAGCCTCTCATTCTTCTCTGTAAAAAGGTTAAGTTTTGTACAATGCGTACTGATCACTATTAGCAGCAAAGATTGTTACCAGTAAAGGCAGAAAAATAATCTGAGAACGTGTAAGGCCAACACTGCTAGAAAGTTAAGACGTAGAACCACCAATCGCCACAGAAAGAGTAATTACATTAGCTCTTTAAAAAATTGTTAAGACATGGCATTGCTTCAATTTTATTTTAATTTTATCATATCTATCCTGCTTTTCAGCTCATTATCAGCCCTCAGCGCAATAGAGACAGGCGATCCCATTGCAGATCTCCAGTGAGTCATCCAGTTTGGGCTGGAATTCTTCATTTCGAAAATCCTTGATGAGCTGCACTCCACCTGCCAAAACGCCATGGGATTCAAGGGTTTCTCCTTGCCCATAGAATTAATCTTCTGTATTTATCAGGAATGGAACCCACGCGTCGAAACTAGAAATGTTAAAGTAACATATCTGAGTCTGAATAAATCACATGCTTCTATGAACACCACAGGCCCACTTTAGCAATACATTAATTGAATCCTGACACTACTGGTGGGAAAGGATTCATTTTCTAAAGCACTGAATCATTAAGTCACTTCATTTACTGTCTCCAAATACCTCACTTAGCACACACTGGCTTCTTTCTCAAAAGTTGGTTTGAATTAGGCCATTACCATCTTATTCACAATGATGTGGGTCTCTGTTAGTTACCACAGCCTCAAAAAGAATGCAGAGTTTTTGGTTTTTGATTTATTGAGGACAAAGCAGTGGTTACAATAATTTCTGTGTGGCAAATAAAACTAAAGTTTATTAGGCTCATGAAAAATAGATTCCACAATGTTTAAACAGCATAGAAAACACTATTACGTTTGCTGGAACATTTTCCAAAGCCTTATACACTTAATCTCAAGGAAAATCACTGTTCCCTAACATTTTTTTGCATCTATCTACATTGATTCTTAAATTTCTTAGCCAATTCAGTTGCAAAGGGAAAATTCCCTCAGTATGTTACACCTCTGTTGTTTTACATCTTTCGCTAGCACTGAAGTGCTACTTAAATAGCTCTTAAATTTCACCACGGAATACAGAACAAGCCTTGTTCTCATGTGCTGTCTTTCACACCTAGCTTTTGCCCACATATGGTGGTTTGTTAAACCACAGTTTTCTAAGCAAGCAGAACATATTAAGAAACGTAAATTGTTCACTCTCATAGGAACCAGTAATTTAGAATGTCTTACGTGAATAGTTACTTTTATTCAGTAATAAAATTAGAATATTCTGCACACAACCAGCTACAAACTTATTTTTTTTCTTTTCTACAGTGTTCTAAAATCAATTTCCAGCAATGGAAACAGGTTCCTGAATTAAGTCCTGATATAAAGTTCCTGCACTAAGTCTATCACAGGTGTAGTCCAGAATAGAAGACTGTGTATGCATGTGTATGTGCAACATTCATGAAGCAGCTAGACTATGATAGAAGTAAAAGTTATTATTATTACAATATTATCTGGCAGACATCTTGCTCTGTGAGGAGTGGTTAAAACAAAGTTTCCTGGTTTGGGTATCATGGAGAACTATGGTTAATGAATCACTATCAGGGGTGGCCAACTCCCAAAAGACTGCAATCTACTCACAGAGTTAAAAACTAGCAGTGATCTACCCCTTTTTTGGGGTTCAGGTCAAAAACAGAGTTAAAAACTGGCGGTGATCTACCAGTGATCTACCACAGACATCCAGTGATCTACCAGTAGATCACAATCTACCTGTAGGACATGCCTGCCTATATCAATGCTGAATTTAGGCATGCCAAAAAGGAAGCATGCAGGAACAAGGCTTGTTTCCCTTCCAATAAACCAGAGGTGAGGGGCACTCTGGTCCACAGGCTAAACCAGGTCTGCCAGGGATTCAAATTCCAGTCACCTAACCGGCATTACTTACTTACTTACTTACTTACTTATTACCTGACTTAAGGTTCCAGAGCAGGTCACAACAATTTAAAATTCAAGATTAAAAGCAATTAAAAACAAATTGCAATCACAATAACTGGGTGGGTCATTAAAAAAACATACATTTCAACAGTGGCGTAGCGTGGGGGGTGCGGGGGGGGGCCGGCCGCACCGGACGCAACATCTGGGGGTTAGGGTTAGGGGGTGCAAATCCAAGTGTTAGGGGCGCAAATCCACGGGCTAGGGGGCGCAAATTACTTGCCTTGCCCCGGGTGCTGACAACCCACGCTACGCCACTGCATTTCAAGTGTCATGGGCCAGGGTAAAGAGGTGCATCTTCCGCATACAGTGAAAAATGTATAGTGGATATATATGAGGTGTCAGTATGGGGCGGGGAGATACATGGTTGTCGTTAAAAATTGGGAGCCTTTAAGTGCTCTCCTGGTTGTGTATTTGCAGGGGAAAGCACCCACTGGCTTCCCAAAGGAAATTCCTTGGATACATAATGTCTGCACAAAGCGCCCTGCATGAGGGAGTTCTGCACAAGGAACCCCCTTCTGCATCTAATCACTTAACTGCAAATAGTGGGGACTTCAAAGCAACCAATCACCTGACATCATTGTGATAGCAGATGATTAATGGGCATTTGGCAGACAAGGATCATGAATTAGCCATACCATTCTAAGACTAGGAAATAAAACTTTCCTGTTGTTTTACTGTTTTTTCAACTTTCCCCTCACCTTTTCAATGCATGCCTATGGAGAGAGTGGGATTCATTTTTGTGTTTATTCCACATTCCATGAGCTTTCTACTTTAAATGTTATGACTGACTGGGACAGACTGGAGCTGGAATAACTCAGTCAGTAGAGCATGGGACTCTTAATCTCAGGCTTGTGGGTTTGAGCCCTGCGTTGAGCAAAAGATTCCTACATTGCAGGGGATTACACTAGATGACCCTCATGGTCCCTTCTAACTCTACAATTCTATGATGTACTGTGCTCCATCAAGTACCTACCAAAGTGTTGCCAGTAAACAAATTACCGTATTGGCCTGAATATAAGCCTCACTCCCCCCCCCCCAATTCTGACCGTGAAGAGTTAAATTCGCGACCTTACAAAAATTGGCCTTTACATTATCGTTGCTGAAACAGACATATGGTAAAACGTAACAGGTATGAGTGCCTACAGAATTTTAAGAGAGCAGCTTATATTCGGGTATTGTCTCCCCCCCCCTTGAATTTTAAAGGTGTGGCTTATATTCAGGCCAATACGGTATTAATTATTAGCCAGGCTACCATCTCCTAACAAGAAAAAATACAATGACAGTGGACTACAACCTTCTATTCACTGAAAGGCTCTGATCCATGAACAGAAGATGGGTGCCAATTTTTGATTGTTTCCCTTGGTTCTGAAACCCCACACCCACTGTTCTATCCAGAGCTGATTTTTAAGGGGCACTTGGTGGGAGGGTGCATCAGCAAAAATGACCTGCACTCCATTTCTGTTAGCGAAAGCATCCACTGAATCAAAAGCTCTTCCATGAGTTAAAGAGCACCAATTGTATGCTCTGAAATAGGTCTAATAGGAAATGAAACCAAATACAATATAAGCACTTCCTTCCACCCAATCGCTTAACAATGGTTAAGAGAACACCACCCTACTGTCTTAAGAGACTATAATTGAAAGAGGGAATCATATTGGCCTGGTATAGAAATGAGTCATTACCCACTTTATTCTCAAGTATAAGGAAATTATATTTAGACCTGTAACAAGACCTGTAGAAGGCACTTAAAGAATTAAACTAAGGCACATTACACTTTTTCCCCACTACAAAATCTGTGGTTATACCTAATGCACAACTACCACTTCTGCTATAGAAACATGTTAAAAACACACTCCCAGAAATTTAACTCTTCTTTAATCTATCATCAAATAAGGAAAACCCACTTCCTCTCAGAGGTAAAATTTTAAATGCATTACCTCACCTTTTCAATGTTAAACTGCGCCAATCTAAGGCCTTTGCAAAATATAATGGGACACTAAGGGCCAGAATTTGATCTGTTCTGAACTAATGCAAATCTGGAATAATTCCAGTATAAATCACTGAAGATATACACAAGAATAATAGGCATTAATCTTGGAATGAAATTCTTGTAAGCATGCCAAGAGAGTAAATTAGCCCCTTCAAAATCTGCCAGTAAATAGACACTCACTTCTTTCCTTGGAGTGATCTTAAGATATACTATCATTCAAAAACACATACAACTAAAGCAATTTCCAAAGTTACATGATTAATGGGGTCCTCAAAATCACGCATGAAACTAGGATTCAGTCAAGAAGGGTGCCTAGTTCTACCATCCTCTGCAAACTTCACCTCTGCAAGCTCTATACCCAGCCAAAAAAGGGGAAGAAAATCAGTGGGGACAAACGGCAATGTCTCTAAAGAGACTGCAAGGCTGAAGGGGCAGCAATGTGTACTTTACTGCCTCTGCAAAGTAGAAAACAGATGAAAAATGTGGCTCCTGCTGTTGCCAACCTACTTTGTGAAGGACTAAAGTGCTGTTATTTTGCCTTTTCCAATTCTTATTTTATCCCACCTACTTCTTGATGATTGGCACGCCAAAAAAAATGTTCAGCCTGGAAATATATTATGTAGATTACATTCAATCAAAGCAGAATTTCAGCTCTCCTTTTCAGAACATTTTACAATTTGCCAAGAAGAACTCGTTTTTACTGAAACACAAATTTTGGTGAAGATGCAAATGTTTAGTTGCAGCTTTTGTTCCAACTACCAAAAATGAAACCTCTGGCATAGTTCTCCTTTCTTCTTTATGTAAGTCAGGCACCCCCAAACTTGGCCCTCCAGCTGTTTTGGGACTACAATTCCCATCAGCCCTGACCACTGGTCCTGTTAGCTAGGGGGTGATGGGAGTTGTAGCCCCAAAACAGATGGAGGGCCAAGATTGGGGATGCCTGATGTAAGTTAAGTAAGCACAAGGATTTAGTAGCACAGGAAGCTGCTTTATACCAAGTCAGAGCAAAGACTGGCAGTGGCTCTCCAGGGTTTCAAGCAGGGGGGTTTCCTAGCCCTATGTGGAGATACCAGGAATTGAACCAGAGACCTTCGGCATGCAAAGCAGATGCACTAACCCTTTTGACTGCTATCAATTGATTTGTCTGCTTTAAAGACAATCTATTATAATGTAACACATAGGGAGAAATACATTGATACCAACTTTCAGTATCTGGTGTCATCATAGCTGTCAACTTACAGATTTGAAAATAAGGGACCAGCAGCCTCGAAAATAAGGGATCAGCAGCCAAAATAAGGGATCAACAATTACTTTGATAAAATACATATTTTGTTGCACGCAAATGGCCTTAGATACCTATTAGGTCCATAAATTACCATATACCATATATTCAACACAAAAAACCGCAACAATTTGTTGTTGACAAAGGACAGCTGGACATAGAAAGGGCCCCATTACCTTCAGTAGCTTATTTAAGGGACATCATCAATAAGGGACAGCAGCGGGACATGGCGCTAGGATAAGGGACTGTCCCACCAAATAAGGGACGCTTGACAGCTATGGGTGTCATATATTTTTCCAGCACAATGTATTAGTAGTTAGGCCATATAACATAGCATACGAGGGCAACAAAAGTGGGTAGATCTGGCCCTCCGCTTCCAACTATCCACCCAAAGTGGTTCAAAGTTAAAAGCTAGATAGCAAACAATGCCCTTGGCTTTCCTTCACTGCTGTCTCCGCGCTCCCTGCATCTGGCACTAATTAAACTTGGAAGAAACAGGCTCTAGAGCACCATGAACATTAACCGGCTAAAGCATAGCTGTCAACTTTTCCCTTTTCTTGCGAGGAATCCTATTCGGAATAAGGGAATTCCCCTTTAAAAAAGGGAAAAGTTGACAGCTATGGGCTAAAGTAATATGTGGCAAACACAGAACTGTGTCATAGGCAAGCCCAGCCCTGCCTCCTTGCTGCTACCCTTCCTACTTGAAGATGCCACCACTTGTTTCCAATTCCTCTTGTCCACAGTGATAACATATCCGACTCCCTCTCCCTCCTATTTGTGAGTAGGTCCCGCTAGCTCATTTGTGGATGGTGGACTTTGATAAGGTGGAAGGGCAGGAAAACGGCAAAAAGGATCTAGGAACATGGATAAATTTCCGGAACGACAATGGGATATCAGCTCTGCCCAAGGCATGACAGATAACAGCAACAATCAGGGGAAAGAAAGACATAACATCTTACAAGGACAGGAAGAAACACCACGGACAGAATAATTGCCACACATAGGATGAACAAGGATATAGTTTGAGTTTTTCACTTGCAGTTTTATAAACCATTTAATGTGTCAATACAAATAGAAGCTATTAGTATTGCAGTTGCTGTATAAGGGATTATTATTATGACCGGAATGTAATTGAAACTAGTAAGATTTTGGAACGCAGAAATAAAGAAAATCAAACCATCAAATCTAGCAGGCACTTTAACTAAATTATGTAATTCAGTATTTGAATGTTTGGTATTAATAATAATATCATAAATTGGTATTGTTATAATGAGGCTATTATTGGACTGTAATTGAAAACTAATAAAATTTATTACAAGAGAAAGGATCTGGGAACACCTGTCTCCCATAGCAAGGGCATAAAAACCTGCAACTGGTCGGATCAGACACAAAGCTGAAAGGACTGTGCAGACTCAGTTCAGCACAGAAGCTGGAATGCTTACAGTGCAATTCCATATTTCTGAGTAAACATTTAAGTTCTACTTTGTTCAATGGGAACTATTCATTAGCAATTATGTTTAGGATTGCAGCCTTAAGTCCTACTGAAAATCAATGGGACTGCAAATAAGGTTATTTTAACAATCAACAAAATTGTTAAGAACCTGATCCATATAAGGAGGTTGTCATGCTCCTTTTTTTTAAAAAAAAAGGTCATTGTGCTATTAATCACCAATCAGTTATTTAAATAAGATGCATTATGTTGCTTTCCACTGAACTGCTAAAACTAATGCCAACATTACCTTTAGTGCAATCATTATTTCATGAACAAATCAGCTCAGCATAAACAGTTTGCAATGTATTCCATTGAAGATGTAAAATTGCTACATAAAATAACACACACTAATTAGGGCTCCAATACATCTGCAAATACATCCCCATGACCCATCAAGACAGCTGCACTCTTGTGGGACAATGACATTTATGAATTCCTGACAAATGCATGCGATCCGGAGCTAAAGCATTATCGGTTGAGAGGATCTAGCTACAGAATGCTCTCCCCTAGGAACTCAAACACTTGGAATTTAAGCAACTTTAGTGCATATGGCAAAACCTTCCTCTTTGATAAAATGTTCTCCAGCAAGAGAAATAAATTTAAATTTTAAGAAGATTCTATACATTCTTTCCCAAGGGCGGCTTCCTAAAACCAATAAAAGGAAATACACCCAAGATTTAGTAGAGCCTACAAAGCAAGTAAATACGTGGAAATTGAACTATGTAAGCACTGCAGGAAATAACAGATTGACATGATTCAGCTTTTAATGTATGGAACAACTGCACAAAGTTATGGCCAGGCAAGTGACAAGAAAATGAAGCTATCAAGTCAAGGAAACTTTATTTAGAATTTTTTTTTTCTTTTAGTAGTCTTCCTTCTCAAATGCATATTGGGCAAAAAAAAAAAAATATTCTTCTTTAGAAGAACATTTTTTTAAAAAATAAAACAATGCAGTATATATATTTTTGGCTGAACTGCTATAAAATACCACAGGTTTATTGGTAAGTTCATCGTTTTAGAATGTTATGGATTTTTGGACAGCAGAGTCTATGGCACAGGAAAGAAGTAAAATGATAGATTGCTGGTATGTGATTAAGAAGAGCCAAATGGGAATCCTTGATGCAGAGAACTACTGAAGCTAAGAAGGGGTGGACCACATCAGTCCCTTTAATGGGAAGTTATTGAACCAGCAAAATGGAAAGGGCCAACTCATGTTTAAGGAATGGGAAGCAAGCTACAAAAACATATGCCCTTCTTTCTCCCATTCTCTCCCCTTTGGATGTGAATGCCCTCCTACCAGACCTAACTTGGGTTAACCACCACATTGGTAGTAACATTGTCCTCAGTGAAACTGAAATCCCACCTAGCTCTAACCCAGATTTCCACTGAACAGTGGGTTTTTTAGAAGCAGCTTTAACCTGGGTTTTTGAATTCATTGTAAGAGGAAATCCTAGCCGATTCAAGCGTTGACTGCACTTGCATGTGAGCAATAACACAAGAGGGTGCGCTGCCAACCCCCTACTCTGTCACATTATTTTGGTTCCATGTTTGCAGATGAAGACCTACATCAGACTCCACACAATTTAAAACCCTGATCTAAATCACACATGGAATGTTCCTGCACAGAGGCAGCTCACCACTGCAGACATTCACCCTAAGGCTTGTGGGCAGCTGTACACAGAATGGGGAGAATATGCCAGAGGAGCGAGACTTGATAATATACTGTACTCCCCATCCCAGATCTGCTTAGGTGCAATTGTAGTTAACACCTGAATAGTGCTCCTGATTGCCCTTACTGTGATTAACACTGCTGCCAAAGTAATGGGAATTCACTATTAGGATCAAAAGCAAACAAGGAGAGAGAGTTTGAACCATTCCCATACATTCAATCCATGTATTTAGTGTTTAGCCATGACCAAAAGCAATCAGCAGCATTCTGTCTGCACAGACCCAAAGAGAAAGAAATAGTACATAATCCTTCCTAAGTGAACATGATTACAAAATACAATAGTACCTCAAAAATAAAGAAATATATATGTAAGTATTATTAAAATGCTATCAATCTTAGCACTACAGTCATACTAACTTTGCTTAACTTTTACATGCAAATGAAGGCTAAATGTGTAGTTTAAACTGGTGCATCCCATACTGGTTGACGTTTAAGATTTCTTGGAAAAATTACATAACCAAAGTGTGTTAATGTTTTCAGGGTCCTTGGGACTTTTTTCTTTCACATTGCTTTTATGATACACAATTCCCTCACTTCTTCAAGCCAAGTTATATTCTTGCAAAATTCATTTTTTTACATGTGTTTCAGATTTTGTTTGTTTGTAAAGACTTAAGCATGTAATTATACTCTGAATTGTTCCCCCCTCCTTCCTTAATTTTGTTCACTTTCTGTTGCTGATTTTGTTTGTTTTTCTTTTCTTGGACCATATTTTGTTCCCCTCTGAGTTACCCATTGCAAATTTACAATAATTATTCGAGGCAATCTTTTTTCTTTTATTACTGTAGCGAATTAATTATTTTCCTTTATAGTTGAACTCCTGATGAAGTTCTCTTTTTTCCTCTGGAAGCAACTTCCTACCTTCATGCCTCGTAGCATGCTAAAAAAAAGGAGAGTCATCTTAGAAGTTTAAGCTTGAAAAGGATTAGGTCTAATTCTGAACAGTCCTCCCATTACTTCTAGTAACCTGACTATATTGATAAGAAAAGGAATAGGCTTGCTTCTAATGTCACTTTGTGCACTCACTTAAATATAGCCTTAAATCATTGATAACATATGTTCATGTATGAGTTTTCGCACAGCAAAAGGATGGGCAAGACTCAGTCCTAGTATTATACATTGTAACATGCCAAGGTATTGGGGGCATTACATTTCTTGCTCTTATTAGCTATGCAGATTTGACAACTTAGATGTACTTATTTACTTATTTACATTTATGTTCCCGTCCTTTCTTCACTCATGAAGCTCAAAACAGCATACAAGGGGTTCCCAAACCATCTCCCAACTTGGTACTGACAGTGCCCAGTCCTGTTTCACTTCAGCAAGTGACTTTCTTTGCCCCTAAGCAACACAACCAGAATAAAATTCTATAAAGCATTGATTTGGATTATATCCAACTGAGTCATACTCAAGAGCACACTCAATGAAATTCAAAGACAAATCCACTGATTTCAAGGAGTCTACCTAGAGTATGACACCACTGGGTATTACCCATTATCTTAGCAACTAAAATATTGCCCTTCTTACATTCTTATAATAATAATTTTAATAATTTTATCATTTGTACCTCACCTATCTAACTTGGTTGCTCCTGCCACTCTGAAACTAAACAGGAAAAAAATAGCATTTTAAAAGCTGGCTGGGGCAGAGGAGAAAAGAAACAGGGATGAAGGAATTCAGCTGCCTGGTGTAATGGCTTGAGGCAGACTGGTTCCAGAGCTGTAGGCAGAGATAGCATTCCCCTCCCCATAAATGGGAACCACACACCCTTCATGTGTTAGGAACTGATAAATGTGTTTTGCAACATGCAGGTTACTCTCTCTTCCAAAACATCTACGTTGCTGCAAATGGACATACTAGTTTAACTGATTGCTTTTTAAATGGTTGCTCCTCTTGTCCTCTCCTGACAGCACTGCTTACTCTGAAAGCTTTTACCAAAGAACGTGGGAGAAGGAATCAGTGTTTTGCCATAAAGTATGCATTTTGATTATTATTACAATGTCTACAACAACTTTCATCACTGTTTACTAGGTCAACATATTAAAACAATTTCAAAGCAAATTGAACAACTGGAGATGGATGTTACAGAAGTACTCATTTCATTTGGAACTTGAACCAAGTCTGTGCTCCAACATCATAACTGCACGCAATTTAGTAAGTTTAGTAACAGAACAGAGAAATGAGGACTTGAGAAATGTCACATTTATTACTCACAACACATATACAATCAAGGAGTCTTATGGCATTAATATGGCGTAAGTTCTTCTGGACATGCCCACTTCTTCAGATGCAGGAAGTATAATCATCATAGTAGGTATACTGTATACAGGAGAAGGTTTTAAGGTTGGATTGCAATGATTGGCGCGCTAGTTAGCTGAAATCTGTAAGGTTTCTGCAGGTCCACCTTGCTTGGGAACACTCCTTCACTCTCTTTCCATATTCTACTTCCCAGCAAAAAGGTCATCAATAAAACTGGTGAAAGTACACACATGACCCCACTCAAACTCTGGGGAAATGGTCTGAAGTAAGGGTGTGTGTACACATTAATAAATGACACTATGAAGATTTCGGCTCTCTTCCATTTGTTCCCAAGATATCCACCCTAAACTTTGTGGTTGAGGAACTGTCACTAACAATAATGGGAAAACCTGCAGGCAACTGAAGACCGAAGCAAACCACTGTCATATCTACAGAGCATGTGTGATCCCAACCCATTTTTAAATATTATTTTCCCCCAACCCTTGAGTATTTTTCTGCAAAACATTAGGCTTGAAAAATAAAGAGAGAAGAAGCCATCTATTTAGAAAACAAGTACACACTCTCACTGCTTGGCCATATGGTCCTGATCTATATTGATATATAGATCACAAGAACCTTCAGTCCACATGCGTAGTTAGTCCCTCCACACCTCCCAATTTGGCCAGGGGTGCCATTTTGGCCAAGCCACACCTACCTGCCCTGCAAGTGTGAAGCAGGTAAAGACATGGCAGTGTCAAATGGGGTTTGAAGGTGATCAATGACACCTGAAAAACTCTGTGCACAGCACTTTGCCAACAATCAATCAGGATCTGCAGTACTTTACAATCAGATGACTGATTGGTCAAAACCAAGTCATCTGATGACATTGTGACATCATGTGATTAACAAGTGGATGGCCCTTTCCACCTGTCAACCATGGCCTGTGAGTGCTGGGGAAAATAAAGCTCTGACACAGACCAGACCCAGTTCTCCACCTCTGATCTAGTTATACTCTTATCTTCTTATCTTCTTTCTTCTTCTTCTATACAGCATACTATGACTCTACTATGACAACAATATGCTTCATGAACAACTAGAAAAATGCAGAATAAAGTATTATGATATGATAGCCTTATTCAAAATTAGCCAAATTTGAACTAAGTTCATGCCAATTAACTACTTACTGTAATTTTCCACAAGGTTCTTGACACAATGCTATTTGCTATATTATATACTCAAAAGTTGATTTATAGTCAAAAGGTGACTTAAAGTCAAATGTCGATTAACTATAAAACAGAAGTGCAGGTTTTAAAAAAATCTGTTGGTGCAGATGTTTAAACCTATGAACTAAACAGATTTATTCTCCAACAGGGAAATACAATAAATAAATGATATGGAAGTGGATTTGTAGATATTACGTCTCTTATCAGGGTAAAGGGCTACATGGAAGCCATATGCATAAATCAACTTTTACAAAACCTTTACAAATTTAAGATATATTATATTATAAAATACAAAGAAGGGGCTTAAGCTGGTACCTGAAGTTCTTAAAAGCAGCTTGGGGCGGGGGGCGGGGGAGCTTGGGAACCAGAAATCCAAAAGGAGTTATTTGTCATGAAACGAAGTGAATTTATAACTTCCTAAATACATGTTCAAAAAAGAGAAGAGATTGCTTTCATTTACATTCTTATTATTACAAAGATAAATCCTATCATTGGCATAAATCCAAATGTTATTCTCTAAGGTTGTACATACCATGGAATAATTTGTCCAAATGTCAGTTGTAATTTTCAAAATCCCCCTCTTACTATAGATTCTTAAACATCTGTAACAAATACTTGTTTTGAGAGTGCTTTACATTTGTGACATTTGACCTTTTGCCGTATGCACCACAAAATTCAAGTTTCAAATACCATGCAAGCAGGAAATATGATCATTCCAGCAGTAGCCATCTGCATGGTCCAATATCAAATATTAGTTCTGGGTTGCACAAAGTCATGTGTTACAAATCTGTTTCTGCAGCTTCTATAATTAGTTGTAATTTGCTGCTTCTAAAATGTGTTTCTTATGGGACATCTGGCCTTGAAACGTCTACCTTTTGCATTGAAAAAAATACTTAGTGTTCTGAATATTTTAAATACATACATATATGTGTGTTTGTGTCACTGCATGGGTGGCATAACTAGGACCAGACTTCTTAAACAGAGATTTATATCATTATGCAGAAATATTAAATAATCTAAATGTATGCAAATAATGTTTCAGAGGTAGTCAGATTTTTCCAAGCTAATTATTAAACAGGCGCCTGTTAAGGAGATTAGAGCATTGTACGCAGCAGCACTGGTACTTTGTAGATAATACAAAATGAATAAAATGTACACATATATAGTACGTATAGATGTATTTATTTACTAGTGCTCCTAATTTTTAAAACAGAGAGCAAAATGCTGTTGTGCCTAGTAGCGCAACACATTTTTCACTGTAAGAAAATGAAGGCACTGTGCTATGTGCTCCAAATATACTAGTGCGTAAGCACTTAGATGAAGATAAGTGCTTTCCTGTATCTCAGCACAAATCATAAGCATATCAAAGCATTTAAGAGCCATCACAAGCACATCAGGTATCATCAGCCCATTTGTTGTAGAGTGTTATGGTGATACATCTTCATACCTTTCTGTCAGGGAACTGCCATCGGAAAGAGAGTTGGTGCCGGGGCTCCAGCAGACTCGGAGAGATTCTGCAGCGGAGGAGGGAACCAGCAGGGGGAGAGCAGAAGCTCCGGCAGAAGGGGAGTCGGAGGAGGGAGGGCTCTGGGATACTTCTAGTGAGAATAGTGCAGAGGTAACAAGACCCCCGTTGGCAACTCCCACCCTTCGCCGGAAGCTGTCACGTAGAGAGTCACGAAGGCGCATGTCCGTGAAACAACTTTTATGTTGGAGTAAATTTCGTAGACGCCCACTGTCAGATTCTACCAGCGACTAACGGAGTCACGCCTTGGGAGGCTCCGTTAGTGCCTCGGTTTGGATGACCAGCCAAACACCAGAGGGATCAAGCTTTTACGCACAAGCAGCTCATTATCCCATCACAGCAATCTGACAGTCTTTGTAAGCTGCTTGTGCAAGCAGAGGGCATCATGAGCGAACCAGCAGGAACCGCAGGAGCTGGAGCTGGCGCAGGTCCTAGCCTGGAGGAAAGGTACAGGGCGATGGAGGTGCAGCTCGCGCTGCAAACGGCGAGGCTGGAGGAGAGGAGGGCTCAAGATGCGGATAAGGGGAAAACCGCCCCACTTGCCAGAAAGGTGCCTGGATTGGTGCAGCGATTTGGGGGGGATCCCAGGAACTATCAAGCCTTTAGAACGGAGATGCAATATGCTCTCAATATACTGTTTGATGACTTCACCGATGAGAACTCTAGAGTGGCGTACGTGATTAGCCATCTAGAGGGAGGGGCGAGGGACTGGGTTCGACCTCTGATGGCAGCCAATAATGATATCTTAAAGGACACGAGGAAGTTTTTTCGCGCCATGGACTTGATGTTTTCCAGCGAGATTGAGCTGGGGGTGGTGCGGAGGCAGTTGATGGGGTGCAAACAGGGGAGCCGATCTGTACGTGAGTACTGGACTGAGTTCACTATGCTTATTCATAGACTGGGGTGGGATCTAGCAAGTGAACCAATTCAAATGTTATTTGAAGAAGGGCTCTCCCCAACTGTGAAAGATGAACTTTCCCGGGCGCCCAGGGCGGAGTCTATGGACCAGCTGACTAAATCTGCGCTGACCAAAGGGCGCGCCGGAAGCAAGGCACGTAATCCCTGAAGACCGCTGGGTGTGTGGGGCGGCTTTGGTGGGGCAGAAAGAACTGTTAGAGGGCACGGAGAACGACGAATACGCCCAAGAGAAACTCAGAGAACTCAGGAGGACAGCGGAGAACACAGGGGGGTTTGAAGAAAAGAGTGGGGCGTTGTATTACAAAGGGGCACTGTACATACCTGATGGGGAACTGAGGGGCAGAGTACTCAAGCAGTTGCATGATAGCCCCACAGCGGGGCATTTTGGACAGCACAAAACCATGTGGTTGGTCACCAGGGATTTTTGGTGGCCCAAGGTGAGGGAGGATGTACGGGAATATGTCAGGGGTTGCGACAGGTGCCAGCGAGCGAAAGGGGAGAGGGTGGCGCCAGCGGGGCTCTTACAACCCTTACCCACACCAGAAAGGCCATGGGAGGCAGTCTCCATAGATTTTATGACGGACCTGCCAAAATCCAAGGGCAAAACGGCGGTCATGGTAGTGGTAGATCTATTAACTAAGATGTGTCATTTTATAGCCTGTTCACATGCGGTCACAGCGGAGGAAACTGCCAAGTTGTTCGTAGAGCATATTTTCCGGTTGCATGGCGCCCCCTTGAGGGTGGTCAGCGACAGAGGGAAACAGTTTACTTCCAGGTTCTGGAGGAAACTTATGAGCTTACTGCACGTGGAAATCAATTTCTCCACTGCCCGGCACCCGGAAACAAATGGGCAAGCGGAAAGGGCAAACGGGATTTTACAACAATACCTGAGGTGTTATGTAAAGGACCGAGAAAATGATTGGGTAGATAAGTTACCTCTGGCAGAATTTGCCTACAACAACGCTGAGAACGTGTCCACAGGGCTGAGTCCCTTTCTGGCAAATTATGGGTGTCATCCCAGGGCATTTCCAGGAGAAGGAGGGGAGAGGTGGAGTGTGCCGGCAGCGGAACATTTTGTTGAAGAGATGGAAGCCATCCACCGTCAGCTACAACTTAACATAGAGAGAGCCAAGGAAGAATATAAAAAGCAAGCAGACAAAAATAGGAGGGAAGGTGAAACTATAAGGGTGGGAGACCGGGTGTGGCTATCCACCCAGGGACTACCTTTCAAGGGGGGTTGTAAGAAACTGAAACCCAAAAGATTGGGACCCTTTGAGGTCATACAGCAGGTGAACCCAGTAGCATTCAAACTCAGACTGCCCAGTCACATGAAATTGCACCCAGTATTTCACAGGTCATTACTGTCGCCGTACCGAGAGGGACGTGAATGGGGGGGGGGAGCGTGAGAGAGAGGTCTCCCGAACGCCCGTGATAGAAGAGAGAGAACGCGACATGAACGTGGCAGGAATCATTGATTCCAGGTGGAAGGGGGATCAGGTGGAATATCTGGTAGAATGGGAGGGGGAAGTAGAGTCGGAAAACACTTGGGTACCCGCTGAGGTAGTCAATGACGAGGTTTTAATAGAAACATTTCATAGGCGTTTCCCAAAGAAACCGCAACCCGTGGCACGATTTAGAAGGGAACACTTTGGGACCACAGATGAGGAAGGAGAGTTTGGAGGGTTCCCAGAGTCAGGGGTGGGTGAGGAAGCCGACTCCGACGAAGAAGAGGAAGACGGGGAGAGAGACAGTACGCCATGGTTAGAAGTGTTTGAATCCTCGGACGACGAGGAGAGTTCCTTTAGGGGCTTTCCGCCTTCACCGCCAGTGGGAGAGGACGCGGGGGGTGAAGGGGGCCCTGAGGGGGAGGTGGATGTCAGGGAACTGCCATCGGAAAGAGAGTTGGTGCCGGGGCTCCAGCAGACTCGGAGAGATTCTGCAGCGGAGGAGGGAACCAGCAGGGGGAGAGCAGAAGCTCCGGCAGAAGGGGAGTCGGAGGAGGGAGGGCTCTGGGATACTTCTAGTGAGAATAGTGCAGAGGTAACAAGACCCCCGTTGGCAACTCCCACCCTTCGCCGGAAGCTGTCACGTAGAGAGTCACGAAGGCGCATGTCCGTGAAACAACTTTTATGTTGGAGTAAATTTCGTAGACGCCCACTGTCAGATTCTACCAGCGACTAACGGAGTCATGCCTTGGGAGGCTCCGTTAGTGCCTCGGTTTGGATGACCAGCCAAACACCAGAGGGATCAAGCTTTTACGCACAAGCAGCTCATTATCCCATCACACTTTCACATAATCTACCTACATAAATTATTCTGCAGAAGGTGAGAAGAACCTATTTGCTACAAGAGCAAATAACTTATTTGCTAAAAGATGGGCACACAATAGATATTTTTGTCTAAGTATGAATATCATTTCTGAAATCAATTCATCTCTAGGAAAAATAATAGCAACTCTATGCTGAACTTTCTGCACTTTTACCGTTCTCAGTATGAAGGACAGAACATAGCAATTTTATACACTAAACTCATGCATTGGAGGAGAACTCTAACTGGAGAAATTCCCTTCCTAGTCATGTGATCATTTTGGTTTTACAGTTCAAGTGGGAACGCGGTGGCAATTTCTTAATCAATGTACACAATGTGCCAACCCAACCAAAAGAAGTACCAGCTCTCACATAGCATACAAATGTGGGAAATTTCCAGCCTCAGGTTACAGACGCTTCAGATTGCACGTTTTCGGGTTGCGGACACGCCGAAACCCAGAAGTACCGGAACAGGTTACTTCCAGGTTTCGGCACTTGCACATGCGCAGGAGCAGCAAAGCACACTTTGCACATGCGCAGAAATGCCGAATCGCAACCCATATGTGCACAGACGCGGCGCTGCGGGTTGTGGATGCTGCGGGTTGCGAACATGCCTCCCACACGGATCACATTCGCAACCCGAGCATCCACTGTACAAACCAGAGACTGAAGAATAGGAAATATAATGGAGTAAAGAGATTTAATAAACCAATTATTTAAGTACACAATCAACTAGATGCCAGGTTGATTCTAGATGCTGAGAGTTAGTTTTAAAGCCTAGGTGTAGAATATTTGAAGAATAGTATTTCAACTGCCTTCTAAAAATGAGTGGCAACAGCTGAGAATGTTGCCCTGAGATTATAGAACCATCTCCCACAAGAAATTGCCAAATCTAGCAGCACAGTCCATTTCAGGGACTTAAAATATTTTCATTCAGATTAACTTTTGACCACTAAATATACCAGTTATAGCTGCAATCACTGCTTGTCATTGCTGCTTCAAATGGTTACTTTTTATTTCACTGGGGTTTGTTTTGTTTTTTTTGGCAATATATATGTATCTAACACAGAAACAGGTATAAAACAAACTTGGACACAATTATATCAATCCAGTAAGTAATTCATGTGTCCTTGAAGATACTGCAACAACCTAACGGTGTTTTTCTATGTGCCACAATATATAAGTGAATAGCATAATCTAGAAAAAAGGATTCAAACTGTTTCTGGCTTAACCCATCCCTTTGCTTTCTTTGTTTGATTAGCCAGATTTCCACATTAAGTGGCTCCAGAGGTGTTTAAACTTCCCGGAAATACTGGAATTTTGTAAGCCTTTCCAGTTGGTTGCTATTGTAGAGCATGGAAGGAATGCAAGCCTTTGTGAAAGACTTTAAGCACCTGAACGCTTGCACTTTTTGCCTTATCACTGCATCCATTTCAGAATATACTCAAAACTCCCTTGGGGTGGAGAACCACCACTATGAGTGAATGAACATTTATTTTTGTTTTTATTATCTGTCTTGAGACTATTGCATTGAAAGGCAAAGTAAAAATGTTCTAAGTAAATCTGTGTGGAAAGCTAATCTTCAAAGACAAAAGTATTTTTCAGTGCATATGAGGCATAAGAGTGATTTGGGGTTCTGCTCCCAACAGTGTCTGGCTGGTCGAAGCTCAAAGGCAGAGCAATGGCCTTTCTCCATTAGTTCCTAGCATCTGTTTTTTAGCGGTGTACCACCTTGAAACTCCCTGTTAGCAGTTTCTTATCTTCCATAAATCAGGGGGTGGGGAGATAATTAATGTAATCAAAGCTAGTGGCCATTGTTACACCTTATGATGGTGAATTCCAGAGATTAATGGCAAGTCTGCGCAGGGGGGAAATGAGAGGGTGCAGGGAGGAGAGGGTAGACGTTCCATCGCACGAGCGTAATTCCTTCTGCTGATGGGACAAGTTAGTTGGATACCACCCGGCATCTCTGGGATGCTTACAAGCAGGGAATGAAGCCAAGAGTCTTCCCTCCACAGCCCCACTCCATGTCTTACCTTCAGAGATGTACTGCGTCTCAACACTAAGTTTCCCTTTACTATTGTGGGTTATAAAAATGGATTATGTGGGCAGAACAGGTAGCAAAAGGAGCTTTGCATAGTAGAACTGAAGAAATATATTAGGGGAATGGTACTTTCCCACTTTTGGCATGTACCAGAGACCTCTGATATTAAACTTCATTAAACAAACACAATTTTGTGCATTACTGGTTTAAACCAAGCTCACGTATTGCTGCACTCCTTGGCCACCTTCTTTCATAATCAGTATTATTATTATTATTATTTTTAAACGCTTTAATAATTGTTTACCATTGTGAAAAAGCACATAAGTTTAGCATCTAGAGAAAGTAAAACCTGGGCTACTACACAACACCAGAATCTATTTCACTATACCGTACTGGAAGCCACCCAGAGTGGCTGGGGCAACACAGACAGATGGGCAGGGTACAAATAATAAAGTTGTTGTTGTTGTTGTTGTTGTTGTTGTTGTTCCACCTCAACATCCCTCCCATCCCTTCCGCACATTCAACATCTTATTGATGGAAAAGTTTTTTGTTTTTTTTTAAAAAGGAAAAAACTCAACTACAAAGATCAATTTCAGGATGACAAAGAAGAAAATTGAAATAAAAATTAAAAGCAAAATTTAAATGTGGCAAGTGCACTGGTATGAAAATATTGAAGCACGATAATAAAAAACTACTAGTTTCCCTACATCACTTCCTCATTTTGGAAGGATGCCAGTACTCAACTCCAGCAATGAGATCCAGATTTTTAGTTAGTAGAAAACTGGAACAATTTTAGCTAGTCTAAAAGATTGCTACAGCAAGAAACACATTTCAGCTTCAAAGATTCAGTGGAATCAAGAAGCTGAGCTTCCAATCACACTTTGACAGCAATAGAAAGTGACTTTCAGGAGGAAACCCCATAAGGATAAGATGAACAGGTAGGCTTTTGCTAGGTAAACTAACCATGTATCCAAGTTCCTGTAAAATCCAATAAGTTCATATATATTGCGTGTTGTTTTCTTACCTGGACTCCATCCTTCAGCTTCAAAATGCACTCCATTGTATTTATTGTAATCACAACTGGCTCGGAACCAAGCTTTGTCCATGGTACGTGGATGCGCAGTTCATGAATGTGTCCGCTTAAAAATGTAAATGGTAGTTTCAGCTCCTTGAAAACAAAAGTCATATCAAATTACCAAGCTAGCTATTAAAAACAAAATGAAACAAAATGAGCAGCTTGAGCATGTAGTTACAGTTATCCAAATACAATTTAGCAAGTTTTTCGGCTGCAAGCTGTCTGACATAAATTTTGGTGCATTTCAAAATAGTTTCCCAGATAATGGGGAACTACCTCATTCATATAAATAAACCAAGAACATAACCAATGTGTGTCAAGTTGTATCTATTCTGACACATCACACACACACACACACACACACACACACACTGCATTCATTCATTTGGCTTTTATTCAGTTCTAAGCTTGAAGACTCATTGAAAAAACAAGCACAACGTATAAAACATAAAATCCATAAACTATATACAGTTAATCCAAACTTGTAATAATAAAAATAATAATTTATTATTTATACCCCGCCCATCCGGCTGAGTTCCCCCAGCCACTCTGGGCAGCTCCCAACAGATTAAAAACAGAATAAAACATCAAACATTAAAAACTTCCCTAAACAGGGCTGCCTTCAGATGTCTTCTAAAAGTCAGATACTTATTTATTTCCTTGACATCTGATCGGAGGGCGTACCACAGGGTGGGCACCATCACCAAGAAGGCCCTCTGCCTAATTATCAATGGCCACTAAAATTCAACAAAAATAAATGAATGAATGAAATGGTCTTACACTGCTAAACCAACCCCCTCCCCCCCACACACAAACACATGAGACTCAAAGGCTTAAAGTAAACTTGAATTCTCAAGATAGGAAGTGGATCCTGAGGTTCCCTTCAAATAAACACTTATTATCAAATTTCTATGCCACCCTTCCTCTCCAAGGAGCTCAGAATTCTTAAGAGAATTCAAAAATATACTCAAAACCATAATTAGAAGATCAATTAAAATTTTGTATCAAAGTACAAATATAAAAACATAACACCACTTCCTCAATCATGTGCTAAAGATGAGATGAACATCTTTCATTGGCATTTGAAAGCCATCAAGGGAAAGAAACAACGGAACATCCCCTAGAAAGGAGTTCCACATACAGGGCATTTGCCACAGAGTAGTCCTTGCCCCGTATAATCAGCACATGGGTTCATCCCCTTCAACGGGAAAAGCAGGGTCTTCCTTTTTAAAAACATGGGCTTGCTACAATTATGACACCAAGTTTGAAGCAAATATGAGCAATTTTGCCTTCAAAGTGCTACATAAAGAAGAATGAGCTTCTGAGTGACTTACTTTTTATTAGAAATATTTATAACCTGCTATTCATTGAATATTTTCAATCCAAAAGTGCGGAAACAAAAGAACAAAGTAGAAAGGACATACAGAAAAATATAACCATGTACAGCAGTTACAAAATCATATCAACACGCCCAGTAAACAACAAACAGTTCCATGATAATGAAAACATAGTTACAGATAGGTAGCCATGTTGGTCTGCCATAGTCAAAACAAAAAAAATTCCTTCCAGTAGCACCTTAAAGACCAACTAAGTTAGTTCTTGGTATGAGCTTTCGTGTGCATGCACACTTCTTCAGATATCTGAAGATGTATCTGAAGAAGTGTGCATGCACACGAAAGCTCATACCAAGAACTAACTTAGTTGGTCTTTAAGGTGCTACTGGAAGGAATTTTTTTTGTAATGAAAACAAAGCAACTGCAATAAGGGCAGCAATTACAAATGTCAATTTAATAAAATAACTTAGGTAAAACACAGCAAGAAGTGCCCACTCTACTTTGTGACCTTTGCGCAACTTAACAACTTTCACCCCTCTCTCCAACTCATCCAGGACCTTATCCTGAGTGGTATGAATCATCGCCCACAAGTATAAACAGCAAAGATCTCCCACTCCTTTTCCATAGTAGAAACAGAACACACACAAAAGAGAAAGGCGGCAATATGCCACAGCTGGTGTTTCTCTCCTCTTTCCGAGGTCCTGACAAAACTCACAGGCCTTGAGACCTCTAAGTCTGCTAAGATTCCCTCAATGTCAGTCTTGCCACCTTTAACAGTTTGTTCCAGTTTTAACCCTGCCTTCCAGAAGAGGAGGCAACCTTTTCCTGTATGCTCTACTCTCCAGTGACTAAAATAAAACTTCAGAGGTAATTAAATCCAACTTTCCACCATGCTCCTCCTTGGAAAGCTTCATACAATATACCTATGGCTTCGGCAGAACAAATAGCATTCAGCATCCTCCACAATTATCTATCTTTAATACCATACATGATTTAACCAGACCATTTGCCACTAAAAAAAGTTCACTGGAGGCGGCAACAGTTGTGGGATAGGTGTTTTCAATGCTGTCACATGGTAGGCATGATTATACACCTTCACTGCCTGGCTGTAGCTGCTCTGAGATGTGTACCACCTGAGACCTAGTCATGAACTGGGCTGATTTATTGCTCCAAAATCCATCTTAATGGGTCCCGCACCTCCATAGGGGGAGGCAGCCACAGCCAATCCAAACCTTACCAGTGAGTGATTCCACCCACAATAGGGTCAAACTCTGCAGTGCCACTGGATCATTCCAAATTCATTCTGTAGCAAATTCCAGATCAGTTGTCAAACATGCAATATGTGCTGGTATACTGAGACAGCCCCACAATAGTTAAGGTGGCCATAAAGTTCTGAGGTGGTCCTAACAAGGTGGACTCAATTTGAATATTAAAGACCACCCCCCAGGAGCAACCGCCCTCCACCCTCTGGATTGGTGCCACACCAAATACTCAGGCAGGCCAATCTGAGTCAAGTGAGGCCCAGGTAGCTCACCCGATAGGTTTCAATAATGTATAACAAGTCAGCCCCTTATTCCACAACTGTGTCATGATTATGGGATGTTGCACTGTGAATTGCATGGCACATTTGCAGTTCACTTTTGACATATGAAAGGAACTCCAGACAAGTCACTAACAACAAACATTAGAAGCTACTGTATAGCCAAGCCTAGGGGAAACATTATATTCTGATCCTACATAAAATTGCCTTGATCCATAAGCACTCTGGCATATACATGAACTGCTGTTTGTTGAATTGAATAACAAGAGGCTGAATGAACAAGGAACCATCATGCATGTACTCAAGATGTAATGCCAATGAGAAATGGGATCTACTTCTACATAAAACCAGTTAAAATGATTAAAATCACGTTAACATCTATATGTCAGGGACTGGGCAGGCTTGCCTAAACAAAAATGATTTAAGCAGGCACCAAAAACGGTACATCAAAGGAACCTGCCTGATAATCCATCAAGGTCATGTGTTCTTACACAGAGACTTGCAACCATTCAGGAAAGGGTGTAAGTGTACACATGCATAGGCCAGTGTGTGTGTGTGTGTGTGTGTGTGTGTGTGTGTGTGTGTGTGTACACATACACAAACACACACCAACTCCCTTGCACAGTATTACAGCAGCAGTTTGTGAGATAGCACCGTGCTGCAGGGGACAGAAGTTACTTTAGGGGCTACTGTTCAATTCTGTTTTTATGGAAAGATGTGCAACTGTTTCTTGAGATCAGGTTCAGGTCCGCTGTGTTTATAAGCTAGGTTTTAAGGTATATAGGTTCCCATGAACTACTACTATTGTGTACAGCGATTTCACAACTTTTGAAAAGATAGAAGATTCAATGCCACTGTCCTAATGCTTCAAGAGGAAACACAGGAGCTTAGCCTTCATCAGGGTAGAGAATAGAAGTGAAGAAAACATAAAAGTGGATAAGAGAAAGCTGCTGAAAGTTTGAAAACAACTTGTTTGCCTTTTATGACAGCTGCCTGACTCACTCTTTGTTGTATAAATACAGGTCCGTGTTTTTTCCAACAAACGTTTTCAACTTAACAAAGTGAAGTTGTCAAAATGTAGAATCATGTCAGATGTCAAAAGCTGACAACCCAGGAGACACCACTTAAAGCTGCAATCCAATGCACCTTTTTGAGAGCAAGTCCACTGAACAACTTACTCCTGAGTAAATGAAACATCTGTTTTGTATGCTCTGTTTTGTTTAGATGAAGAGAGCTTCTTTAATATGCTGACCGAAAGTGCAAGATTGCCAAGAATACATATGTCAAAAAAGAATATAGTCCAACATCTTACATGAGAATTTATCTTTATTAAGTATGTTGATTGATGCTACATAGAACAAATGTGTACATCCATTTTAATGACAAGCAAGTTTAAACAGATACATCATACCCACATTCTTTCTAAAACTCATTTCTAGGTCTAGAAATATGTTCAATTTAGCCAAGCAATTTGAGAATCCTTCAGAAGGTATTATTTTAATGTTTATGCTAGAACACAGAACATATTCCTCAAAAAGCAGCCTCCTCCTTAGCCTCCTCCACACCATGTGTGACACTTGATCTTGAATCTTTTCTCAATTTCAAAAGCCTTTCTATAATGTAGCTCTACTGTAGCTCTTTATATTGTGTTTCAGATACACCAATGTGTGGCAGTTTTAAACTTCATAAACATTGCTCAACAAAGCTCATTTTCATCTATTAATCTTTTTTACTTCCATATGAGATAAAAAATATTCCTCATTTTAATCACATGAATATGATGTAGACATATATATATTATTTATAAGACCATTTATAAACTTCTAGCTCATAAAAATATATCATGGTTTTGTTAGAGCTCTCCTACAAGTCCCCAGATGCATTTCAAACACATGGGTCAGACTAGAAACGGGGATGATGAGAGTGGAGGCTAACATTAATCTACAAATGGCTGTCATTGAATGTGCTCCCCTGAGGAATAGCCCCACTGATTCTCTGCGACCAGTTCCAGTCAGCCTGGCAGACAGCAGTCCTGAACACCCTTCAGAAACTGGGTTTTGCCCCTCAAGCCTTTCTAAGACTGGCGTTGGACCAAGCAAAAGCTACGGTTAGGCAAAGAATCATAGGCACCGAGAGACAACAGGACTGCTCAAGGTGCCCAGACTATAGAATTGGAGAAATCGAGAGAGATAGAGCCACACCGGCAGCAAATCTCTTCTTTCTCATATCCAAAAATGCAAGAAGGGCTTTTACATTCGCCAGAAGCTCGGCTCTGCCCTCACTGGTCCTGAAAGGATCCTTTTAAAAAGTCCCATATGCTCAGAGACTTTGCACCTGTTCACTGGGGGATATAGGAAGTCCAGAGCACTTATTTTTTAGATGTCCCTTTTACGAAGAGGCACGTAGTGAGACCATTGATCCCCTGCTGGTGAGGCTCACTGACCTCCCGGAAAAGCAAAAATTTGACCTTTTCCTGTTAGGCAAAGATCATAAGACGACCCGGATGGCCACCAGATTCTGTATACAGATCTGTAGGTGCAGACCATCCCCCCAATTCAAACTAGTTCATTACGAAAATCCCCAAACTCGGTTCCATGTGTCATTTCTGGGTCATTTCTCTGCGGTAGCTTATCTTATAGCTTATAAGTATCTATACGCTTATCACATTTATAAATTTAAAATTTACTGTTGTATATTGTTTTAAATGTTTGTTTTCCTTCTGGGATTGTACCCCCAAGTGTGTTTTATAAGCTGGTCTCCAACCATAATAAATTATCTATCTATCATGGTTCTGTATAAAAAAATAAATCATAAAATTCTAAAAATCATAGAACACAGAACACATGACCAACAACACTGAATCAAATTAATTCTCGGGAAAAAACACTTGGCAAAAGAGGGGGAAAAACTAACAGCAAGTAGATAAATGTACAGTAAGTAGATAAACTAACAGTAAGTAGATAAACTTGCCAAAGCAAGTTTTTTTATATTATAAAGGACAATGATAAAAATGCACAGTGAGTTAGAAGTAATATCAACTGACGAACAGAGTTTATTCTCCAGAGCAGTGTTCGACACTCCCATTGTTCTAGGCACGTTTTGCGACAGGGAATTTCTGAGCTCTGGGTGCAGTACTACGCCTAAGATTTCCGATTAAAACTGCCTCTGTTGGCGCTAAGGGTGTGGGAGGAGAAATTCCTCCTCGCTAGGCTTCCAATAGATCTAGGGGTCATCTTCTACACGGAAAAATATTATAGGTCTTAGGTTTGCGAACTAGACACTCAAGGTAGGTGTCTCTGCCATCAGTTTTATAGGCTTTTAATATGTGTTGTTTGTGGTGCCATATATATATATATATATTTATATGAAGGAAAGGGGGTATAGGGAGAATCCAGGGCGTGTCTGCAGAGTAGAAGAAAAGGAGGACCGTTTTTTTCCTCCCCACTTCCACCCACTCTCTGAATACTGGAGCAGAGACCCTATTAGGGAGACGGGCAGGGGAAGCATGGCTTTGTTTTTTGCAGGCTCCAGATAAGGACTAGACCATATGAAAAATGAACATACGTTTTAGCTGCAGCTCATTCATTGTCAGCTTTGTATTCTTGTTGTAAAAGTGTGCCTAGACAATCCATTGTTGCGCCCATAACCTAGGTTTAAGATGCCATTTAGCTCCTAGCTTTCATATATCAGTTTCTAACACTGCTCCAGAGGAAAGACGTAATGTTCAAGATTTGCACACATAGCAGGAGAACCATGCACAGTCATCCCTACATTTCTGTGTTATGATGCAACAATTCCCACATCTGAGGATTTGCAATTTCTCTCTTCAGCAATAGAACTGCTGTACCAAAGCAAGCAACAGGTGCAGGTATGGTTCTCCCCTGTATACATCATAGCTGTCAACTTTTCCCTTTTCTTGCGAGGAATCCTATTTGGAATAAGGGAATTTCCCTTAAAAAAAGGGGAAAGTTGACAGCTATGGTATACATACATTGCATCACTGGATCCCAACCAAAGTTATTTTCCCCAAGTCAACAACATGCAACATCAGTTACAGAAACAAGATGTTGCTGGCATTCAACACAAGACTGTTGTTATATTGTGCCAGTCTTTTCTGTAGAAAGTCCATTTTATCTTTTCAACACAATATTCAGAAGAGAAACAGCTTAAATTAGCAAGATTCAGCTGGAAATATGCAGGGGAATATAAAGTGTGTCTTTTCAAACAACCCACTGCAAGGAAGAGAACTTCAATTGGCCTGTAGTGCTGTACCGCAAGGCTTCTTGCGTACTGAGCGACAGAAGATGTAAGTACAAAGGTGCTTGATGTTTGTGGGAAAGAAATGCCACCAATATAGAATTAGGCAGCCTGAGCTGAGCAACGGAGGGCCTTGAGAGAGGAATGGAGGCCATGCTTCACAAACATGGAAGAAAAATATATACCTTCATGCAATAACATAGAAAAGTATGCCAGAGTAGTAAGACACCGTTTGCACCCTAAATTCACATGATTTTACTCCTGAGAAACATGGAATATACATGTCTCAATAATGCTAAAAAAGGGTATCATTCACCCAAAGTAAATTCAGGACAGCTTATTTAATGTTACATTAATTTATTTGAGTTAAGCACAACAAACAACATACCTGTTCAAGTACATCAAGTTTTAACTCAAGCTTGCTAAGAACGACATCTCCTCCCCAGAGTGATAGCTGTAGATCAGAAGGCTTCAAGTTCTTAATGTAGCGATTCACATAGCTCATTAGAATAGGAGTCACATATGACTCAAGCATTGTGTCTTTGTTGATGGAACCTTTAAAAAAGAAAAGAAACTCATGTTATATCTTCCTAGTATGCATAAAAATACTGTACAAAGCAAACTTACTGCCACTGCCAGAAACTTTCAAATCAGAGTACTGTACTTAGATTTAAACTGATGCAGTTTAACAGCCATGCATCATTCAAATCATATGCATTTCAACTGAGAAGACCCACTGAATTGAGTGAGGTTTAGACTAAGAACAGCAAATATAGGAGACTTCCAGTAAGCATTCACAGGCTTAGGCTATCGTAGCAGGCCCCTTTAAACTTTGTATCTTAGCACTAAAGTATACCTACAGATGACTGAACACAATATTCACTTAAATAATGTTATTCTCTCTCTTAACTAGTTTGCAGCACAGGCTGTTAAGCAGCAATTCCAAAGCTGTAAATTTTGTAGCTCACGTAATCTCACCACCAGTTTGTGTATCACTTCCAATGACAATTTGCAGCCCAAATATAGTAAGTTTTGTATGCGGCCCATAATAACAAAACAATGCATCTATTGTATCAGTTTAAAACAACTCCTTTTAAAGTGCCTAGTAGGAGGGAACAAATCTGAAACAATGCATGCAAACATTAATAATAATAATAATAATAATAATAATAATAATAATAATAATTTGTTTATACCCCACCCATCTGGCTGGGCTTCCCCAGCCACTCATTGGGTTTTTGCTATGAGGGGTGGCATTTCTGTCCTTTTTAAAAAAACATTATTTATGCTTTTCAGGTTTATATATTTCACCAATTTTACAATCATTTTAACATTTTGAAACTTGACCTCCTTCCCCCTCTTTCTGCGGTTCCTTAAATTTATTTTTAATATCTTCTGCATATCCAAAATAACTTAATTTCCTCATTTATTCACCTACTTTAAATATATACCGTACTCTTATCAAACTGCAGGTTATTACAATAACAATGAGTTGGTTCTGTTTAGGGTGAAGAACAAATGGGATTATTGTAATGTCCCCAACGTTCTTCATCCTAAACACAACCAAATGCATTCGGCACACAGCGTCACAGGTGACAGCTGTAAGCTATTTTGCTATTCTCTCTTAATGCCAACACCACCATACAAACTTCGTCCTTGTCGGCACGCGACCCAAAAACGGGAAGCGTCCAACCAAGCAGGTGTAAACTTTTAGCAGTTTCTTGCACGTGGGTTCCGGGAGGGCAAGTCGCCCTGCGCGTTTTCTGCCACGGGGAACCCAGCCCTTGATTCTCATGCCCCCCAGGCTCAGGACCCGTGTCTCTCTCCAACACGCCTCTTCAACAACTTCTCCCCGCCGCCTTCCTCCTGCTTCAACGCCCCCCGCCAGGCACCCCGAGACCCCCTCAAGCTGAGCGCGCCCCCCCCCCGAGACGCCCCTCACCCTACCGCGGCCTCGGCTTCCTCATGGGGCTTCTTCCCCTGCTTAGCGGCTCGTCGGCGGTGGTTCACTCCCCGCGAGGCGCCCCGTCGTCCGCAGCCCGGCCCTTCATGCTCAGCAGCAGCCCAGAAGGCGTCGCCAAGGGCCAAGAGAGCCTGAGGTTGGTTGGTTTGGTCGTCCGCCGAGGCAGTTCCGGGTTCCAGCCTCACAACAACCGCCGACGCCGCCTCCGTTTCGCCGGACGCATTTGGCGGTGACACCATCCGGCGGGAAGCTTCCGGGAGAGAGGCTTCAGCTGGAGAAGCGAAGGGCTGCGGGAGAGAGGGAGGAAGGGAGAGGAGGCGCACGGACCTCCCGGCGACGGCTTCCTGCCCGGACCTGGGGCTGTGCAAGGCGGGAGGGAGAGAGGGGAAAATGCTGTATTCGTTGGCAACATCTCTTAACTTGTTGTTGTTGTTGTTTAGTCGTTTAGTCGTGTCCGACTCTTCGTGACCCCATGGACCAGAGCACGCCAGGCACTCCTGTCTTCCACTGTCTCCCGCAGTTTGGTCAGACTCATGTTTGTAGCTTTGAGAACACTGTCCAACCATCTCGTCCTCTGTCGTCCCCTTCTCCTTCTGCCCTCCATCTTTCCCAACATCAGGGTCTTTTCCAGGGAGTCTTCTCTTCTCGTGAGGTGGCCAAAGTATTGGAGCCTCAGCTTCAGGATCTGTCCTTCCAGTGAGCACTTAGGGCTGATTTCCTTAAGAATGGATCGGTTTGTTCTTCTTGCAGTCCATGGGACTCTCAAGAGTCTCCTCCAGCACTATAATTCAAAAGCATCAATTCTTCGGCGATCCAAGAGAGAGGAAGAAGTAGTTAAGAGATGCCTGTTGTCTTTGAAAACTCCATGGACAAAGACAACAGGCATCTCTTAACTACTTCTTCCTATCTCTTGGAGATGCCCTGGGATCCCTCGCTGGCGCCTTTTGTCGACTTTTCCCACGCGCTGCCCGCACAGCCTCGGGGAACATAAAAGGCTCCGGTGGTGGAAGGACCTTCCTGAAAAGGCTCTCCTGGACCTTGCACTGTGGTCTGCCTAGAGCCGCGGAAAGACTTTGAAATACAGTGGTACCTCGGGTTACATACGCTTCAGGTCACAGACTCCGCTAACCCAGAAATAGTGCCTCAGGTTAAGAACTTTGCTTAAGGACATAGCTGTCAAGTGTCCCTTATTTGAAGGGACAGTCCCTTATTCCAGCACCATGTCCCGCTGCTGTCCCATATTGATTGATGTCCCTTAAATGATGTCCCTTCAATTTCAAAGGAAGCAGCTCCTCTCCCTCCCTCCGGGCCGGCCAGGGAGGAGGGAGGATCCAACTGTGTTGCTTGGCTGTGTTGCTCACCCAATAAGAAGTCTAAGAACGACTGGGGGGTGGAGCTTGCATGCCTTGTGTGTGGCTAGTTAATGCAAGCTGAGGGTTTTTTTGAATGCTGGACGCCATTTTGTTGCACGTGCTGCTGCAAACTTTGCAGTGCAAAGCCAGGCCGGGGAGCCATCTTAAGTTGAGGCTGCGTAGGCCTTGTGGTGCATGTGATTCAGATTCTATTCAGTTGAACCTCTGGTTACAAAGTTGGTTGGACAGTGTTCTCGAAGCTACCAGCATGAGTTTGACCAGACTGCAGGAGGCCAGGAAGACTGGAGTGCCTGGAACAGGTGAGGCTGCAGGTCCCTTATTTTGGCTGCTGGTCTCTTATTTTCAAGGCTGCTGGCCCCTTATTTTCAAATCTGTAAGTTGACAGCTATGCTTCAGGATGAGAACAGAAATCGTGCTCTGGCGGCACGGCAGCAGCAGGACGCCCCACTAGCTAAAGTGGTGCTTCAGGTTAAGAACTGTTTCAGGTTAAGTACGGACCTCCGGAATGAATTAAGTACTTAACCCGAGGTACCACTGTAGTTTAAACAAAATGGGATTTTCCCCAAGATAGATATTATGCGAATTGGTCTCACCTTCATGAACCCCAGTAAATCTGCCTTTTATCATTGGTGTTATGTTGGCCACTTTCCAGTTCTATGGTATGGAGCCTGGTCTTAGAAGCAAGCTGCATATTTTTGAATATTCTCACATTCACATTCTTTTAATTTTATTACTATTATTAATTAAATTTGTATCCTGCCCTTCATCTGAAGATCACACGCCAATTCACAACATAAAAATACAAAGTGAGAACACAAAATACATAACAAAAACAAACCAATAACCTCCCTGGCACAAACACATTTAGAAGGACATAGCCAAAGGCCTGGTTAAAGAGAAACATTTTCACCTGATGCCTAAAGATATGTAATTAAGGCACTCTGGGGGGAGAGCATTCCACAAATGGAGCCACCACAGTAAAGGCCTGTTCTTACGTTGCCAACCTCTGGACCTCTCATGGAGAAGGCACACAAAGAAAGGCCTCAGATGACGACCGCAGAGTCCAGGTCGGTTCATTTTAAGAATTTTCAACTGGATGCCATCCAGACCTGGTGATTTGTCAGTTTTTATTTTGTCATTAACTACAACTGTGTTTCAGTATTCATGTAATCTACAGTTACGTAAGATTCTAAGGTGTGGCAGGTAGCTTCAGTGGAATGGCATTCTGGCTGTCGAAGGCTTTTCCCAGGGTGGCTCACCTGGCAAATACCTTGATGTAAATTTGGCACCATGCAGAGACCTTTTTATTTTCCCAGGGTTTATAATTTGTACACTGCTTTTATGCTGGTGTGTGGGTATATTTTCATTTATACTGCTATGTTTTGTTTTGATTCAATCTTATTGTAATTTAAACTTTTTTTGTAAGCTGCCCTAGGAAACTCTTGAAAAGGGTTAAAATCTCTCTGGGGGGGGGAATAGAAATCCTGGGCTGAAGTATACAGTGGTGCCTCGCTAGACGAAAAGAATTCGTTCCGCGATTCTCTTCGTCTAGCGGTTTTTTCGTCTTGCGAAGCAAGCCCGCGAAGCAAGCCCATTGACAGCTTAGCGGATTAGCGCTACAGCTGTCAAGCGGCTTCCAGCGATCAGCTGTTAAGCGGCTTATCAGCGAAACAGCTGATAAGCGGCTTAGCGGCTTAAGAAAAGGGCGAAAAAAGCGAAAAAAACCCGCGGGGGGATGCAAGATTTTTTTCGTCTTGCGAAGCAACCCCATAGGGAAATTCGTTTTGCGAAGCGCCTCCAAAACGGAAAACCCTTTCGTCTAGCGGGTTTTTCATCTTGCGAGGTGTTCGTCTTGCGGGGCACCACTGTAGATGTGCAGATGCCAAATGAAAGGATTACAAGAAACTCTGTATAGCATACATTTAATTTTAATGTAACAAAAAATTCTGATGAAAATCCTTTTCTGGGTTCTGAGACAAAGGAATTTGGAATATTATTCACGTTATAGTTTTAAACCAATCCATGTACTTGTCCTCATGGAAAATACCTCACTCATTTATTATTGAGGGGGTTATTTCACACTTTTAGTTTTCCCTGCTATGACCCATCAATTTTTTTCTTCACCCTATGTTATCTCACTACCATTTAGCACTTTCATATGTTTATCCATCAGTAGCTATGGTTAAGCATAGGGCAAAAAGGCACAGCTATCCAAATATAAATACAGAGTATACTACATTTTATTTAAAATTGTTAACATCAACAGATTGTGATGTATGTATTTTTGGTTACTTAATAAGCTAGTAATAAACTTTACTTTGCTACAATTACTTTAAATAAGTATGTATACACTAAAGTAATATGTTAGTATAACTTTAAGCAGTATAACCAACACAATACAGGGTTCCTGCCACTTGCACTTCAGTTCCTCCCGCTATCCAAACATAAGCCAGGTTCCCTATAACAGTCCTGAACTCAGGACTATGAAGTCTTCAATCTGATTAATGCCCTATTCCTTCTAGAGTCTCTCATACTTCTCATAGGACTTCTGCTTCAGTCTCTACCCTGGTCCAGCCAACACTTCTGTCTCAATATTTCAGCAATCTTGCTGACAATTGGCTACAGAATTCTTCTGAGGTTTGTCTCTACAGTCATAAACTCTTCCCTATGAACATTCTCAGTCCTAGTCTAGTGATGATAGCTCTTGGTTCCCAAACCTGTCCAAGTCACTTCTGAAGTTCCTCAATACCCACTACCTGACTTCCAACTCTTCCTTCAGCTACCCAATAGCTGCACAACAGTAGCACTTTTTCCTTGCCCAAGGCTTGCTCTTTTATTGTCTCCAGCCAATCATTTCAATTTCAATTTTGGTTGGATTCTGTCACGTCATTGGCCTAGAACTATGATCCAATAGGATGTATACCAACTGGCCAACTAGAATTTACCAGCTTCTGATGTCTTGGTGCCTTTATATAACCTCATATAGCTATCTCACTGTTGGATAGGTTGGCACTTTGCGAAGTTTTCAGGGTAGAAGAAAGAGTTGATAATCAAGTACAGTACAGGGTTATTTGAGAGGGAGCTTCTTTTCCGCAAGATGACTAACCTCAGCATTTAAATTTAGCTTTGGGTCATATCTTTCAGGACAAAAATCTTTAGGGTCAAGTGCTGGCAATTTTGTGGAAGTTCTTAGAAGATAATAGTTTATGGGCAATTATAATTGAGAAGCATTATGTTATAGCCAGTAGGTGGCAATAATGGGGTATCTTCTTTTGGCCTTGAAACACCATTGTTTCAAAGGGTTGAGCAAAAGGAATAAGGAGATATAACAATGTAAGCAATAGCAAGTTAAGTGTCACTGAGGCAACTTGCTGGCCTCCTGCTGACATAATGTACTCCACATTTCCTAACAGGAACACAAGACATCTTACAGAACTGTTAATCCTTACATTCTACGCAGAATAAAAAAACATTATTAATGTGGAGGAAATAATATGATTCCTCTACACTCCAAAAAAGTAGTACATAACATAATTTAGGCTGTGTATCTTGAACTTCAATCTTTTAGATTTTGCTGTGTCTTGCCAGCAATAAAGTCGTTTCTTATATTGCACCTTTGATTAGAAATGCAGTAGAGTATTCCAAATTACCCATAATATTAAGGTTTCCCATGGAAAAGAAAAACCAGAGACATTTCACACAAGATGGTGGTCCTTTATTTTCTGCACCTAATATCATGGACAGGGAGATTATCTTCAAACTACATTGGACATTTGGACATCATAACAGACTATTAAAACATGTATGAGACTAAAGTTATTATCAGATATGACTGCCTTTGACAGACATTTGAAGCATTAAACTTTGGAAACTTATTGATAATTTCTTTACAACCTTGAGTCTTCTATCCATTAATGTAGTGGAAAGAGAAGGGGAAATCACAATTCTGCTGGGGTGTTTTATGATGTTATAACAAACATCATAAACATCTTTATCCTTAATCAAACATTTTTTTAAAAAAAATAAAGTATTCCAGGAGCTATGCTTCAATGTGTTGCTGGCAAAATAATCCTGAACATAAAACTGATTGTGAGGATTAAGGATATGCACAGTAATTCTCAACCTTCTTATCAGATTTGAGACCAAAATGTTTGAAGTCATTTTGCAATTTTCCATTTTGTGTTTTATTGTTCCATTGCACAAAACATCTTTCACTTGAACATCTCATGAGTGAATACTTCGGAAACCAAGAAGCATCCACCCAAAAGTGTTTCTGGTTGCAGTATACGATGTACAAATATGATAAATAGCCTTAAAATGTTTTTTTTAAGAAACAGTCCATGATTTATTGTAACCTCCAGATGTCCTCAGATTTATGCCCTTGGTCTTACAAGAAATAAAATCTGTGAACTTGCAAAAGCAGCTTCACCCTGTTTTTAATAAAATACATATTCGTTTAGATATTCTGGGAAGATTTGAGCTACAACAAATGAATATTATTCCCAAATGGAAATTGGCATTTTGAATGAAACATTTCTACCAGTATTAAATATTCATTGTTTTTCAAAGTTGGACAACGTTATTGTAGAGTGAAACATGAATGACAACTTCTTTCTGAGAAACCATTTGTTTTCAAAGAGTATCACATAGATGTTAGAAATAGTAGATTTCTTATTGAAATACTACATATGCAGTGATCTCACATTTTTATTTGTGTTTATTCAAAAATGCTGCTTTTGCATGACCATTTCCTCCTACAATGCTGTGTAAATCCTGCTCATATGTAAGTGTATGTCTCAAGAGGAGATGAAGGAAAATGCTTCCTATGCATAGGGTCAACATCCCCATTTCCTTCTTCCAGAAACAAAACACTTTCTGCCATCTTTAGAGAAGGAGATGGAAAGGTTGCTTCACTAATTTGGCAAACAGTTAAAACTCCCGTGTGAGCAGCAAACATTAAGGAACTGCTGACTTTTCCAAATCTCAAGTCTTTAAGGTTAGACTAAAGTCCATTTCCTCTCCTGAGCCAAAAGTGCTAAGAACAGCCTGACAGTATCATAAATTGATACCCAAAAAGAATTAAAACCTTTATTCCCACCGTACATCTACCGGCTCTTATTCTTTCACCCTAATGCCAAACAATTCGAAAATATTGTTTAAACTAGACAAATCCATCCATTAACACATTTTGTCTCCCCACCACCCAGCCACCCATACATTCTTTATCCAGCTGAATCAATTTATAGGTTATATTGTTTTTAAATGGATTAAAGTAGAGCCAAGAGGCTCTGGCTACATATGATTGATCAAACTAGAATCTCAAAAAAAAGAAGAATTTCCACTTTGGTGTTCCAGAATTTATTTATTTTTTAATGATTTTTCAGCATGCATTTCTACTACTTAGAGCCAACAGGTAGAGAGCAGGGCTAAGCCAATATGATGCCCTCCAGATGTTGCTGCACTACAACTGACATCATCCCTGATCCTTGGCCATACTGGCTGGGGCAGCAAAGTATTTGGTTGTGCTGGTGAGCCTATCCTTTCAACCAGGAAATGTCTATTCAACTACTTTTGGAATATAAGCAGCTGAATATATAGAAATCACTCTGGAAAGAACTATTGAGGCCGCATAATTCCAACAAGTATTCAGGAGCAAATCATCTTCTGCACCATCCTTTCAATGTTTCATTAATCTTCTTCCAGTATGCCTAATCTGAAGCTGAAAGTCTAAAAATAATCGGAACCCCAAAGGAGCAATACATGCACGCTAAAGTCATTTGGTCCATTGCTGAACCTTCTCCCCCTCAACAAGGGGAGCTTTGGGACGTTACCCAATCAGCTCAGAGCATGTGCTATTTGGACAAGAGTTCTTTCTGCCTGTTTCTGAAATGCAACCTATTGACCAAATACCAAAACATCCTGTCAATAGCCTTGGAGAGTTCCTTTTCAGGAGCACAGATGAACCCCTTGTAACATTCTAAGGAAAATGATTAAAATCTAAACATAAAGCAGAGGAAGTTGAGAGCAACTAAGTGGGCAGTGATTCATGGAGAATCGCATGGGATGAGAGCTTAAAGGCAATCATACGAAACAACAGCCACATGTGAACCAACAAGGGGGAACTAGATTCCTCTCTGCGGAACTCAGGAGTCAACTTTGTAGTGGATTCAAGAATCACATACAAATTTCAACAAAGTGCATTTGAGCAAAATGCACTCTGCAAACCGGGCTGAAAGCAGAAGACAGCTAGAAATTGGGACTGGAACCAAAGAATTCTAGAGATAATCTTCAGAGAATAGGAATACACTCAAATTGACCTCCCTGTGGCCAGCTGCAATGAGAAATTAGATCTGTGTGTTTCCAGACACTGGGAGAAGGAGAATAGAGAACAGATGTGTTCTTTTTTCCCTTTTCTTCTTCAATGGACTTGACATCCTGATGGTTTGCTCTCCTCCTACTCCTTTCTAATCAGAGCAGCACCTCCTCCTCCTCCTATCCTACTGCAATATAAATATCTGAAAAGAGTTTTTTACTCCATGATGTGCATGATTCTGTTGCTTTCCAGGGAGGTAGTTAATGTCTTTTTGTAGTATGACTGATGCCACCCAAGTTTATCCAAAAACAATGTAATGAGCTTTGTGGAGAAACATCAGGCTTCTTTCAAAAAGGCAGTAAGTGCATTTGACACCTTGGAAAACAGAAGTAAAGGGCTACTTGTATCTCACAAGATTGGTGAAGAAGTTAAGCAGATTTATTTCACGCTGACACAACAGCAATATCTTTGTTTTCCATCTGCTTAATTGTGCACTTTGGAATCCCATTGGATCCCATTGGAACATGGGAAATAAATGTTATTTCACTAAAAACATAAAATATGGAGGCTACAGTCAAATACATGGGAAGAGTTTTTATTTTTACAAAAGCATGGGTTGGGACTGATCCTAGTAATCTGCAAACTTAGCACGCTGTTAGAAATACAATAATTATGGAAAACAACAGTGACTGGCAGTAAGTATTTTTCTGTTGCCTTAATATGCTTAATATGAACAGGGATCCTAATTTGGCCCATATATACACAGAGTACACTTCTGTCTGAGTGCAATTGTATTAATTTGTTCTTTGAGTTATGCAGATTCAGTACATTGGTTTGCATGTATTGTTCAACTTCTGGTGTGTGTGTTTTTAACTTACTGTTATGCTGACTTCCAAGAATTTCTTTACTGCTTAGCTCCCAAGTATAAGTGAGGATGAAGGGGTGGGAAGAAATCCTAAGTATTCAGTCACTGCATAATTAAACAATATAAATTGCATGAAAAGTGTTCAATATATTCAAATAGCTGGGCATTGAGTATGTTGAGTCTTCCCAAAGGTAGAGAATATATATATAAAAACCAGGGAAACTACAGAGAAGCACAAGAGTGCTCATTCTCTCTTACTTCCAGCAGAGTACTGGAAGAGGCAAGACTGTCTTTTCTTTCTCATCTTCTGCCTAAGGATTGCAGGCTTGGTGGTTCACCACCCTGGGCACAGGTGATTACTCTCTATTAGAGTAGAGAGCCAGTGTGGTGTAGTGGTTAAGAGCGGTAGACTCGTAAACTGGTGAACCGGGTTCGCGTCTCTGCTCCTCCACCTGCAGCTGCTGGGTGACCTTGAGCTAGTCACACTTCTTTGAAGTCTCTCAGCCCCACTCACCTCACAGAGTATTTGTTGTGGGGGAGGAAGGGAAAGGAGAATGTTAGCTGCTTTGAGACTCCTTCAGGTATTGATAAAGCGGGATATCAAATCCAAACTCCTATTAGCTCTATTGACAGAATTGAATCAGCTGTGAAATATTGATCATTTAATCTCAAGCTGAGCAAAAAGCGTACATGGTCTGATGTGTTTCTGGCCTCAGTTGGATCTGACCCATCAGGTTTCAGGAGTTGACTATCCACCCAAATGGACCAGAAGCAGGAGTGGGCTCAGGCAAAGCAGCAACCCGGAATACGGAGCATGGGCTAGGCACAAATCCAATTCCAGAGCTTAGTTCCTTGGACTGAGGAGCTAGCTTTGAAGCAGGGGGTATATAGGGCCTGGTGTCCTGAGAATGGTCCTTGGGGGGCACCTGACTGGATGTCCAGGAAGCCTGACACTGCGGCGTCTACTGTATCCTTAAAACACAGTGGGACTGAAATCTGCCATTTTTGAAAGGGAGTTTTTGATGAGGGAACCCAAACAGAGACCCGCAAAGAACAAGGATTAATTAGCCACTACTGGTCACAGGTCCTTAGTAGTTGTGACTTCTCATCTTGCACTCCTGTGGTGCTATCACACTACACCTCAACTTATTCACTGTTTCAAAAAATGAAACTAAAGATCATATACCCAATGGTACATTGAGCTACTCCAACCTATACTCCAACCAGTGTCCTCTCTTGTCACACTCAAGATTAATATCTCATTAAAAAAAAATAAAACCACTAAACTTGCAGATAATCAGAAGAAATAAACACGAAACATTATTTTAAATAAAGCTATGCACGTGTAGTCTGTTTATTTTTCCTTCTGGTGCTGCAAAGCTAGATGCCAGCCAGAAGAGGGAGCAGGTCAGCTAAAAATTCTGTTAAGGTTTTGCTGCTGACAAATGCAGCCATTTTGGCCAAAACAAGGAAGTAGTCAAGGAGAGGTGGATCGGTCTAAGTTTAAATTTAAAGAAAGGATATGTAGGAGGAGTTCCCATGTTCATGAAAAACACTATAATCGCAATGTTCTTGAAATTACAAGGGTAAAAGTGAAAGGGGGGAAATGGAATCCACAGTGTTAGCATTTTGAGACTTACCTATCAAATCTCAATACCAGTTCCATATACCACGAATTTTTGGAAACATTGCATTCTGATTTCGAACCTCAGTTCCAAGTGCTTTCGTACCTGGGACTTGGATCGAGCTCATTGTGGAAAGAGGAATCTATTATCATGTGATCCTACAGTCCTTAATCTGTGTTTTCACAAGCCTGTGAATTAACAGGATCTGTATATATACCTCTTGGCTATCACTCAATCACATACTCTCCAACACTGCATGAAAATGAAGACATTCTGTTCCAAATCAATCAAATGTCCCTATCTTCATATTAAAGCAACTTTAACTTTCTTTCATAGGTCAACAGTCCACATTTGGTCCAAAATGGATTGGGTGGGGGGGAGATGGTCAAAGACAAATATCTGGAGATATTTTTCCCCCTGACTTATTCTGTGTATGAAAACAGAATGATGGGTAAAGTGCCAAAAATTCCAGAACTATACTTACATCGGAGAAGCAATGAACTTTGTACATATTTTATAGAACATGTTTGTCAAAATTGCCTCTGTTTATATCTGTTGTGATTGATTTACCCATTCTTCTAGTAGGTACTGAACACATTTTGTTTTAAACTGAATGCAGTATATTTTACCATTGCAAACCCTCTTTTCATCTTGGGAAGCATTCATACTGCAACAGTCTGAACGGGACTTTCTACATTTTATAGTCTTGTACTACAAGTCTGAGTACCAAAACACATGTGCCCTAGGTAATATCTGAAGATTTTTACACTCTCTAAAATCAAAATGTATGGAGGCCAGGGCATGATCCTCTCCTGCTGATTTACGCATTAATGTGTCCTTCACAACTGATTAGATTGCAAGTACTTGACACTCTGTGCACAGGAAATATCCTGATTAAAAACAAATAAAGAAAACACTGCATATAATTGCTCGGCGTAAAGAACTGCAAGCAAAGAGAGTTTATTTCCAATTGTAATTGTTATTACACAATTTGGCGTGTCAGCTGTTGTGAAAGTAAGTTACATATTCAAATCCCCAAGTTCATGTCCTGCAGTAATTTAGACAGGGCCAGGCAGACACATCTACATTATATTAGAAAAATCATGTCAACAAAACAAATAAAAAGAGGGGATTTTGTATGCATTAATTAGAAGGTGATAGAAATGGGTTACACCGTATATAAATGTAACCTCTCCTACTGAACCTCCAATCTGTTTAAAGAAAGAAAGAAAATAGTTTATCTAGGATAAAGAGCGAAGCCAATGGTGTCTGACACTATTGCAGTGTACTTTGTAACTTATTGGTTTAGTGTCAGTTATTGACAGCTTTGGTTGGGGGGGAAATTCTGGCCATATCAGCAGTAACAGCAATTTAATTTTATATAGTACCTTCCACATGAAAAGCACGTTGTAAATTGCATTACCATCAGCTTGTTGATAAAAGAGGTTGTGCATGAGGATGAGACATAGGGTGTGCATGTGAAACTGGTGATTTTTTATTTTATTTTTAAAAATCCCTCTAAAGAAAATACATTTTTTGCGCTAAATAAATAAATAAATCTTTCAATAACCTTGTCTCTAAAGATTTGTTATTCTTATAACACTGCCTTTCAGCCATCCAAAATTTGCCCTAAATCTTATGGCCTCATTTATGTTTTTAATTGCAGACATAATTAAGTTCGTTCATCTATCTAGTGCTGTATTTGCCGCATTAAATCTGAGGTCAAAGTCCCCCCAACCCCGTACCACACAAGTGGTAAACAACAGCCACAAATGCATTCTCCCAAGTGAGAAGGATACAAAAAAATGTATTCATTAGTGTGAGATGTAAAAATGTACGCTCACACTTCTGAAATGTATGGCTGCTCCGTTCACACTTATGCCAAAGGCAAACAAACATAATTCTAACTGGCAGCTGGACGACATTCCAAACCGCCACCACATTAATTCACTCACCTCAATCAGATTTCACATGCAACCTGCACAGCGTGCTGCCAGGAAATCTGGCTATAAAACCTGGGTTCCCATACAAAACAAACTCCAAAAATATCCCCATACAATGCAATGTGGCAGCTGGGGACTTGCTCTTGTTTAACACTAGTAGCAAGTAAGATGTCTGCTTGTTTTCATTGCTTCTGTCCTGGATGGAAAGTTAAGTTTCTGGTTTATATATAAATAATATTACAACTGTGCTTCGAGTTAGTTTTTATTTGTTGTGTGTAGAGGTAAGGAAATCCTGTGAAAGGGACACAGGTCTCTTGTGTGTTACAAAGCTGGGAATATTTATGCTAATTATTTGCTGATTTCTGCTTACCTGAAGATAGGATTACGTAAGGTCTGTGGTAGACTGGGAAGAGAGAGCTGAGTACTGGATACCAGTATCAGCAGATTTTAATCTTAAACCAAACATGAACCTTAATATGTCTTCATGTCAAGTGGCATTGGATGATACAGCATGAGACTAACTGCAGCAGAAACTCCAGTGTCTTGTGACATTTTTTATATTTATGAGCAAATCATCACTAAAAACAACAACACATCACTACCACCAGTGTACTGTATACTACTTTTCCAGGGTAAAACATGCTCAAAGCAGTTCACAGCATTAGAAAAGCTCACATAATAAAACCTAGCAATATTTCAAGATAATTCACTAACCGTTACAAAAACAGTCTCATGTTAACAAATGTGCACTAAGATCATAAAATCATATAATTGTAGAGTTGGAAGGGACGGTGAGGATCATCTAGTCTAATTCCCTGCAATGCAGGAATCTTTCGACCGATGTGGGGCTCAAACCCACAACCTTGAAATTAAGAGTCTCATGTTCTATTGACGGAGCTGTTACACAATGAAACAACCCACTGATCATTCATACTAAGACTCAATAACAGAAATACAAAAATGAAATCTAAATAGCAACAAAAACCATAAACCTTAAAACAAAAGTAAACATTGCCTCAAGCAACAACACCTCCATCAAATTGGAGCCCCACCTGGCTAGGTTGGAAGGAAATGAGCCAGAGAGCAGGGACCAGATCTTGAAGGGTTGACGGCTAGATGGTCATTAAGGACCTTCAGCAGCAGGAGGAGACTTCGTAGCTGGAGTCAGTGAGGGCCCTTCCAGGCCAGGTGGAAAATGAGTCGGACTGAAAACAGGGAGCAAGTCTCACAGCTAGATGGTCTTTGATCTGCATGAACACAGCCAGTAGCATTTCCTGTGATCAGTGCAGCTGGATAAAAGTCTTGACTGCATCCATGTTCTCCCTGTATCACACTTAACATTTCTCCCTGTGACCACATGAACATGACTTCTTACATTAGGAAAAACAGTAGAATGTGAACTGTCTCTAAGTCAGTTAAGAACATAGGACTTATACTGAACATGGTTCATCAGCTGTTGTGCTGCCCACACTGACTGGCAGCAGCTCTCCCAGGGTCTCAGAGAGTCTTTCGTAGGCTCAGCCTTACTTGGAGTTGCTGGGACTTTTTGCATGTAAGGTACAGTATATGTTTGGTGGCAAGGCCCCTCAAGTTGTAGAGACTTCTTTGTGGAATTCCATGCCAAGGGAGACCCGCTTGGTCAATTATTGGGCAAAGATAGTTCTGTTTAGTAGAGCTTTCCCACTCTCTTCTCTCCCCCTACTTTTTTCTTTTTTTCTTTCTTTCTTTCTTTCTTTCTTTCTTTCTTTCTTTCTTTCTTTCTTTTTTTTGCTGGTCTGATGTGTTAAAGCTTCAAAAATAACCAAATATAAAAAGGATATTAATAGCTGCAGTTGCGTTAATGTAAGCGTCATGAGGACCAATATATAGGTTAATGTGGAGGAATACACGGCTATATCTAGTGTTAGTCCTACTCAAAGCGGGCCCCTTGAAATTACTGGACATGACTTACTTGTTGTTATTGACATTCGTCCGCCTCAGGAGATAATGAAGGAGTACATTAGGTTAATTGATTTCAATAACTGTACTTCAATAAGAGTCAAATTTACTTGGCTACAATCTGTAATTTTTATTTAAACCATTTTAAAGTCAGCGACATTGAACAGGAAATCTAGATTTTCTTCAGTCCAGGTTTATTCTTCATTATTTAAACAGACAATATCCTGTTAAAAGAGAAGAACACAATTCTACACCACCAGACACCACAGACTCATTTTTCTGCTAGTTTGGATATGCATTTGTTTAATGGTCTTCAGTTTTAAATTTACGCAGAAAAGTCTGGTTTACCACATCCCCCAGGTTATTTTCCTAGTAACATTTAGCTCTTGTGAAAGGCAGGTGACTTCTGCCACCATCCAAATGACAAGCGGCTGTCATTGTCACCACTGCTCTTGGCAGCAGAACCCCCACCTCGCTGCCCCAATCCTCACCTTAAGAGTATGAAGAATTCAGTGTATGTTTTATGTCTGGTTTACAGTGTATTGTTTAACTGAAGTGAATTACTTCTGCTTACTTTTTGAGAAAACATTCATAGAATTGCTCTACAGGTTTGTGAATATAATCTAACTTTGGGGGGATTATTATTAATTGCTTCTATAATCCTTTTAAAGCACTTTGTCATATTTATCTCATTTTCTCATCGCAAAAGCAACCGTTCGAGGCAGGTTGGGCTGAAATCCAATTGCAAGGCAGTGAGCTGCACGGCAGGCAGAGGCTTGAACGCGAAGGCCAGAACTTCCCATATTTTTACTTGTTTTGCTTTAATTTAATTTATATACCACTTAATTCTGTAACTTCATGCCCAGTACCCTTTTTCTAGTTCTTGTCAGCATTCAAAATAAAGATTCCACAACAATTAAACTAAGGTTGCAATTCTGTACATCCTATTATTTCTCAGATATATTGTTTTGATTTTTTTAAAAAAATGTATTGCTACATTTGCTCCTGTATCGGAATCCATGTTTTGGATGAAGGTGCAGTTTAGAAATGTGTTTTTTTTATAAAAAAATTAAATAAATAAACACACACCTAGAAGTTTACTTCTGCATAGGCACACAGTGGATTGCATTATAATACATTTTTGCTTGATGATGCAAAGCAGTAAAATAGTTTCCTCAAATTCCCTAAGCGCTATCGGTTTGGATATATTAAGAACAGTAAGAACAATTTTGAAAGGAGGTCACAGAAGAAGGCATAATGTGTCTTTTAACACTCAAAAAGTCAACACTCCTAAACAGCTGGCTCTGCCTGTTCTGAATCCGAAATACCAATAAGGATGGGATCATTCGTTGCACACTCCAGCTTAGCATGACAGTAACACAGATTTTCCTTCCATTCTACTCCCAGCATCTTTTGAAACATTTCTGTGTTAAGAGATGCGTCTTCAGCTGCTTTTGCTGCATGTGCAAATGGAGATGATATGTTTCAAAGGGAATCAGCAGCTCAGAATAGATTCTGATGTAATGGTTTCCCTCAGTATAAGTCATATTCATTGAAAGATCATTGCAAGTTAAAAACAACATCAACAACACTGCACTGGGAGGGGGATGTTTCCATGTCTACAATAATACCTCGGGTTACAGACGCTTCAGGTTACAGACGCTTCAGATTACAGACTCCGCTAACCCAGAAATAGTACCTCAGGTTAAGAACTTTGCTTCAGGATGAGAACAGAAATCGTGTGGCGGCGGCGGGAGGCCCCATTAGCTAAAATGGTAGCTCAGGTTAAGAACAGTTTCAGGTTAAGAACAGACCTCCAGAACTAATTAAGTTCTTAACCCGAGGAACCACTGTAGTTGGATTTTACAAGGAAAATCCATGGACTAGGATAATGTGAGAAAGCAAATCTCCTGCAGTAGTTTTAAGACCCACTGCAAGAGACCCATGGCTCAGCACCCCCCCCACCCTAGCTATCCCCTTACAGCGCCACTGTAAATAATGCTTCTATTATTATTATTATTATTATTATTATTATTATTATTATTATTACTACTACTACTATTATTATCACCATCCAAAAATCTCAGGGCAGTTCACAGCATAAAAATGCAAGATAAAAATACATAATGCATAATACATAATAAACGAATGAACAAAATCAATAACCCCCCTCCCCCCCACACTTCCTACAAGGCAGATATGCCAGAGCATGTTGGTTTAACCAGGGTGGTGGCCATGTTGTCTTCCAATGGAGTAAGCTGGTGCTTCTCAAATAACCTAGAACATATGCCTTCCAAATGCCAAATCAGACTGCATTCTTATGTAGAGCAAGAACTGCACAGGAATTCAGAACAATGTGGATAAAAATTCTGAAGACATCTATGTTATAGCGGTGCTGTATCTCTACAAAAAAAATGGTGGGTAAGAAATAAAAATCCCAGAAGCCTTCATACCCAGGAAAACCTGTGCCTTAACTCAGATGTAACATAGCTAGCTGAAACAATGAGTTACTTCTGTTTCTCCAGCTTTGAGAGTGATCTGGGCATGCAAATTGGATGTGCTGCATTCTCCAGATCTGACCTGTTTGACAGGTAATATCTTTATTTTCTTGGCTTTTCAACAGGTTTACAAGAACACATCAAACATACATATAATCCACCATGCAGGGTTTTATATTAGTATATTAAGACTGCATTATGACTCATGCGCTGGATTACTAAGCATCAATCTTATGAGAGTTATAGCCCAATCTTGTTAATGTCTACTCAAAAGTCCAAATTGAGTTCAGTGGTGCTTTCTTCAATGTAAGTGGGTACAGGATTGCTGGCTTAGGCACACTTAATGTACCTGGGCAAAAGTCTTGTTGAACTTAATGGAATATACTTCTGTTTAGGTATGCATAGGATTGCATTCATAGTCTCACTGGGAAAGAATTAGAGGACACTTAATGGGTTTGTAGGGCATGCATTGTGATGAAGTACCATTTCGAACTTGTTTGGAAGTGTAATCTGTACCCTTGGTCATACGACTCTGATTACATCCCTGGACTTCTCAGGAATAAAGAATGGAAGTTCAGGCTTTTAGAAAAACCATAGCTTTGCCACATGTAGCTGTAACCTGCCATTTGTTTAAAAATATCTCATCAGCAAAGTGGAAACAGATTTTTCTTAACTAAGTGCTTTCAGTTAAATCTAAAAATGCTCCCTTTGTCAAAGGTTAAACTGTTGCCTGACTTGCTCTTGTAAGCGTTTTAAGCAATCCACTTTATGTGCCATAAATATGAACTACAGGGGTGGGGGAGAAAAAGAGAGCACCAACCAAGCAAGAGAGAACGAAACAAACAAAAAGGAGAAGACAAATTGCTGCCCATGCTAGAATGGAGGTAAAGTTCCATACAGCTGTTTCTATTGCATTAAACCCCATTAATATAGTTTTGCACATGCAAGATGCCACTTACTGCATAGGCTGTATTGTGCTTAAAGCAGAAATAGGGAACGTGGCCCTTCAAATATTGTTGATCTACAAACCCATTCTCCCTGGCCATTGGAATTGCTGTCTGAAGCTGATGGGAGTTTGAGTCCAACAACATCCACAGTGACACCATTCCCCATTTCCAGGACTCGCTCAAATGTTATGCCAGCAAACATTGGTCCACACCAAGGAAGACTGTGCAGTAGCTAAAATATATACTGATAACCGGATGTTATAGACTGTCTTATACTGAAAAAATCAGTGTTTCATCTGGCCCAGTACTATCAACCTTGGCAGCTTATCCAGATGATAACTTGAAAGTATGGCTTTACCACATTTTGGTCTTTGCAGAATCACTCTGTGATTCTGCATACCGGCAACTCTTAGTGTATGCAGGGGATTACGTTCTGGAGATAGCACATAAACCCAAAATTGCATATAGTCAAAACACATTGGGTGCAATGGCGGGTGGGGTTGCCAAAGTCACCCCCCAGGGGTATGCCCCTCCCTTTCCACCCTCTTTTTAATAGTTTTAAAAAATCTTGTCATGCATGTAAAGCTGAATACACCCAAGTTTTATGTCAAAACAAAAAAAATTCCTTCCAGTAGCACCTTAAAGACCAACTAAGTTAGTTCTTGGTATGAGCTTTCGTGTCCATGCACACTTGGTTGATGGACTTCCATTTCATGCGGCTCAATGTGGTGCCTTCCATAGTTCCAGTTACAGATAGGTAGCTGTGTTGGTCTGCCATAGTCAAAACAAAAAAAATTCCTTCCAGTAGCACCTTAAAGACCAACTAAGTTAGTTCTTGGTATGAGCTTTCGTGTGCATGCACACTTATGTGCATGTGCAAGTTTTATGTGTTTAAGTTGAAGTTGCAAGTTGCCTGCATAACATTTTCCCTTTTGTACAGTTCTCCTGCAAGTCCCTCATTTGAATATATTCTAATAATGGAAAACAGATTGAGGAAGTAACTTGAAGCAGGTTGTCAATTTCACTAAGAGGAAAGGTAAAAGTGGCCAGTGCCAGGAAGGAAGGAAGGAAGGAAGGAAGGAAGGAAGGAAGGAAGGAAGGAAGGAAGGAAGGACTGCAGTATGAAAAGGGGAAGTACTTATGCTGATGATTTCCTTTACTTCCTGTTTGCACAAGATCATATATTCCTGTAACTCAGATGAAGTCACTAATGAACACAGAATCCAGTGGTGCGTTGACATAAGAGTGTTGTTGGTAAAAAAAGTTTAGTTGGAACCCTGTTCTATGATTGACGGATGGCCTACTAAAGAAGATCTAAGTGAAGATAGCATTTTACAAAGGCATGAGATTACTCAACTTTGACTAGTAAGAAATGTAACAACACACACACACACACACACACACACGAAGTATTTGCTTACTCTATCAGTCCTTGTCCATAGGCTGAGTTTATCTTGAATCAATTTATAATATATATCCTAAAAACCATGTATTATCTGTGCCAGGAATGCAATAATATTGTGCAAAGATCAAGGTGTGAATACCGTCATGAAGTTATCACACAGGTGACAGCGGTATACAATTCAACTTGGGAGTTCCCAGTTATTTCATATTTTCTTCCTGATAGCAAGCTTAACTATCTCTGAGCTATGCTTAATTAAGATGACTTTTTAAAAAGCTAAAACAAAATACTGTTTTTTAAGTAAAGTGCATTTGTCCAGTATGCTTTTTCCTTCTTCGGGTTCAGTCCTCCAAAGACATACCTGCATTGTGAATTGTCCAGGTAAAGCATTCTACCTTCGTAAGGTTGCACATTTTATAGTTCTGCTTCTATTTTGAGGAACGTTAAAAGCTAATTGCCTTGAATAAAATCATTATGCAATCTAACAGTTATGCAGGCACTAAAAAATCCACAGTTCCAAAAGTTGGCTATGCATCTCCCTAGCTGTGTTAGGGAAATATGCCAGCTTCTTCTGAAACCTCTTTATCTCAAACTCATGATGCATACATATCCGCACTGGGCTAGGAGACAAATTATAGATCTGTTTCTTCTTCATCCCAATCAATTGCTGTACATTTCCGTGCCTGTATTTGTGAGAGATACTTAAAACCAAAGAAGTGAAGCTTAAAACCAAGCTTATTTAAAACTTCAGCTGCTCCTTTACTGCATGATGGAGGGCTGTGCCAAGTCCCCAGTTCTGCAGAAATGTAAACACTGGTAGCAAATGACCAGACATAGCCTGGCATGGCACTGGAATGTTCAACAGCAAAAGGGAAAGATACCTAGATGTCTGCTATGGGTCATATTGTGTAAAAAGGCAAAGGAAGAGGATGATGGGTGTGAAATGACAGCTTAGAGCAGATGTCATGGGCTCCAATTCTTCCCTGTTCGTTGGCCATGCTGGCTGGACCTAATGAGAGATGATGTCCAAAACATCTGGAGGGCACCAAGATGTTTACCTCTGGCTTAGAGAACCAGAAGGTATCTCAAAACTATGCCCCTCAATAACACTTACCGTGAATCACATGTGGGGAAAGTGCCTTTGTACACAAGTCCTGTTTTTGGTCTTCCCATAGGCATCTGATTGGCCACTGGGAGAAAAGGATGCGGGACTAGATGGGCCACTGGCCTGATCCAGCACACTCTTCTTATGTTGACTATTCAAGATAGGTCATATTCGAAGCCCCGTTTCTACAGCATATCTAACAGGAGTGGCAACATACTTTGTGTTCAGCTTGTAGCTGCTGCTTAATCAAAGCAAATTCAAAGTAAATATATTATAACAGTAACGTCATACCATGACTGCATTAGCCATTGATTAATGTTGATTAATGTTGCAACACAAACTCTTTTCCTTTTTTGCAATATTACGCCTGATTGACAAGTGTGTGGGTGTGGATCAGGGCGGGTTCACAGCTGTCAGCAATGCCGTTGTGTTGTACAAATGGGAGAAATGCATTTTGTTAATGTGGAAAAGAAGAGCAAAGAGAGCTTTTTAGTTTTCAAACACAGAAGAAGGCACTAAAGTAACAAGCACACAAAAGGGATATGGCACCATGGGAGGCTAAGATTCAGTGACAGCCCATGATTTATAACAGCTTTGCAATTATGCCTGTAACATTTGATTATGATGTCCTTCCCTAATAAGAGAAATGAGTACTCCCTGTTCCATCTTACATAATGTTGTAAAGTGATGAAAAGCTGAGGGTAAAGGATACTTGAGAAGTGTAAATACAGGTATGGAATGGTGGCGCTTGACTTTAAGAGGCAGGCTGAATGAATGAATGATGAGAGAGAAAAATCACAAGGGCTTCTCAAGAGCTTCTCTGGTTTGTGAAAAGCAAATCGCTGCACTGTCTTCACCCCGCCCGATCTGTTTCTTTGTTTCCTTGCCAATATGATTTGATTCCAGGCAAATAATGATGAGGTAAAAAGACCTAAATGCCACCCTGTGCCATGCTTGACAATGCATTCCCAGGAGAGCCGCACAAACATAAAAAAATCATCACAAGAGCATTCCATTGTTCCCACTGAACAGGTCAGAAAACAGAACCACAAGACTGATGAAAGAGCTTGTCAAAGGCAGCACAAGTAAACCCCAAGGCTGGGAAACACACAGTTTCCCCATATGAACAGGAAGCGCATGCAGACACACAGGGGGGCAGGTTGATTTATGCAGAACCAAAACTCCCCTCACCCCCCAAGGAACTGGAGAGTTAACTTTGTCATCTTGACATTAGGCACAGAACACGCACCTTTCACAGCCCAGAGCTGTAAAACTGCAGTGGTGGCATGGAAGGAGGGAGACTCACCCAAACAGTTCTAATAAAGGTGCTAGAATGGGATGATGTTGAAGCTGGATTTGTGGGGCAAACCCTTCAGTGGCTTGGACATATTAAAGCTAAAAAATAATGCTGGGAATTCTTTAAGGGGACTGTCTCCAGAAATAGGGATATATAATTTGGTATGTCCCCAAGGATTTTGAGATGCAAAGTTGTGGAAGCTTGAGTTTCCTATTCAGGCAGTTTGTGCAGCTCATGTTGAATAAGGAACTGAGAACTAGGAACCAGCATCAGTCTCATTAGGCAGCAAGACACAAGGAATGAGAGCAGTCACTGCCCTCTGTGCAAACTCTGGTGGGTGTAGAGCCACGTGTCTCAAATTGGGTCTGGATTTTACTTCCATACTTAGTGCAAGTTTTGATAAGGAACAATTGCAAGTTGTACTGCATTTTAATTGTCTTGTAACTCACTTTGACATGTTTCATGAATAGTGATGAACAAATATAATACAAAATTATTATTCTTTCTTCTGCTTAAGCTGACTGAATACACTGCCAAGCATATATATTTTTATAGATATAGGTACACTAGATTTTGTACATGAGACATCTCTGAATCATTTATGCTGCAATCTTATATGAATTTACCTTGGAGTAAGCCCATTCAACCCAATGGGACTTCATTGGATGATTCAGGACAGACAAGAAGAGGTACTAACAGCCCAAGTGCATGTATATCTTCTCAGAAGTGCTAAAGATTAGGGGTGAAGAAGACTAGTGAATCATTCAATGAAGCTGAATGTTGGAAGACCCCAAATTCCAGTGTTATGAGAGGAAGAAAAACTTTTAAACCACTTTCTCCATACCATGTGTAATTTTGTATACCTCTATCATGTCCTCTCAAAACTCACCTTTTTTCTAAACTAAAAAGTCTCATGTGTTGCAGCCTTTCCTCACAGGGGAGTTGCTCCAGCTCCCAAGTAATTTTGGTACCCCTTGAAGCTCAAGATTTTCTCCTACCCTTCTGAACATTTTGATTCAATGAAGGCCTAAGAGCATCAGCAGAGAATGTAACTCCAGGACTGCTGAGTTTATTCAATAGCCTACCAGGGAACAGATACCACTAGAAGTTCATAGAATCATAGAATTGGAAGGCACACTGAGAATCATCTAGTCCAACCCCCTGAAATGCAGGAATATGCAGCTGTCCTATACAGGGATCAAACCTGCAACCTTGCCATTATCAGCACCACGCTCTAACCAACTCAGCTATCGAGTCTCTCTCTTTGCAAATACATGAGGCTTCTGCCTATACTGCACTTTTATCATCTTAGCTGTCAGTCCCTTTTTTGCTTCCTACAAAGTCCAATTGTACAGAAACTGCAACATTATATTATAATTTTGTGCGTGTGTAGGTAGGTAGGTATATAATCAGTTCCCACCCATTCTTTGGCTGTTAACATTTTACTGTACTTTCAGCTTCAATGCTATTCAATACGTGATCTCATTGGCAAAACCTGAAACTCAAGGTTGAAACCTAAGTTCCTAGCATCTTTAAATATTGCAAAGCTCCTTAGTTTCACTTCACTTTTAAATAAAAATATGTCTTGGGCATTGGGGCTGTTATTCAAGCTCATCTGTTTGTCCTCAATAATAAGGTAAACAGATCCACCCATCATGTTTATGTGTTGGTAGTATGTATTCATGCTATCTGCCAAGGACACTCCCTTGGAAGGGACAAAAATGACTAAGAAGACTGGCAACCTATAATCTGCAGATGTGGTTAATGGGAATTGCAGGGGTGCAATGAGCAAATTAGCATCATGGTGAAGCTTCTATCTTTATCTATTCCAGTATGCATTGTAGATATCTTGTACATGTGACATGTAATTTCAATGCCAATTTGCACAAACTTCTAGGCTTATGGCAATTGTGTGGGTTGTTTTTTTATTCAAACCCACATGAACTTGTGGCTAAAAGCTGCTGTGATTGTATGTGTGCTGCTGTTGCTCAGTCCAAATTGTTTGTTTCTATTAGTTGCATTTTTGCACTCAAGTGCCTCAAAATGACTTACGCATAGTAAAAATAAAATAACGACGGCATTAAAATCAGACAAAAACAACAATAAACGAAAACTAAAGTACTCTTCCAACAACATATTTTAAAGGAACAATTCTTACCCACCCCACTTAAAGGACGGTCATAACAAAATCCACTGACATTATGCAACCACCTTCTCAATTAAAAAACATAAGCCTGAGTAAATACTGATGTTTTTGCCTGTTGCCTAAAAGCAGGCAGTGATTGTGCCAGGTGTTATTTCCTGGGGAATTCATTCAACAAACGGGAAGCCATCCCTAAAAAGGTCTGTTCTTGTGTTACCTCCCTCCGCATCTCCCTCAGATGATGAATTCAGTGTCTGGGTTGGTTTACGTGAAGAATGGTGGTCCTTGAGGTATTAAGGTCCTGGGCCACATATCTGTAATCTTATTTTATTTTTCAGCAATATCATACAAAATAAGGCTTACTGCCAACAAGGAATGAATTACAGTGGTACCTCGGGTTACATACACTTCAGGTTACATACGCTTCAAGTTACATACTCCGCTAACCCAGAAATAGTGCTTCAGGTTAAGAACTTTGTTTCAGGATAAGAACAGAAATCGTGCTCCGGCGGTGCGGCGGCAGCAGGAGGCCCCATTAGCTAAAGTGATGCTTCAGGTTAAGAACAGTTTCAGGTTAAGAACGGACCTCCGGAACGAATTAAGTACTTAACCCGAGGTACCACTGTACTCAACTCTTCCCACTGGCCCAGTCACGAGAACGACAGAAAAACAGAAGTAACGAGAGAGCTGAGAAAGAAAAGTAAGTAGATAATCCTTATGCCCTAAAAACTGAATAGTTGTGAGATAAGAAGGAAAATAGAAGGGGCAGAAGATGTAGGTCTAGTATTCCTGCATTGTATGGCCAACGATCTGTTTTGGATTTTGGGTGCGCCCATGGTTTTCGGCATCCCCTGTGGGACTTTTGACTCCCCTGCTCTTTGAATGACAGACTTTCATGCCCTATCACAAGCTGCTTTTGAGAAACTTCTCTCAGTAGTTTTAAAAAAAGCTTTGGCATCCAGCCAGACCTAAGCTCAGGGGCCCCTTGGGCATGTGGAACTGCTGTGCAGTTGTTTGGATCCAGGATGATGCTTGCGCTGAGACAATTCCAGTCTTTCTAGTCATATAATTCAAAAATCCTTTCTAGACCAAAGCATGTGTGTCCAGAGTCTGAAAAGCTGCTGGAAATGCAGGTAGGGGTTCCACATTCTGCAACATACGCAGGTACACACCAGGACCCACCATTTGGGAAACACTGTTCTAAAGTCATCTGGGGGCTGCTTGCTACGTGAGCTATAAACGTGAAGTCTCACACATGTGAGTAAAAAATAAATTGAGAATAAACACAATGCTTACCTGTGTACTTTTCAAACTATTGGTATGTATCTGAAGTGCTATACTATATCCTGTTAATCTTCCATAACAACAGCCCTGCCCAATTACACCAAAAGTCCACCCAAGTCCAGGAAGTTCATACCTATGCCTATGGGGAAACCCAGAAACAGGACACAGGTGCTGTTATTCCCCTGCAACTCATATTTGGAAACATGCCCTGCAGATGGCGTGTATCTTTGTCTTCTATGAACATGTCTAATCCTCTTTTAAAACCATCCATCTTGACAGCCATTACTACACCTTGTGGTACTAGAGAATTCTGTAGTTTAACTGAATGCAATCAGCTTCTACATTTTGGATGCTTTATTCTCTCTACTCCCTAGGAAAGTAATAATAATGTCAGCAGCAGCCCCCAGCCATCAGTTTTCCTGTGGCCACTTTCCTAACAATTTATTGGCTGCCAGGGAGCTTTCAATTGTTGAGCGTGTTGACAAGCAGACACTAATGCCTGCTCCTGTAGCCCAATCTTTAAATGTCTCTGTTTACCTGCAGCCTGCTGCAACTAACTGGCCTGTGCATCATAATAAATTGCTAAATCAGCACATTAATGGTGAAAAGCTACTTTCTGTGACATTGAATGGGAAATCTCCCATTGACTTCAGCAACACTAGGAAATATCCAAATATAAAATTGACTATAAGCCTAATGGTGATCAGCTTTGTGCCTCACTGCTTCTCAAGAGGAGGAAATTTTGTAAACACTTAAAAAAAAGAAGAAGATGTTGAGAAGTAGTGCTGCAAGCAGTCATTTTTCATTTATGAGAGTTTATTTTGGAATGTAGTTGATGGGTTTTTTTGCTTCTTTAGACCCTGAAGGAGACAACCATGATTATTCAAAATAAAGTATCCCAGATTCTGGAGTACACAGAGAAGTATATGTCAGAAGACAATGTGAAACTGCAATTATGATGATTGAATTGCCTGAGGACAATCCCTGCATGAACTAGAAACATTCCATGATTACTAAACACCGTAGTCTGTTCATGTTTTAAATTGTTTATTTTGCCCTGGGTATTGACAGCTTCCAATGTTAGGGACAAACATCTCCAAGTTACAGCCTTATCAGATGCACATATTGTAACTTGGAATACAGAAAACCATCTATGAATCAGGACTGATACGCCTCAGGGTATCTTCACATCAAAGTGTCTAGTGACATGTCCCCACATGGGGGTGGGTTGTTCTGTTTCAGTAACATTAATCATAATTCACAAATAGGAAGGAGCAGTGCTGGCATATTAATCCCCATGCCACAGCCTACCCTACTTTTCTCAGGGATTCATTCCCATGCTTCAAGCACTGTGGTAAATTACCAAACTTGTAGTCAGGGACACTCCCATATAGACATGCCCCTAAAAGTGGCATATCATAAAACAGTTCCTGAAGAATTCGGGGAACATCAGGTTTTTAAAAAGCAAGTTTCTAGTCCTGATTATTAACACTAAAAATGTACGTGGTGTTTTTCTTAAAAGTTTAGAAGCACTGAGGGATTCAGCTTCTGCATGCAACAGATCTTTAAGCCTTTTTCCCCACACAAGTTTCTCACAACTAACATGAATAAGGCACAGATTGGTGTTTTCTCTTCTATTGATGAATCTGAATAACTTGTGATGTTTTGTTGAGGCTCTCCACTTAAGTCTCTCTGTTTCTGAAACCACTTTTTTTAAAAAAAGTTTTCAATGAGTTGGAAAATACAACATTACTCCCAGCAGAAAGAGATGGTAGCATCCTTTGGTGCTATAAGGTAAAGGTAAAGGTACCCCTGCCCGTACGGGCCAGTCTTGACAGACTCTGGGGTTGTGCGCCCATCTCACTTAAGAGGCCAGGGGCCAGCGCTGTCCGGAGACACTTCCGGGTCACGTGGCCAGCGTGACAAAGCTGCATCTGGTGAGCCAGCGCAGCACACGGAAACGCCGTTTACCTTCCCGCTAGAAAGCGGTCCCTATTTATCTACTTGCACCTGGCGGTGCTTTCGAACTGCTAGGTTGGCAGGCGCTGGGACCGAGCAACGGGAGCGCACCCCGTCGCGGGGATTCGAACCACCGACCTTTCGATCGGCAAGCCCTAGGCGCTGAGGCTTTAACCCAGTGGACTCTAATTTCAGTCTGCAGGTATTGGAAGCTACTTCTGAATAATTTTCTCTTTACAGTATTTTTATTTTTAAACTCCATAAAAACACTAGCCCATCTAAAAGCAAGATTCTTACTGTACCCTGTTCTGCTAGTTTTCTACTTGCAGGATTCCCCCCCCCCAATAGAATATTAAAAATGCAATTACCTATCTGAAGAATATTGCCTTAGGACTTGGGGGCTGACTTTCAATACATCACAGCTGTGGGAATTGCTCTGCTACATACAAAGCCTCATTTCCACCATATTCTAAAACTTTCATGTAAATAAACTCCAAATTTCGAAAGCAAATGGAAGTTTGATTAATTGACAAAATGTATTTTAGTTATTTCAGCATTCTGGTTCTGGGATTTGTGCCATTTTAAAGGACTGGGTTCCAGACACATTGACTAATTTTTTTAAAAAACCACCTAGATAAATATGAGAGCTTGCAACACAGTTATGTAGATGAGATGATGATGGTAGCAGCTATTTTCAGAGTGTTCCACATAAGTTTTCTCAATATCCCTTACACCACACCTACAGGTAGGTTATTATTATTGCCATATTGCTGATGGAAAGTGTGACAGAGATAGTGGCTTGCCTAAGACTTCCACTTAATCCCTGATACAGATGAGGTCTGAAGCATGGACTTTCTGGTTCACGGCTCAATCTCTTAGAAAATGTAGAATGCACAGAACCTGTGCTGTGAAGAAGTCAGGGACTCTTGCGGACTCAGTGCCATTGACTCAGCAAGGCAAGGACAGATAGTGCAATGATGAACAGAAACCAACAGCAGAATAAAAAAGTAGGCAGAATACTGTCCGGATCCAGTCCAGACACCATAGAACAACCTAATGGCTGTTTTTCAGACTGTGGAACAACAGAAGTCCCTGGGAAAGTGAAGTGGGAAGCCTTTCCCTACTACTGATCTCCTGCCTCTGCTCCTTCAGGCTGCTGCTCTGCAGGTGAAGCCAACTCCTGGCCCATAACATCCTCCAGGACACTCAGAAAGAGAGCAGGGCTTTAAGCGGGAATAATCAGATAGTAGGGAGTGGTTTCCATGTAGAAGGTCATGGTCAGGATTTTCAGGACCAAGGAGAGCTCCCAATGAAGGCAGATGTTTCTTCAGCCAAATGGTCAGACACAAGGGAACTCTTAAATTGTATTGCTAGTCTGCTGAGTGTTTACCAAGACTCAGTCATGAACAGAGGTCTGGAGTGAGCCAGGGGGAATCCAAGGCAAACCCAAAGGAAGGACCAGAGAATAAATAACCAGTACCCTGTTCTGCCATGAAGAGAAGCCCACAAGGCATGGTAGCACCATGGAGTGAGCAACTTGTTCCAATGAAGTCTAGAGGCCTTTTGAGCCTCTGCCTCCAGACCAGCTCTCCTGGGTTCCACCTCCTTGAGAACTACAGCCTCTTAAAAGGCTGACTTTCTGGTCTGCAGACGGAATTCCTCACCTAAGAAATCTAAGCCTACAGTATTGGATAGAAACAGGAAACAGCACCTTTTACCCAGAGTGACTTGTTGAGTGTTTTTGTTTATTTTTTTATTTGCATAACTTTGTGTACTGGTTTTCAAGACAAGTCGCTTAGACTGGAGACTGGGTAGACACTGAGAATGCAGACACACTTCTGCTGATTATATGGCTTTACAGGGAGATCAAACAACCCCATAAAGGATAAGGCCGTCAACGTCTACTAGTCATGATGTTTATATCCTGCCTCCAGGATCAGATGCAGCCTGCCTCCAAATACCAGTTGCTGGGATCTCTTTTGTTTTTAATTAGTTTTTATTAAATATTTGCTTTGCTTTGGGTTTCCCATACACATCTGACTGGCCACTGTGGGAAATAGGAGCTGGACTAGGTAAGTCCTTGAGCCTGATGCTGCACGGCTCTTCTGTTATTACGAACCAAATTAGGCCTCTTCTGGTCTTGACAGAGGAGTAAAACCGGCTCCAGCCCTTCCCTTGCACCTCAGTAATGTAAACAAATGCTGCTCAACTGAGCTTACAGTTTCTACACTTGAATGACTGGAGTGGCTGACATCACACAAGCATCGGTGCAGTTACAGATACTTTGCATGTACATGCCTGCTTCTTAGATTTATGGGCTTCTTCCTTTCCCTTCATAACGGGAGAAAAGGCCTTTGAATTATTATCTCTCTTATGACATTACACCCTGTAGCTTCCTATCAGAATGTGATAGTGGATCTAAAGAGATGGCTTGTCAAGAACCATGAAAATTAGCGCTTCTTTGAAACATGAGAATGCCAGTATTATGAGGGCATTCATAGAAGATACTTAACTGTCAGGGATCAGCCCCCAACCCACCCCCCGCCACACTCTCTATATATCTTATTGTGACTTAAGAGTGTCTGCCAAAGATCTGTGGTAAGATCTAATGAACACAGAGTGAAAATCTTGCTCAAAATAAAGGCAAGAAATGGATTTTCTGATAACCACAAGACATAAACAAAAGATTTGGCTGCATGACAGAGTACCTGAATACTGAGAGGCTGTGTGTATCTGCAAAGGGCAATATATCCAGCTTGCTACTGTGTTCAGACTGGGGCACTAACAAACACTGGCATAAGAAAAGGAATACGACAGGTTCTGTCTCTCTGACACACCCCTTAAAATTATGCCCAGGAATACATTGCAAGTTTCTCTTCTTCCCATGGCATGATGGGGCTACACAGGTGTAGTCATCCCTTGAAGTCCAACACTGATTAGTGTAGGTTCTCTGCCAAGGGCATTTAACCACCCAGCTCTTGGCATTGGGGCAAACAAAAGCTCAATCTACCTCATTTGTATCTATTCCTAGAAGTTCATTCCCCATCCAAGTGTCCTACACTCCCAAGAGGCCCAGACCGAGGGCCACTGTTGTAATGTGTGGAATAGCTTTACCCAAGAGTAATTCACTATAGGGATGCATTCCTGAAATTTCCTTTCCTCTAACTGCCATCCCTGAGATCATGAAGAAATATCTGCCCAAACGAGATCAACTTGTGACTGTTAGGGCAATTGTTGTCCTCTTTTGCCATCCAGCGATAGGAGATGTGGATTTCATTATATTGTGAGTGAGATAGAAACTTAATAATCTGTGGTATTCAGGAGCATTGTGGTTGTTTCCTTTTCTGGAACAATATAAGGTTGTATCTTAAACATAAGACTCTCCAGTACCTGCTAAGTATTCCACACAGGTTCCTACTTACCCTATTTAAACCTCAAGAGACAAACCTCAGGGTAGAAGACTTTGATGCCACTTTTATTTTGTGGAGGGAATCTTTTTTTTCTAAAAAGGGGGAAATAATTTGGATTTTTCTATGCTTTGCTTCTTCCTAAAGGGAGCAGCAAGAGTACAAATACAAATTGCTCAAAGCAAAAATGGTGAAACTGGAAATTTCACTATTGTTAAAATAAATTTAAATAATGAATTAGGTCACCATCATAAATCAAGGGTGATGGGAGAACAGCCTACTGTCTTGATTGGAGAACTGAGCCAAAACTAAGAAAATGAATTTCGGCAGGGACAAATATAAGCTTCTATCCTTAGGCAAGAATAATCAGATGCACAAATGTAAGATGGGGAACATCTGGCTTGACAACATTACATGTGAAAAGGATCCTAACAGACCACAAACTGAATGTGAGTTAGCAGTGTGATGCAGCTGCAAAAAAAAAACTAATGCAATTCTAGGCTGCATCAACAGAAAGATGGTGTCCAGATCAGAAGAAATAATAGTACCACTCTATTCTCCTTTGGTCAGACCCCAACTGGAGTACTATTTCTAGTTCTGGGTTCCACAGTTTTGTTTTGAACTTGTATTAAATTTTTCAGCAGCAACACCATAAACGTAACACACATATTATTTGATTGTCAGTTACAAAAAGTAACAGTAAGGTACATACATAGTAGGATCACTGATTAATTGTCCTGAGGCCACCCAGCACAGAGAGGACAAACAGCCGGTAGTTTGCTTCTTCATTGGCAAAGCACGCATTTACAATAGCTCCAAAGGTGCACAGAACATGCACACACACTTTGGGCGACAAAGTATCTGGCATTCCGTCCCCAGGTTTGCACTCCAAGCTGGACTCTTGGAGCAATGGCATCACTACGTCTCCCACCCCCAAGCTTAAGTAACCTCATCTGATAGGGTGTACGCAGACAACCTGTGACTTCTCTTAAATGGAAGTGGTCGCAGTGCCTGCCTCTTCAGGCCCTTCCTTGGAGCCCTGCCAGCCCCTGACATTAATTAGTGCTCTCCATAAAGATATGGGGTACATATGTTATAGGAGTTTGCAATAACTGTGCTGACTTATTGATGTGGTCAATAAACTGAGACCACTTGGCTAAACATTTGTCTCTCTTTGCCTGTCCATTAATGGCACCGCAGATGTGCATTGAGACGCTGGAATGTGTGCAGAGGAAGGCAACCAAAATGATCAAGGGTCTGGAAACCAAGCCTTATGAGGAATGGTTGAAGGAGTTGGGTATTTTTAGCCTGGATAAGAGGAGACTGAGAGGAGATATGACAGCCATGTTCAAATCTCTAAAGGGCTGTCACATGGAGGTTGGAGCAAGTTTGCTTTCTCCCACTCTGGAGGATAAGACCCAAGCCAATGGATTCAAGTTACAAGAAGGGAGATTCCAACTAAACATCAGGAAGAACTTTCTGATGGTAAGAGCTGCTTGACAGTGGAACACACTCCCTCGGGATTATTGAGCTGTGATTGCTTCATTGCATTGGACTAGATGATCCTTAGCTCTCTTTCCAACTCTACAATTCTAAGTTTAATGGAACCAACTGAGTCACTGCTTCCCTAATCATCCCTATTTGCCAAAGAGAACTGTAAGCACGAGCAACTTGTCTCCCATCCTGCTCTGTCTTGAGGCAAGCATTCAGTCGTCTCCTCTGCAGGAAAAGGGTGGAGATTAGGTACAAAGAGCTAAGTTTCCTCTCCAGTCTGTCCCAGGCCCCATCTTCACCATTTTTAAAAGCAGTATCATAGCACTCTAAACAGCCTCCAGAGAATCATGGGACTTGTGGTTTGTGGAGACCCCATGCCCTGCCCTACACTTTCCAGTGGTTTAACAGTCAATCGCTCCTTCCAGAAAACTCTGAACTTTGTAGCTCTATGCGGGGAATAGGGTCTCTAACAACTCCCAGTTTGCTTAACAAACAACACTTCCCAGGATTCCTTGGGGGAAACAATGACTGTTTGTTGGTTGGGTGGAAGCAAGTTTTGCCCTTTTGTAAAAATGTATTTTTTAAAAAAATATAATGCAAAAAAGCCTGCTTTTCAGCATATCTGTATTCTCTGCTTATTTGTTTTTGTAAGTGCATTAATAATCTGCTATTTTTTTCAGACGTGGTTGCTTCCAAGGGAAGGCAACAAGATTCCAAATTCAGTAGTGAAGGAAGGACAGAGACAAAACAATCTGAGACGCATGCTTAGAAAGTTACGGCATGGCAAACCCAGGTCCCTTACGAAGACTAAAAGTCATGACAAGCCCTGGCATATTATGATTGTGAATCCGTTTGTATGCACACATTCCCAAGGTAATCTAAGCTTTTAAGATAATAAAATAACTAATACAATTAAAAATGTTAAAGATTCACAGAAACACAGTAGATCACTAATATGCAGAAGATCAAAACGCGATTAAAACCATTATATGTTTGCATGTGTGTACGCAGACAGACAAAAAGAAAGACAATATAATAAATTAGGATAAACAAAATCAGTATCTCAGATAAATTTTAAATCAATGTCTAATATAAATCTAACTCCACTGCTATCAATTTTTGTCTAAAAAGAAACATAAAGATTGGTTTAAAATGAAAGTGCACCACAAAGAATGGAAGAAATTTAATGATTATTTAGCTAAATTTGTTAAGCTAAACTAACTGGAAATAGCTTCCAGATACTTAGGATTGTATTTATGTTAACTGATAAAATGATATGTTTAATACAAGAAGGAGAAGAATTAAAGATGTTAATGTTTAATTTAAAGGGAATCAAAATTGGGATTTGGAAAACCGTTATAAGGATATACAATGAAATTCATCTAAGGGGAAACGAGAAAGTCGTTTTACAAAGTCAATAACTGCTATTTTCAATAAGGGTATGATTTATGTTTGTTATGTTTTGTTTGTTCTGTGTTTTTGTTTGTCGTTAATATTGTAAAAACCAATAAATTTTTTTGAAAAAAATAAAATAAAATGAAAGTGCTGAATGGTGTCCTCATCTGGGTGTTAACGCAAAGTACATTTCATAATTTATATTCATGAGTTCTAAAACTCCTGGGAAACATCCATAAAGTGTTGCAGTACATAAGCTGAATTAGGGTTCATTCTGTGGGGGGTGGGGAATATTACCTTTGAAAGACCTTTGAATCAGTGCTGTATGTCTGTCATACGTCAAACAAAGCAAAAGAAACCACTTATATTATTCCTGACATTGCTGCGAAGGGCCTTTATTGGCACCACACAAAGCAGAATATGTATGTGTAATGAAACATCTCATCTCTTCTTTTAAAAGGCTGTCATTAAATATAATCCACAAGTACTGTGTGGAAGTGTATGCATGTGTGAGTATGTGTGACAGTGAGACGGAGAATTCAAAAGGCAAATTAGTTTTCACCTCCCGGTCCAATCATTTCTAGGAATTGTGCTTGAAATCTAGTGTTATTATTAGGTCAAATTCAAAGGAAGCTGAATATTCTATGGGGGGGAAAGAATGGGAAAACGTGAGGTCCTGTGGAAATAACTTCTGCATGCTGAAACACATGCATGTCACACCCCATTTGTCTTTCATATTTAAGAATAAAGCCGTCTGTCCTGCAGCAATTATTACACAGCATACCCTTTATTTTTAAAAATGCAAGACTTTGGCACAAAGAAGCAAAAGGGGGGGAAGGGAAGGAAGAAAGAATTAAACTGATGAAAAGCATTTATGTCATGGTTTAAATTAAGACCTTTGTAATGTAAGAATGACATCAGCAGGAAGCTTAGCTTAATGAAAGTAAGATACTGTACTGTTGTTGTTATTTTAAAACATGGGTAGGCAAACTAAGGCTCGGGGGCCGGATCCGGCCCAATCGGCTTCTAAATCCGGCCCGTGGACGGTGTGGGAATCAGTGTGCTTTTACATGAGGAAAATGTGTTCTTTTATTTAAAATTTATTTCTGAGTTATTTGTGGGGCATAGGAATTTGTTCTTTCCCACCCCTCAAAATATAGAACGGCCCCCCACAAGGTCTGAAGGACCCCTGCTGAAAAAGTTTGCTGACCCCTGTTTTAAAATATACATACATTGACAAATCCTCTCTGTACACCAAACTGGAAAGGGTGGGAAAGTGGCCCCAACAGACACATTATGATAAAAAAGAACTGACCTAGGATCCTATCTGATATTAACAGAGGTGTGTGAAAGTGTTATGTGCTTATGTAGCAGGGGAGAGTTTAGAGTCAACGAAGTAAAGGATAACATTATTTATTATGCCAATGCAAATTTACAGTTACTGTTGCCTGTGACGACAGACATCCAGCATATGACAAATGGTGCATTTTCAGCACCCAGATATATAGGCAGGAAGTTCTGGAACACAATCCAGAGGGAAATTCCCAAGATATGCTCCATTGATAGGAACAAGAGAAGCTGCCCTGAAACATTTCCCCCTGTAATTCTATGGAAGCATCACAGCAGGATCCATGCAGTGCTATTTATCCACGCTTATCAATTTTCTGTTGGATTCAGATAACTGTGGGGTTTATAATGCTGTTACAGTGGTACCTCGGGTTAAGTACTTAATACGTTCCAGAGGTCCGTTCTTAACCTGAAACAGTTCTTAACCTGAAGCACCACTTTAGCTAATGGGGCCTCCCGCTGCCGCCACACCGCCACCATGCAATTTCTGTTCTCATCCTGAAGCAAAGTTCTTAACCGGAGGTACTATTTCTGGGTTAGCGGAGTCTGTAACCTGAAGCGTCTGTAACCTGAAGCGTATGTAACCCGAGGTACCACTGTATTTTAGTAAGGTGTTGAGCAGCTTACAGTAGTGAAAGAGGCGACGTATAAATTGAATCAAATGACAGCAATAAAATGATAGCAATTCAGTTTTCTCTTTTTGACGCAGGATCCGTTTCTTGTTTGTAAAACTTTCCCTTAGTAGTACTGTACTGCCTATGGTTGGAGCTAAGTGCTACTCAGAGCAGACTCATTGAAATTAATGGAACGGAGTTAGCCATGGTCATGAATTTCAGTTGGTCTATGCTGGGTGGTACTAGCATTGAATTCAACCCCCCCAACAGCCATGTATCCACTATGGACATCTGCCCCCACCTTGCCCATGGCATACTCAAATTCTGGGCCCTGTATATCCACTAGTTAGACAGCAAGGCATTTCCTGCCCCACAGCTGCCCCACAGGCAGACTAAGCGGTTTCAAAACCTGGGCATCTCAAGGCCTTCCCAAGCGTCCTTCTGCTGCTCAGCAAACTAATCCATCCCACAGGATCACACCCTCACAGTAGTTTCTATTTTCACTGACAGGCTTTTAGGTCAGAGCCAATAAAAAGAGGTAGACTGTTAGAAAAAAAAAAGTGTATTCTCAGTAGATAAAAACAAAATAACTCTGTGGTTGGAATAATTCTGCAATTAAAATGCTAAAAAAGTGATAGGTTTGATTGGGCATGATTAATGAAACCATGCATTCCTCACATTCCTGTTATGTTCATGTGGAAGTATAAACAACAGCATTCCAATCATGTGTAATCCCTGCCTTCCTGAGACCGTAGGCAAAGTTGTTCATAGTTCTATGAGCAAAACATTGAAAATGTATGTGAGCTTTGCCTTTCTTTCCAATGGGAGCCAGATCAAGCCCTGATAATTTAACCCACAGGAGACATCAGAGTTAAAAAATATAAATATAAATCCATTTATTTGCTTTTACTCCGTTTTGTGAAAATGTGTCATATTCTCAGGATTAATTTTCTGGTGTCATGAGTAGCTATAGTTGTGGAAAAATTATACTGTTTTTTGATGAGCAATCAGCGATAAGGCATATTCAGAATCCACATAAATGAATTAGGTTACAGTCCTATGCTCAAATTCTGCTGGTTAAAGGGCTCTACGATTTGGCAGAACGTCCGCTATGCCGACAGAACACAAATATGCCAAGGCAGTGTGGAGGCCTCCAGATGTTGCTGAATCATGTCTGCTCATTGGCAGTGTTGGTTGGGACTGATGAGAGTTGTAGCCCAACAAAATCTGGTGGCCATCACATTTATCCCTGGACACCATGACAGATGCATCGGTGGAACGCTCTAAAAACATAGTGATTCTACTGGCAAAGATGTGCTGGTGACACAGCTAAAATAGGGTGGAGCTGTGGGTGAGATGGGTGTGGCCTAGGGAAGAAACACACCTGCCACTCCCCAGCCACTCTGGGCGGCTTACAGCACATAAAAAATGGTAAAACATTAGACATTAAAAATTTCCAGATACAGTGGTACCTCAGGTTAAATACGCTTCAGGTTACAGACTCCGCTAACCCAGAAATAGTGCTTCAGGTTAAGAACTTTGCTTCAGGATGAGAACAGAAATCAGGCTCCGGCGGCATGGCAGCAGCAGGAGGCCCCATTAGCTAAAGTGGTGCTTCAGGTTAAGAACAGTTTCAGGTTAACTACGGACCTCTGGAACAAATTACGGTAAGTACTTAACCTGAGGTACCACTGTACAGGGTTGCCTTCAGATGTAGCTAGCTTGTGGCTGGTAGAAGAAGAAGAAGAAGAAGAAGAAGAAGAAGAAGAAGAAGAAGAAGAAGAAGAAGAAGAAGAGGAGTTTGGATTTGATATCCCGCTTTATCACTACCCTAAGGAGTCTCAAAGTGGCTAACATTCTCCTTTCCCTTCCTCCCCCACAACAAACACTCTGTGAGGTGAGTGGGGCTGAGAGACTTCAGAGAAGTGTGACTGGCCCAAGGTCACCCAGCAGCTGCATGTGGAGGAGCAGGGAAGTGAACCCAGTTCACCAGATTACGAGACTACCGCTCTTAACCACTACACCACACTGGCTCTCTCTCTCTCTCTCTCTCTCGTACTATTAGGGTTGATGGATTTGTGGTGCTGTGGTGTCATTTTGTATTTTGGGCTAGGGGGCATGTCCCTTGCTCTTGTGGGGTTCTCACTATGTGTGGGTGTTGTCACCAACACAGTCCCTGACTGGTGGGCCTTGGCTGTGTTCCCATGGATGCTGTGAGCATATCTGCCATTTCCCTGCCTTTTTAGGTGCACTGGTTTAAGATATAGCGGCTGTTCTGCTGCCAAAATGGCAGTGTCTCTCACATTCTATTTAATTCACCAGCACTGCTTAAAAAAGTAAAATAAAACACATAGAGGTCCCACTGAAGAAGAAGAAAAAAGGTTCTTTACTTACTGTTTCTTCATATTTACAAGGATGAGTTCATATTCTTACACCACAAGTGGCAGTGAGTTTCTTGGCTGTTTCTTCAAGGAGAGAGATGGGAGGTAGGGGCGGAGTTAGTGGGAAACCACAAAGTGTATTTCCCCCTGACTTTCTGTTAGTCTCAAGCCTGCCCTCTACTGGCCGGGGGTTTGCAAGGTTCCTTATACTCAACAATAACATGGTGTGCTGCCTTATTATCTAATTATTAAGTTGTGCTCGTCAGCATGAAATTTTTAAAAATCAGGGCCCTGAAGCCAAGGGCCACACTAGCTGATAATGTTAGCTCCAAATCTGTGCCCTTAACTACGGGGATTGTTTGGTTTTTAAAACACACAAATTGGCTGCACAGGATGCCTTATCTGGATGTGGGATTTTAATCCTTTGCCCCCCCCCCCTTAATATCAGTTCAGAATACAGTGGTACCTCAGTTTTCAAACATATCAGAAGCTGAACGTTTCGGTTTTCGAATACAGAAAACATAGAAGGAAATGCTTCTGTTTTCGAATGCACCTGTTATTTTTTTCAGTTTTCTGCAGAGCACCCTTTGCACCTCAGTTTTCAAATGTTTCGGAAGTCAAACAGTCTTCCAGAACGGATTACGTTCAAAAACCAAGGTACCACTGTTCCTCAAATACTGGCAAGCATGGAGGAGGGGAAGCCCCATTCTCTTTAACAGGAGCTTATTCTTCTGTACAAGGGACGCAGGTGGCGCTGTGGTCTAAACCACTGAGCCTAGGACTTGCTGATTGGAAGTTTGGTAGTTTGAATCCCCGCAACGGCGTGAGCTCCTGTTGCTCGGTCCCAGCTTGCCAACCTAGCAGTTCAAAAGCACGTCAAAGTGCAAGTAGATAAATAGGTATCGCTCCGGCAGGAAGGTAAACAGTGTTTCCGTGTGCTGCTCTGGTTTCACCAGAAGTGGCTTAGTCATGCTGCCCACATGACCCGGAAAAACTGTCTGCGGACAAATGTCAGTTCCCTCGGCCAGTAAAGCAAGATGAGCGCCGCAACCCCATAGTCATTTGCGACTGGACTTAACTGTCAGGTGTCCTTTACCTTTATTCTTCTGTGCAAGAGGTGTGATCTAGATTGGACTACATAGCCATACACTAGAGCCATACACTAGAGTCCCCCCTAATCCAGATTTCTCTCTCTCTCTCTCTCTCTCTCTCTCTCTCTCACACACACACACACACACACACACAGATGCAATATATGTTTTTTTAAAATACTGCTCTTTAGGGCTTTTTCTTGGGGGGACACATTTTGTGAATCTAAGCTTGGCCTCATTGAGGGGCAGTATTTCAATATGAGTAGGAAAATGAGAGAACTCCTAAACATTTTTTTAGAAAAGAAAAAAAAGCACTGACTTTAGGGCACAAATATGGAGCTAAAGTTCTGCCTAGTTTGGTCTTGTGATGATTTAGGTAGGAGCCCAACCACCTGTTCTTAAAAATGCTTTAGAATTTTGACATGGTCTTATCCTGGTCCCATGTACGCCTGTCTAGCTACTGTTCGTCATGCAAATTGTTCCTTCGTATATCCTTGGTCTCATCAGCAAAGCGTGTGTAGATGTTTCCAAGATGGAGCCCATACGAAACTGCACAGTCCTCTGAAGCAGCATCTTGTGAAGGTAGTGATTGAGAAATTGCAATCTAACTGCTTTTTCTGGAATAGCAAATGAACGGGCCAAACCTCAGAAGTGTAAGAATAGCTGATGCTTTCTCTGATAGTCTTTTGCAGGTAATAAAAACAGGGACTCTGGGCCTGTTGCATATCAAAATAACGTTAGACAGCCTGCCTCAAATCTCAGTTGACTCATTTTCCTCACTCCAGTGAGGAAATGTTTTATTTGTATCATGATTATCTGGAATTGAAGTTCCACACAAACGCACATGGAACAAGCCAATAAAAACTAAAAATGTAGGGCTGAACTTCATGTGATAGGCAGTTCAGTGGTTTTTCCTCCCGTCAAGATTTGTTTTTTAAATAAAAATAAAAATTGAAATCACTTGTGGGGTGCTGAATTCATAATGGTAGAGGTAAGGACCTGTTTAACCATTTCTTTGCTCATTCAAAATGTACCCTTCTCCACCCCCTCCCCCCTTTATAACTTCCTACTTACCTGACTGAAATCTCGTAATTTCTTCTCCTGTGGGGACAATACAGCTCGGGAGGGGTTATTTTGTGAGAGCAAATGGCAGGAAGGCAAAGGTAAAAGTTGTTTAGTGAAGGTGCCAGATGTACATCCATACAGAGGGAGTCTCACATTTAGGGGCTCCCACAGGAAATACCCTCAGAAGTGGTTTTAGGGTAGTGTGACTAGTGTGGGTCACCTCCAGGCTTGACTACTGTAATTCGCTCTATGTGGGGCTGCCCTTGAAGCTGTCCCAGAAACTCCAGTGGGTGCAGAATCCTGCAGCGAGGCTCCTATGGGGTCTCTGCCATGGGAGCGTATTCACCCAGTGCTTTTCCAGCTGCAGTGGCTCCCGGTGGAGTACAGGGTCAGATTTAAGGTGCTGGTTTTGACCTTTAAAGCCCTTCACGGCCTAGGACCCTCGTACCTACGGGACCACCTCTCCCGGTATGCCCCGCGGAGGACCTTAAGGTCCATAAATAGTAACACCCTAGAGGTCCCAGGACCTAAGGAAGTTAGATTAGCCTCAACCAGAGCCAGGGCCTTTTCAACACTGGCTCCGGCCTAGTAGAACGCTCTGTCTCAGGAGACCAGGGCCCTGCAGGATCTGATTTCTTTCTGCAGGGCCTGTAAGACAGAGTTGTTCTGCCTGGCCTTTGGCTTGGATCAACTTGATCCCCTCCCCCTTTCCTTTTTCCTTTCTCCTTCTGTGATGGAACTCCTAACTGGGGACTTCCCTGGCTTTTTTTCTGGCCCATGTAGGACCAGTCTGTTGGCCTTGGTGAAGATTTGACGTTTTCATCCCCAAAAAGTTTGATTTGAGTTTCTACTGAAATGAGGCTGCATTTTAATGTTGTATTTTAATCTTGTTTTTAAGTTGTTTTAATCAATTGTTTTTATACCTGGTATTAGCTGCCCTGAGCCCGGTCTTGGCTGGGGAGGGCAGGGTATAAATAAAATGTATTATTATTATTATTATTATTATTATTATTATTATTATTATTACTAGGCAATGCTGAAATTTGAGAGCCCAATGTCTGCCACTGATATCCTCTCCTAGGCCACACACACCTACACACCTTGAGCTTCTGAGCATGGTGGAACTACTAAGAGGGCCCACCTCTGTCTATCTTAACACCTGAGAGGTTCTGTAGGGGAATAAGTGGTTTTTCAGATGCTTAGGGCTTTAAACACTAATTTGGGCTCCAGAAACTAATTGGCAACCAATGGAGCCAGAGGTTATGCTAGTACTGTACTAAACAGAACCCCCAGCCAGTAACCTAGCTGCTGCATTTTGGATCACTTGAAGTCATTTTTGTCCAAAAGGGACTGTAACTGGCAAACTGGACACAGCTGAAAAGGGCACTCTTAGCCACCGAGGACACCAGAGACTCCAGTGAATCCAGAACCTCTCTCTGTCTGCAGATCTGATTCTTCCAGGACAGGCCATCTCCCCACCCCCCTGACTTGAGAATTCAGGAAATATAACACCTCTGTCATTTCAGGATTCAGCTTCAATTTATTGTCCCACATGCAGCCCATCACCATCTCCAAGGACTGCCTCCAAGAACCTCAGCCATGCCTCTCCCAGCTCCAATAGAACAAAGAGATAGAATTGGGTGTGGTCTACATGTTGACTCCAAATTCCTGGATGTCCCAGCTGACCTGCTCATTACCTCACTTCACCTCAAAACTTGCCTGGTCGGTCTCCCTAGTCTCTCTTTCCCCTCCTGTTTATCAGGCGGTGGCAATGGTGGTGAAGGGGGGCCCCCACAACTCATTTTCCTTTTTAAAAAGTCCTTTAGAGAGTAGATTTGCTGTATCAAGTGGAGCAAAGCTCTAGATTCTTTGCCCCCTATATGTTCCTTTCTCAGAGTGCCAGGGGGCCCAAATGGGACCCAGGATGACTGCCAGAAGCTTTTCTCTGATTGAAGCAGCATAGCCAACCCCAAAAGTTGCTGGTTATTATGATGTCATTGGTTCTCAGGGTTTGCGGGGAGGCCAGACCTGTTCCTGGTGGTCCAGCACTAGTGCTGCCACTCTTCGATCCATCTCAAGGGGAAATTCCCTTATTCCGAATAGGATTCCTCGCAAGAAAAGGGAAAAATTGACAGCTATGCTTACTTCTCTTTCATATAGTTATTAGTCACATATTTTCAAAGAGTAAACTTAAAGCGAGTTATAATATAAAACATAAAAATAAAATGAAATAAAAACTACAGCAATGCATAAACGGCTGTCTAACACATCCTACATATTAAAGGAACCATAATATCTAAAACCCTCTATGTTAAAGGCCAAAAGCCTGGCTGAAGAGAATGTTTTTGCCTGGATAAATGTTTTTGCCTCAAAAGACACCTGAAGAGAAGCTTTTCATGTTTGATGTTTTACTATGTTTTTATATTCTGTTGGAAGCCGCCCAGAGTGGCTAGGGAAACCCAGATGGGCAGGGTACAAATAATAAAGTTGTTGTTGTTGTGTATAAAAGTAGCCAGTGATGGCACCAAGCATGCCTCCCTGGGGAGAACATTTCTTAAGCAGGGAGTCACCACTGAAAAGGCCCATTCTCTTGTTGCCACTCTCCACATTTCCCTTGGTGAGGTCACATAGAGATGGACCTCAGATGATAAAAATCAGCCCTAAAAGTGCTTTAAAAGAAAAGAAAATCCTTGCTAAAGAAAGCCTCCGCACAGTATGACCGATGCTTGGAAGTAATTTCTGCTATTTTCACTGAGGTTTATTCCCTGATAAACATCTGCAGGATTGCAAGTTGACCTCCTGTAAACTGAACACTTAACCGGGAAGCAAGCTGCACTGAAAACAATGGAACTTACTTCTGAGTATACACACATAGGATTGCACTGTTAATCACACTGTGCATTCATTAGTATCTGCTAAAAATGAAATACTTTCATTCTAGTGAGCGGGGGGCAAATCACAGCGAAATATGTAAAAAGAGATGAGGAAGAGGCAGGTGTTATAGTAATATGTTAGGACATTTGATCAAAGCTGATCTGCAGAGGTGGGATGAAAAACAATAGGTAAAAAGGTGAGAATGGAAGCACGGGGCCATGTTTCATCCACCTGCAGCAAGTGCCTGACAGAAGAGGCCCACCAGGTTTGCTGTCTAGCCCTCAGCTACTTCACCTTTGATACAAGACACATTGCTTTGAAAGCACAGGTCTCAACATATCTGTGAGTGTTCCACCTTCATTCACCCACCATGAGGAATCGTACTGGATCAGAGCAAGGATTGCCATGCGGGGCGGGTAGAACAAATACAATGAGGATTCTAACCCCTATGTTAAGCTGAGGAGAGACCATTGCTTTGTGGTGGAGCACACCCTTTCATGTGTCTCCAGTTAAAAGGATACGGTTGCAGGTGTTGCCTAAGACAACAGAGACATGCTGCCTGTCAGAGTAAGCATCATCATCATTGTTGCTGTTTAAATTTCTATACCACCCTTATTCCGAGGATCACAGGACAATTTACAAATAAAAATGCAAAAATACATACCATAGTAACAAACAAAAACAATACCCCTCACACACACACTTTAAAAAGCCATCGATTGTTTAAATAACCAAAGATCTGGAAGAAGAGGAATGTTTTCACCTGGCACCCAAAGATATGGAACAAAGGCACCAGGCAAGCCTCCCTGGGGAGAGCATTCCACAAGCAGGGTGCCACTGCAGAAAAGGCCTGTTCTCATGCTGCCATCTTCCGGACCTCTCGCAGAGGAGGCACACAAAGAAAGCACACAATATGGGGAAATTGACAAGGAGTCTGACTTTTAAAAGGCAGCTGCTCACATAGATCTGTACACTGACAGAATGGCTCTTTAATGCTACCAGCAATCAAGTTGTACAGTCCAATATTCTGAATGCTTACTTGAAAGTAAGTCCCACTGGGTGTTCAGTGGTGCTTACTCCCAGGTAAGTGTGCACAGGATTGCAGCCAGAGTGGGGCAATTTGGCACCTTGTAGTGGAGAGACCAAAGAAGCTGAGTGATTCAATGGACCTTGCTTAGATGTGGCCAGAGTTTCTATATGCACTGTCAGAAGAGCAAGGTATTCAGTGATAAGACTTTTTATCCACAGAGTAGAAGTGTTCCGGTTATGAAGCTTGAAGGCAATTACCTGCCGTTGCTGCCATTTCATCCTTATACAACTTTTTATTTTTTATTTTTCTTACATGTCTAGAGGCTGTTATTCCAATCAGAGGTGCACAAGGTGTCTGACGACAATCAAGAGCAATAAATCAAGATGTGTCACTTTAAGGCAAAATGCAAAATAGCAGTGTGCAGCAAAAGGAGCAGCAACAAATAAAACAAGACCTTTCAGAGTCATGGAAAGTGTGGAAAAAAAGCCGGGTAAAAGAAAAATGCTCATCTCAGCAGTCTTGAAGAGGTGGGGCCACCAAACAAGTTGATCAAAAGTGGGCTTGAATTTTGTTCACTGCTAGCATGGGGCTGAAGGAAGAGGCTTGTCATCACTACTGTAACAAGTGCAGCTTATCAGTGGTTCAATCTCTCAAAGGAAGCAGTGAAGCATGATCACAGATGGTTGGCTCACTGGAACAATAGCTAGATCCTAAATAACTGCATGGGAAGAAGAGATGGGTCACACAAACATCATTGGCATGGTAAGCACTGAATATATTTCCTGGTACTACGCAGGGAGGTGGCCCAGGAATTCCCACGGAAAAGCTTTCTTAATGCTATTGAGCAGGGCTCCTGAAAGGCAGGTATAATGTAGATACTATTCTAAGTGATTACTGCGAGATGAGCCAGCCTGACTGCTGTCACCTGTCTGAGTTTTTAGCCTATGAGTGGAGGCAGAGCTGTCAACGATAAGTGAGTTGTTTGGACACCAGTTGTTGCTGGCATCCATCTTTCTCTAGAGAAAATGGAGTACACCTTTGGGAGTGAAGTCAAACGCTGTGTTCACAGCACCAAAATGACCTCTCCAGAGCACAAACCCAGGCAGTGTGTGTAGAGGTCCTGGGCTGCCCAGAGAACAATATACCCCCCCCCAGCCTCGCTGATGTGGCCCAAAGGAAAGCAGAGCAAGATGTTTGGCACTAGCTCGGCTGCAGGAATCGCTGGAAGGAGGCATACAATGGTACCTCAGGTTAAGAACTTACCGGTAATTCGTTCTGGGGGTCCGTTCTTAACCTGAGGTACCACTTTAGCTAATGAGGCCTCCTGCCACCGTTGCGTGATTTCTGTTCTCATCCTGAAGCAAAGTTCTTAACCCAAGGTACTATTTCTAGGTTAGCGGTACTATTTCTGGTCTGTAACCTGAAGCATCTGTAACCCAAGGTACCACTGTTCAAGGCGCCATCCAAACATCATAGGAACTCTGCTCCAGGTTTCTGCAGGGTTTATTCCTTAGCCTTTTCTTTTCCCAAATATGTCCTGCAAGGCGGTGGAGGCTTAGGATCAGAGTTTTCCTTTTCCTAGATGGGCTTTCTTCCCAGGTTGACGAGTCCCATCTGCCCCTCACTTCCCTCTATAGCATGTGCAGAAACCGCCTTCTTGACCATTGGATCCACTATTGGTCTCATCATCTCAATCTGCCAGAGGGTTTGAGAACCATCAGCTACCCAACAGGAATCCCTGGGATCCAAAGGGATGTCTTTTCCCACCTTTCCTTTAGTGAATGTTTCCTGCTTCCATCTTATTTTCTAGCCATTGGAAGCTGCATAATTTGCAGTTCCTTTTTTTACAGCAACCAGTGGCATAGCGTGGGGGGTGCAGGGGGGGCCGGCCGCACCGGGCGCAACATCTGGGGGTTAGGCTTAGGGACGCAAATCCACGGGTTAGGGGGCGCAAATTACTTGCCTTGCCCCGGGTGCTGACAATCCACGCTACACCACTGATAGCAACCAATATACCTCTTTATCGTGGTGAGTTCATCTGAGATCTCCATAAAGGTTATTTTCTTCAAATATTGCTATACAGCAACTGTGGGGGGATGTTAAAGAATCCTTCCCTCCAATAGTAAGTACAAAATATGAAAACTTTGCAAGAAGGCTCAGGCATATTTCCTGCTGTAATAGTTCCTGTTAAGTTGTGGGTGAACATATCAGACGACACAGCGATTCTTCAAACAGCTCTTGTTTATTCACAGGCCAGGACAGAACTGAACTGAAGGGTTCAGTCAGCCTGCTTATATAGCGCTCCAGTACAATGTAACTGTAACAATTTTCTAAAACTATCCAATCACTGAACGTCACTTTCGATCCCTTATTTGCATAACTATCTACAGTATCCCCCTGCTGGTCCAGGGTGAGAACTTCAGTACATAACAGTTCCCACGTAGGAGCTAAAGGTCAAACACTCATTAAGAATTCACTGTATAGTTAATACAGTACACTGTTGAACATGTTTACCCAGAAGTAAGTTTCTTTGTGTTTAATGAGGATTAGTCCCAGGTAAGTAGCCACAAGACTGCAACCTAAACTTTAGTTTAGGGTTGGCATTGGGAGAAAGCAGGGTTCTTATTCCTCTAACACCGACAGTACATATGTGGCAGGCAGAAGTTTAACATGTTATAGGAAAAGCTTCACATTCTGTCTGTCAGACAATATATTACATATGTTGCCACTGATTTATCTTTTGCTCCTCCAATCCACCTGCAGAAGAGGACATAAATTTGAATACTGCACAAAACAAATTTGTGTCCTTGTTTGCAAGTGGGTTTCAGGGCCTAATCCGTATAATAGAGTGTGCTGGGTCCAGAAATTCCTGTTGACACCTGTGCTGTTGAACAAAACTTTAAAAGCTCTTGTAAGCATGTGCAAAAATCCAATTTGCACAGAATTCTGTGTGCATGGAGTTACATGACCATCTTAGCACATGGTACCCGTGAGCATACACAGGTAGTAACCATGCCAGAGGTGGCCATGTGATTCAGCCCCAATTCCATTGAATAAGATTTTCAAGTAAGTGAGTATTTAATGCTGGTGTGGTGTACAGTACTGGTGACAGCAGGGATACCCAACACGGCACCCTCCAGATTCATCGGACTCCAGTTCCCATTAGCCCAAGACAGCATGGCCAATGGTGGGGGATGATGGGAGTTGTAGTTCTGCAGCATCTGGAACCAACAACATATGGCCAACCTTAGGTTAAAGCATTAGACCAGGAAGGGGTAAACCTGGAAACCAGGAAGCTGAGAAATCCCTACTACACTTTGAGCAATCTAGATTGCCTTGGACACCTGACTATTACTTTTTCTCGTTAACCTACTTCCCTGAGGTGTTGAGAGTATAAGACAAATTAACGAAGTGTGCAGCACCCAGAGTTCACTGGAAAAGGGGAAGAGGCACATGTGAGAAATAAATTATATGTTTAGGATTAGAGCTGGAGTCTGTTTTACTTACTTATGCAACAGCTAGTCTAAACATTGCATAATGTAAGTGAAACTGCTTAATGCACAGTCTGTAAATAAATTCACACGTTTCTGCCCTAGCTTTGAAGCTCCAGATACAAGGTTGAAATGCAGCTGCCTTGCTTTGCACAGAGGCAAACTTGTATGAATATGACAGACAAGAGCAATTGCATTCTCTCTTATCAGTGATCCATAGATAATGGGTCACGGGGAGATTTCGAAACTGTACTTTTCAATCCATGCCAGAGAGGTGCAGAATTGACATGAATATGCTGACACACCTTGAAGCACCTTCCAAACACCTGGGGCAATGATCCTGACCCTTTCACCAAGCGAGTAATGCTCCAAAGGATGTCGGTTGACAAGTCAAGTGATTGCGACTTGTAAACCACCGCAGATTATTTTTTTCTTAAGAAAAATGCTACCTTTCCTCTCTTTTTTTTAATAAAATCACTCAGCCCCATTCACTCATGTGTACATACAAAACATTAAAGGTTTCCCACTACTGGAAAATGACGAGACCTTTTAACCTCATAATTAAGAGCTACTGAAGCTTGAGACAGAAGCCATTTTCTCTAAATGAGCAACAAGGATATTGCCATATTATTGCAACCCAGTGCATTCAATTTCAAAAAAGCATTGCTCTAAATGGTGGTGCTTAAGCAGTGGAGTTTTATTGAGGTCTCTGTGTAAAATGACGGTAGGCAAAAGGTGTTAGTATCCTATTCCAGTATTCTATTGATTTTTAATTAAAATATTTCCCTTTGTTTTATGTTTGCGGTTGGGGAAATTTAAGGAAGGGGGGGGGGGCAGCCAAGTTCCATTGATTATCTCTGTAAGCCTTAAACAGTCCAATCCTATAATGGCTACTTGGAAGCAATTCCCATTGAGTTCAGTGGGACTTTCTCCCAGGTAAAGAAGGATAGGGTTGCAGCCATAATGACTTTGGATTGTATCCAACTAAGTTTAGAGTAGACTTACTAACATTAATTGAGCTAAGGTAGTCATGTTCATTCATTTCAATGGGTCTAGTCTGAGTAGGACGAGGACTGGATATGATTCTTCATTGGCATTGAAATATGACTGTGTTTTTCAGGCTTCCTGGGCTCAGTGAATCCTTCCCTCACTTATTGGTCTGCTGAGAAATGCACAGGAAAATGTGTATGAACTTTTGTGCCAGTTCTCTTTTTTTGGTATAAAAATCACAAACTGATGCAAAAATTATTCTGACCTTAAGTGTAGAATAATGAGAAACTGAAACTGACACAGTCAACCATCCCTGTCTTAGACACTCTCCCCGTACAGCAGTGGTCCTCTTTAATGAGAGAAAACGTGTTGCTCCAGTCCAGCCAATCAATAGAGGCTGGTTCAGATTCCCAGTGCTAGGATATTGAGTGCTTGATCTCTGGTACTAGAATACAGAAATGAGAGAGAAGTGAAGTTTCCATCTGGCAGCAAAAAACTGTGAGTCCTCTACTGCCAGCAACAAGCAGTCTGTGGGCTGGCCCTGATCCATTGACCAGAGACTGAAAACCACTGTCCTAACAAATTCATGTCATTTATATTGCCCACAGTGTGAGAAGCAATCTAAAATGACACAGGCATCATGCTGAGTAAGCTATCAAACTCATGTTTTGATCCACTGAATTGTAAGAGAGTTTGGTCCAAAGAGATGTGAAGAGTTTGGAGGAAAAAAATATAACTTCACTTGGCCTGCTGGTCCAGAATGCCTGCTGTTAAATGTGTGTTTCAGTGGAGCAGGGAAGAGGAGAAACTTTTAGGCTGAAAACTAGATACCAGACTAGACAGCGGTAGTTCAGAAAAGTGTGTTTCTAAACATGGGCAGAATGCATTTCCTGTCATCACTGAGCAACCACAGCTTGCAGCACTCTTCAGATTACAGAGCAAGGCTTCCAGCTCAAAGAATGTGGGATTCCAAAAGGGCCAAGCAGGAGGTGCTTCAACTCCAGGGACAGAAAATCTAACCAACTCCACACACAGAAATCTTGACTTGCCTGATAGCAGATTTGAGGCCAACTAAATCTCTTTTGAAAATTGTCTAAGGTAAAGGTAAAGGGACCCCTGACTATTAGGTCCAGTTGTGACCGACTCTGGGGTTGCGGCGCTCATCTCGCTTTATTGGCCGAGGGAGCCAGCGTACAGCTTCCAGGTCATGTGGCCAGCATGACTAAGCCGCTTCTGGCAAACCAGAGCAGCACACGGAAACACCATTTACCTTCCCGCTGGAGCGGTACCTATTTATCTACTTGCACTTTGACGTGCTTTCAAACTGCTAGGTGGGCAGGAGCTGGGACTGAGCAACGGGAGCTCACCCCGTCGCGGGGATTTGAACTGCCGACCTTTGAACTGTCCTAGGCTCTGTGGTTTAACCCACAGCGCCACCTGCATTGAAAATTGTCTAGTAGGGCTGTAATTGTAGCAGCAGGAGGCTTTAAAGGTCCTTGATACTCATACATTTGATTTTTTTATAATTTGGCAGAAGTGTGATTCTGCTACAGCTGCTAATCTTTCTCACTTTAGAATTCATAGTATTGAATTCACATTTAAAGCGGATATGCTGCTTCTCTGTTTGGATAATTCATTCAATAGCCCACCGGTTCAATATATTCTTTTTGAGACTGATTTGGTTCCTTGTCATGTATAGTTGCACTGTTTGGGTACTCTATATCCAGCTATGAGATAGCCTGTGTCACTGCTATTCTTTTTCACTTCAGTGTGATAAAGCCACAGGCCTGCTGTTCTGGTTCTTAATTTTTAACCTCTCTCTTTCAGGACACAGAAAATTAGCTTCATCCATTAGCTGGAAGCACTTGTTAAGGCGGGTTGCACCATTCATCCCGGATGACTGCTCTCCATGGTTATGGAGTGATTGTCAAGGACAAATTGCTCTGCATTTTTCAAACAGCTTGACTTAGTGCAGTCCTATCCTTGAGCCCATTGAAATAGCAAGCATATGTCTAGGCTGTACTATTTCAGATTGCAGGTGGTGGCTCCCTGATGGAATACTGTTTCCTATAATATAACTAACTCCTCAGAACACAAAACATCAGCTAGAGAGGTTTGACTAACTCTCTCCCTCCAGCCCTCTCTATGACACATTAGTTTTCTATGTGCAAGGATGTTTTCTTTCATGGAAAACAGCCATCCTACCTACATTCTAAAGTGGTTTAGACTGAACCCCGAGTGAATATATGAGCATTCCATTGTCATATGTGCTGTGCAATATCTGCTCTTCCTCGCCTGTTGAAGACAATGCAACATTTAGTAAGATCAATGAAGTTTGCAGGCCTGAGAGACAGGAGCTTCCCTGCGGTGGCCCCATAGCTATGGAATCCCCTCTCCACTTAATGGTGCCTAGCCTCTTATTTATAAGCATTTAAGGATGCCTTTAAAACTTGTCAGTTTCAGATTGCTTTTTCTTAAAGAGTTCTAGCTGCTCCCCTATGTGTTACTTTCATGGAACATTAGAATAGAAAGGGGGAGCACCTTGAAATGTTTCATAATCTGTACCAATACTCCTCTGGAATCCCCCTGACTGTACTAGGGCTGAAATGAATTACTCCATCACACCACTATATTAAAAAGTGGCAAACGTGAGGGGTGGGATTTGTAGATTGTCAAGGAGTGGGACTACCCCCCTGGTTTTGTGGGAAATTTTAGCAGCGGGGAACAGTGCTTTCCTTTCTTGAAAAAAATGTTAAAATGCATTTTTTGCATAGCTTTCCTTGGTGACTGCTGAGAAGAACTCTTCAGCTGCCACCATCACGGGGAGCAACAAATATATATTTTATACATTTTTTAGGCAGAGAGACGAAACCACTGCTGTTCGTTCCCATAGTAAGACTCTCCTTCCCTCTTCCAAATTCAAAACATTCCAGGTCCACCCAACATTTCTCACCCATTTCTGGGGGCTGAAAATATCCCCCACAAGATGTTGTAACCTATCTGGGACCTTAGTGTAAAGTGTGATCAAATAATAGTAATAATTTTCAATCAGCAGATTCGGGTCCTGCCCTCCATTTTTACCAGGGATGCTGAAGGGAATGCTCTGCTATCTGTCTCCCCATAAAGCATACATTTGTGATTAAAACTGGTAACATGTATCCTAAAGGTCTACATTTTAGGATTATGCAAAAATTTTATTTTACAGGGGATGAGTGGCCCATTCTTCGCACTTCATAGAACTGCTGCTCCCAGCTGTGTGAATATTTTTAGCAAAGGGCACTTGAATGGTCTTATGTGAGTTTTAAATGTTTAGGTCAGCATTACAAAGATAAGCCTTGTAAACCTAGTGTTGTAAATGAAACAGCAAACTACACAGAGAAGACAGCTCCATTCCGCTCATGTCAAGGTGCTTTGCCAAGTATACAAGTCTGTCCTCAAGGCTATTAAATAATACCCACGCTAAAGGAGATATTGAGCACAAATGTTCCTTCTCTTTTATACCATTATATTTATTAACTCCTCAAATGCAGGCTGAACATAAGAATCAGTATCTACAGAGAGGGAGAGAACTAGATTAGTGAAGGAGGAGAAATCTGTTGAATCCAGATTGTTCATCACGCTTTCTGACAATTTAGCTGTCACAGAGTCTTTATTCCTGTTGATTTCAGTGAAACTACAGAGCAGCTTAGTTTGGATGCAACGATATTCTTTGATGTTTTGATGGGCAAAGAGATTTCAATGGCCAATGTTCAAAGGCTGACTATATCCAGGATTAAACAGTCCCAACATATTGCATTTTAAGTGATCTTGTTGTGCTTACCTTTAACGTCTTCTATATAGCACCTAAGAAATAAGTAAGTGTGGTTTGAAATGTTGGGTGTGGAGGGAAAGAGTTGCCTTGGGGTTCCTGCCTAAGTTTTTAAAGTGTAAATGTAAAATGCTTCACACGTTTAGGTTAAAACTATAATATGGAGATATGGCAAACATCTTCACTGGCAACAGTGGCAGTGTTTGCAGGGTCACTCTGTAAAATAATGCACTTACAAGGAGAAAGCAGTGTCAGTTATGTAGCTAGTATATGAGCTTCTGAGTCTGTCACGCCAAAGCTGAAATCCCACTTTGGGAATATTGGCTTGTAACATTTTACTGACCCTGTGACTATTATACTTAATCTGAGACAGGGCTCCAAGCCAGCCTTTCTTTTTCCACACTATGGCTCAGCTTTGGAGCATGTGAAGTCATAATACAGTATTCTGAGCACGTGAATAGCCTCCCCCCTCATTACTGAGTAACCACCTCTTGTCCTCACCGATTTGCAGCAATGTCACATACCGATGTCTTTCAGATCTCATAGCATCGTTTCACAGAAGCACCTAGATTTTGGGACAACTCAGTGATTCTTCACACTGGGCCCTGGTCTACACCCGCAGCAGAATGAGGTGGCAGAACACTGTTACCACTTTTTGAGTTGTGTGTGTGTGTGTGCGCGCCATTTTTATATGCTCCCATACTTTACATGACCACCACCACACACTAAAAATCTGAAAGCAAAAACATATCAGGCTAGGGAGACGTGTATTCTATCCTGCTTCATCGTTGTGCGAGATTTCGAGTTTCAGAGAATTTTTTTTAAAAGGAAAAAACCAGATAAGCATTAGCTCAGTGGGAGAATGCATAATTTGTGTGCAGAAGGTCCCTGGTTTTTTAGCCAGCATGTCCAGGTGGGATTAGAAAAAACTCCAGTTTCAATTTTCAGTGTAGGCAATCCACTTGATGGACCAATGGTCTGACTCGGTATGAGGCAGCTTCATATATATATATATAGGTAGCAATCCCTTCTTGCTACCACTTCAGAATGTGTAGAGTAGACCTATATGGTTATACATGTCAGATGAGTTTACATATGCATGTCAAAGGCCCAAATCCCTTTGGCCTTCCCCCACCCTCCCATACAGCTCAGAAATTTTAGTCCCCAGACTCAGTGGTATTACAACCTTTCCCTCCTTTACGTGTATTATTTTGGTTGTGAAGCACAAAATTAACATTACTCTACTTCCTCCATCACTTCATGTTTTACAGCTGCTTCTGCATTCCTGATACATTAGAGCAAATAAAAAAGTTTGCCAACCGTGATGGGGGGGGGAATACTCTGAACACATGGAGTTTCTCATTTTAAACTCGCTTAAATCATAGCACCATCCTGAACAAAATGGGGTTTGCTTCTGCATCTGGTAAAAAGCACATTCACTTGGGAGTAATAACCACTTTGTAGAAAAAGATAGTGTGCATTTAAAATAAAAATTATAAAATAGGCATCTGTTAGCATGTATGTTGCCTGGTCAAAGTGAGACATGGCCATCAAACCCACCCCCCACCCAGCTATAAAATGTGGGATTTATTTTTTAGAAAAAAGATGCTGCGCCAATCAGTGTAGGCCCTGCTGGATCCCACGTGCCCAGAAGCCAGTCCAGGTACTTATGTGGGGCCTGGATGCTTCTGCCCCCAACATTGGTCGCTCTCTGGACGGTCATTTGGGGACATCCGGGCTGTGAGGCCATAAAATTTGGCACCCAGATAAAACACAGCTGCTTTGGTTACCCCTCCCTTCCACAGGGGGCTTCTAGGCCCATAAGTGTAACCAAAGGGGGGGAGGCAGGGAGGAGCAGCTGCCCCCCCCCCATATATATATTAAAAAATAAATAGCTAACTGAGGCTCTCCGCCTCTAACAAAAGGACTGCTTCCCCTTACAAAAATCCTGGCTGCGCCCATGTCTAGGCCTGTATTGATAACTTTGCTATACTATAGTTGCTGGAACAAGTAACCGCAGCACATGTTTTAGGGAAAAAATGTTATGCAGTGCAACCGAATCTATTCTTAGGGATATAGAAGGACCCATCTCAGAAAACTCACCTTCGATAACAACCCGGATCTACCCAATAGCAACCAGACCCTCCACCTCTCCGCCTTTCCCGGGCAGAGCCGAGGCTCCCTCGAGCTCTCTCTCCACCCCCGCCGCGTGTTTCCCAGGGCGGGAAGCCGGCCAGAGCGCGTCTTGGCAGCCTTCCGCCTAGAGGCGTTTGCCCGGAGCTGTCAGCTTGGCTTCCCTCGGCAGCTGCCGTTGTGCTCGCTTTGCATCCCTTCCTCCGCTTCGTGATCGCCGATTCTCTCCGCCCCGATCCTCGCTTTTGGAAATGGGCTCCCCTTCCCCACGGCAGCCCCGTGCGCTCTACGCGAGCACCGCTGCTGCGCCTTGGCGATCGTGTGGCTCCCGCGCGCTCCCCCTGGGCAGCCTCGTCGGATGCGGCCCCGCGGAGCCCCGCTCGGCTGCCGGGAGGGTAGGAGGGGGCAGGGTCCTTCCTCCCCACCCCACCGCGCTGTATTTGTTTTCGAGGGAGCTGCCAGGCCCGCAGCCTCGTCTTGGGCGGTGTAAAGTCCCTGTCTCAAACCGGGCAAATCGCCGCCCGCGTTCAAAGTCTAAGCAAGGGCGCTATCTCAGGCAATCTGTAGAGAAGAGCTGATTATTGCTTCTGAGGCTCGATTGCCAATAAGTTACTAATAAATAACTTCAGGCTTTAGGATTCTGAAGCCGTTCCCAGCCAGCCCACCACCCGTCCTGCCGTCTCTCTTTCAAAGCTTTGCATGGGGAATCGTAGGAGGGGAAATATATAGGTAAACGTGCTAACGTTTTAAGGAAAGATACCCGGGCTTGCTTGCTTTTTGCATTACAGATTTAATGCAGCCTGGCCCTATGCGTGCCATTCATACCATAAATTTAACGCCCCCCCAAATAAGACTCATGGGAACTGTAGTTTAGCCCCTCACAGGGCCACAAAGCCCAGCACACTTAAAAACTACAGTCCCCAGAATTCTTTGAGGTGTACTTTAAATGTTCTGTGCGTATGCATGTAAAATGTCTTCTCAAGTAAAGAAACGGCAGTTCTGCAGCATTTCCCCCTGTATATTTGCTCAATGAGGCTTAGTGCCCAATATGCTCCTTTAAATCCATTACCTAAAAGTAAATCCTATATAACACAAGTGAGCTTACTCAAGAGGAGTCATGTCTTGAGGTGTACACTATTAAACTGATCTTGAGGTCCAACTGTTCTTAACAATAGTTCACTTCTGAATAAACATGCAAAGGATTGCACCATTAAAACACTTGAAAATGTAAATCCCTTTTACAAACGTACAGACGATATTTAGAAATCAAAACCGTTCTTACAAAAAAAATGAAACCAAACAACCCAGCTTAAGTAGAAACGCCATTTACCTTTCAGTTACCGTACTCTCCTGCTTTTTAACCGACACGGAAAGAAGGACTGAATAACCACAGTGTCCGTGGAATCATTAATTATCAAACGTGAGAGAGTTGGGGGGAAAACTGGTTTACTTTGCAATACACTTTTTAAAAATATTTTTTCACTCTCGTTGTCCTTGTTACCAATGTGCATTTGGTAAGACAAAAAAAAAAAGAAGTACACAAACACACATGACGCCACAGTTTCTGTACAGAGCTCTAAAATGAGCTGCGATGTTATTATCTACAAGAGGTGCTCTTGGGCCGAGGAAAGCAGCTTGGGGCTGCTGTCACTTCCCCTGTGCTGCCCACGCCAGCTGCTTTTGGCAGGAGCCAAGGGAGAGAGGATGGGGCCCTGCATACATCTGTCCACATGTGCATGGGCTTAAAGATTTCTCTACAGTTCAAGTCCTTTGAGCCAGAGTTAGCTCCCTGTGGAGGGTTCTAGAAGTCCTGCCGCGGGGTGTGAGTTAGACTGTGCCTCCGCAGATCACAGTTTCGCCTGAACACTTTGCCGCACTGCTCACAGTTGTAGGGCTTGATGTCTGTATGGGTGAGAAGGTGAGTTTTCAGGTTACTTCTTTGATTAAAGGTTCTTCCACATGTGGGGCATTTGTGTGGAGATTCCTGTTCAGATTTGAAGCAAGCAAAGGATTAAACCCTTTACAAACTACCTGGTTTACTGAGTTTCTCAAAACTTCTCTCGTTATATGCACACACCCTCCCCAGTTTCGTTACCCTTCAAAACACCAGTGCCATAGCGGGAAATAAATCTTCACAAATTTTAAGTGCCCCTTCTCAGGCCTAAATGCCATGGAAGCGGTTTCCACATAAGGCTGCAATTCTAGGCACATTTAAATGGGCAGTAAACACCACAGAAAACAATGTTTACTTTTTAGTTTTTTAAAAAAACAACAACAAATAAACCCAAAACAGGATTAGGTTGTATGTGCATTTGTAGCCTGATCCTATGTGTGTTTACTTAGAGGTAAATCCTACGGCATTCAGTGGGATTTACTCCAAAGTAAATATCCATAAGTTTGAAGATGATTAGAGTCCCGAAAGTAAGGTGAGGGTCCTAGCATGCTTGCTGCCCAGTCATAAGCACATTTAACTGGAAGTAAGTCCCTAAAAATAAAATAGAGAGCTTGTCACGGATAGTACATATAAGCTTGGATTGGACCAGGGAGATGTGGATTCGTATTCTTCTTCGGCCAGAAAGCTCACCAGGTGAACTTCTGCCAATCCCCTATATCTCTTGCTAACCTACTGCACAAGGTTGTTGTGAAGATAAAAATAAACAAAGAAGGAGGAAACAAGTATGCTTAGGAGTTCAGCCCTACTTGAAGACAAGTTCTACTGAACTTATTAACAGTTTACTTCCCAGTAAATGCATTTGGGGGTGGGGGTGGCAGGGGTAGCTCATGTATCTGCTGTAGGTACAAGATGACAATTCTTTGCAGCCTGATCCTTATAGACATTTAGTCGGAAGTCAGTCCAGCTGAGCTCACTGGAACTAACTCCCCGGTAAGTGTGCTTAAGATTACAGCCTTAACAGCACGGATATATCTTCTTGCCTGTCAAGGACAATCCTCACTTCATCACATTTCCCCATCTCTAGGATCTACTGAAAAATGCTTCTTGCTAATCCACCCAGCTTCCCAGGGATACTTGCATCATCTCTATCAGTGAAAAGCTTTCCACAAAGCAAGTCTTTTTTAATCTGAGCTGTTAAAAACAGAGCATACATTTCATCTGCTTCAGAAGTGTCAGGCTTCCCAAAGAATCTTTTCCAGCTATGGAATATGCAAGTCTTAAATGAACTGATGTTCAAGCCAACACACGTTTACTCAGAATAAAATCCTGTTAAATTCAATGTGACTTACTCTCAAGTAATTGTGCATTGGAACACAACCACATACAACTTCTGCAGGCTTCTTTAATCCTTCTAAGATCCCAGTGTGCTTATTTTCTTTACCATAAAGAATGAGTCAAGACAATTTACACCCCCAAAAAATGATTTAAATGACTCTGAACAACTGAAATAAAAGTTCAGACTGTGTCATATTTTTTCGCACAATGAAGCGAAGTGGAGGTCAGTAGTGGATAAATTATCTAATTTAAATAACCATCAACACCACTCCTCTGGTACAGTTACATGTCTTTACTTATTCATAATGAATATTGCTATGTATAAAGAGTTGAAACAGAATTAAGATAAAAAATAAACTGTCTAAAGCAATATGGATCTAACCTTACCTGCATGTGTAAAGTTTTATGAACTGCTAGAGTCCTGGACTGGCAAAATCCTTTCCCACATTCCTGACATTTGAACGGTTTTTCTTTGGAATGGATATACCTAAAAGCCAATACAGGCATTTGGAATCAGTACGTGTAGACACAGAAAGAGCCATAACAGTTAACAGTAGTCTCTATGTAGCTCAAGTATCTGGGGGGGAATTATATTAATGGGACAATGCTATAAATGTTGACTCAGAAGTAAGTCTCACTGAGGTCAATGAAGCTTGCTTCCAGGTTGCAGCCTAAGCCTAACTCAACACTGAAATCTACTTTTCCAATTTTATTTTCATAGGTTTTTTTCCACAGCCAATTGACAGTAGTTTATCTAAAGGGCTTCATTGCCCTTTTCTGCTAACAAATTAAGGAGACAATCCTAAACACTCTTACTACAGTGCGTGTTCTACTGAGAACAGTGGAACTTACTTCTGAGTAGCAATGCACAAAAGTCCTATGTAAGTATGCAATCTTTCACATGTGTGCACTGGGACTTGCTTTCAGGTGAACGTGTAAAGGCTGTGGTCCCACTTGTTCCAGCTGAGGTCAGCTGGAATTTTGCCTTACTAAGTTTATAGAGCCCCACAGGATCTGGCCCACAGTTCATTATCGTTTGATGGGATGAGAAAAGGCAGAAAGCCCTTGAGCTTCTCAGAGCAAGCAACAGAGGAAAAGGGCCATTTGTACATTGCTACAAACACATTGTAAATGTTGTTTCTCTGGCATGTATGGGACAGAAAAGAACAAACATCCCATTAGGGTTAGGAAATATTCATTTCAAGGAACATACTGCCTTCTCTCTGCCCCTCCCCTTCGAGTTTTCATCCACATTTGCTAGGCTATAAATCTACTGAATTTTTTTCTGCAGCTTCCTTACTGGACTTCTATCAAATGCTATTCCTACAGCATTTGGTTTGTTGTTGCCTTTTTGCTGGGATCACCAAGCCTTTATCAAATCCTACAGACTAGAAAAGAAAGCAAAAGGGAAAAGATTGGAAAGCCCATTGGGAGGTATGGATCAGATGCAGAGCCCTGGAAAGAAGTGTCATGAAAGCCAACCACCTTGAAGGCACCCTCAGTTGGGCCCACTGAAGTGGAAGAAAATTGCTTCTGATCAACGTCACTTGCTTCTATGCAAATCAACCCAACACTCCCAGCCCCAACCTTGTTCCCTAGGAAATAAATCCTACTGGCGCCCCTCCTACATACTGAGAACTGCTCTGTTAGTTAGGGCAGCATACTAATAACACCAACCACCTCTACTGCAGACAAGAGGCTGAGAAACAGTCCTTTCTCCTCTAGGCCTCTCTAAGTGGGTTTAGGGGGAAACTGGAGCCCAGGACTTGCTGGTTGGCATCTCAACCCATAGCTGTCAACGTTTCCCTTTTTTAAAGGGAAATTCCCTTATAGGATTCCTCGCAAGAAAAGGGAAAAGTTGATAGCTATGCAGCTCAACCTCAGAACCACTACTAGGCCATCCATCATAAGGCTTACTTTCCAAGGGAAATGGAGGATCGGGCAGTGGCTGGATCCTGCATGGCATAACCCCATGGGCACCCTTTTCTCCAAAGAGGCTGGAGGGAGGGCAGTAGCCCAACAGTCCCCCTTTTGCATCTCCAGCGGAGCTGACCTGTGGTCGCGGAGGTGGTCCTGCCTCCGGAAGGCCTTGTGGCAGATGTCGCACGTGTAGGGCCGCTCGTCCGTGTGGGTCCTCTCGTGGATGAGCAGGTTGTAGGACTTGGTGAAGTGGCGCCCGCAGAACTTGCAGATGAACTCCTTCTTGGTCTTGGAAGGCAGCCTGCCGCGCGCCGGCTTCCGGTCCGGGGAGAGCTTGCCCAGCGCCGCCGACAGGGGGCCGCTCAGCTTGGCCAGCTCGCCGTGCGCCGCCGCCGCGGCCTGGTGCGCCTTGGGCGGGTCCTCCTGCGTGGCCGCCGCCGCCAGGTTGGCGAAGTCAAAGCGCGGGCGCTCCTTGCGCAGCGCCGGCAGGACGTGCGCGATGGCGGCCGCCTGCTTGGGGTGGAAGAGGTGCGTGGCGAAGGGCAGCGCCGGGAAGGGGAAGCGCTCCACCAGGCCCTGCGCCGCCGCCATCTCGCTCAGCGCCGAGCAGCGGCTGATCTCGGCCGGGCCGCCGCCTCCGGCCGTGGCGGCGGCCGCGGCGTAGCAGCCCAGCGTCCAGTGGTTCATGTGCATCGTGTGCACGGCGCTCAGGCCGTACAGGCCTTGCAGGTGGTCCACGGCGGCCGGGAAGGTGTTGACGGCCTGGAGGAAGGAGTAGTTGGTCAGCTGCAGGGACGGGTGCAGCGGGATCGGCGCCGGCAGCGCTTTGCTCCCCATCGTCCCAGCGGCCGGGCCTGGCCGTGGAGGGCCGGAGGCGACCCGCGGCTCCTCGGGGCGCACGTACGGGCGCAGGTCCTGAGCAGGGACAGAGGGAGGGAGGGGAATAGAAACAAAACAAGAGGCAGGTTATCGCAAGGGCAGCGTCTACACGTGGATTTGACAAGAGGGGCCTGGTTTTAATATAGTCGAAGGTCCCCTTAAGACGAAGTACAGTAGAATTAAACAACATTAACAGCAATAATACGCAACCAGGATAAATAATTAGGGGGTCCGAATGAGAGGGCTGTCGTTGGAGCGGCGAATAATTCAGACTCCGAATGGATCTCGCTGGTGAAGCGGGCCCCAAACCGGCGGAATCATATATAATGTTCAGAAATGCAAGCAACTTTGGGAGGGAACGGCATTACCTGGAAGAGGCCAACGCAAATAAAATATCACCTGAAAATATCAAATAGCAATTAAGCCGGCCAAGCGCACGGACCCCTGTCACACACACACTCCGCAAATGGTTTAGGCAGAGTGACTCTTTCTTTCCAGGATCGTAGATGGATCAAGAAATCAAAGCCGAGTTTCCTGGCAAGGGCTGCGTCTGCGTGCAAGGTCACGAGGACTAGAATCTTTGAAAGCGGCGGCGGCGGCGGGGGGATCCCAGGTCCATCATTTCTCTGAATGCGAGTTGTACTGATGGCAGAACTGACTACAAAGTCCATATTTTTGAAAGGACCCAGGAGGAGCGCGATGTGCCGGCCACTTAACCCTAGAAGCGGGTGTCCTGCAAGGCTGGAGGCTCAGGACAGGAGCCGTTTGGAAGCGGGGGCTGCTTTGGTGTGCGGTTTCTGCGTCCTTGCCATAGCGCACACAGTGGTGGTGTAAGCAGGGAAGTTCGCGCGCCCTTACAAGCGAGCTACTGACTCCCGTCCAACATGAGCGAGCTTCACAAATAGATTTTTTTAAAGGCGTTTGGCTGCGATCCTGCTTGTTCGAATGGACTTTTTATGCGCCTAGGTGGGGAGCAGGAGGCTCTTTAAGAGCTCATGATGTCTGAAGAAGCGATAAGTCATGTCAGGGGCTTGCGGGGGAGGGGGCGGCGAGGGGAAAGTGATAAATACTCGCTGATTCCCCCTCTGCACAGGGAAATAACTGCGAGCACAGTGCATCTAACATGGCTCCCGACTCATTTAACCAGTGAAAACGGAGTGGCCCCGATCCCAAACATATTACATGAGAGTAAGGCTCAGTTGGGTCGATTTAACTTCCTTCCACCTTGCAAAGGGCACACGAGGTCCAACCGGTACGACGGCAGCTGCTTTGAATTTGGCTGTATTATGGATCACAGCTACCTACTACCAGCAAATCCTTTGGGAAGCTGGCCTCGGTTGTAAAATTGAACGAAGACGCCGATGCCCCATCTTGAAACACTTCCAAACGCGCGCAGCCCGATCCAGTGCATTTCCCACCAAAGGATCCTACTATGTAATAAATAGGGGTCTCACTGACTACAAGGGGGCTTGCTCCCAAGTAAGCAACCACCTACGGGTAAGGCCGATGACCTGGCCCATGCTTTCATGGAAGAGAAATCCGGTTCAAATTCATGGACGTGACTTCCGAGGAAACATAGGTGGAGGGCTCGTTCGCCTTGGCGGAGCTTGCTTTTAAGCAGGTGGACCCAGGATCGCAGCCTGGGCCTCGAATTGGCGCGCTTGCCCGAGACACCCATCATCTCAGGAGGGCAACGGGGATAGAAAACGGCAACCGATCAGGGCCGTTCGGTGCTGAATGAAAGAACAATTACAACTTGGGGGCTGTTTCTTTCGCCGCATATAGGGGGTAGGGGGGGTCAGCGCCTGGGATCCTCCTCGCCACTGGAAGTCAGTTCCACCGGCTCCGTCGGAAGTGTCCACGAGGTTTCAATGGCGAGCTTCGCGGGCCCTGAACTGATATAGCGCCTTTTCCCGGGCCTTGGAAGTCGTCGGCTGAGGTTGGCCTGGCGGGGTTAAGTCAGGGGGAGGGGAGCAGAGGGGTCTCCATGGGCGGGGAAGCAAAGGTCCAACGCGGGAGGCGAGGAAAGGCGGGGGCGTTTGGAGAGGAGGGGCTGGTGGCTCTCCGCAGTGGGGCTGCTCGCCTTGGCCCTCCCCGGTGCTGCTGCGCTTATTTTTCTTCCCTCAGCGACAACTCATTAATCAAGATAATTGAAAGAGAGAAAAGCAACACTTCCCCCGTCGCCCCTCGACGCCAAGCGCTCCAGGCTCGGAATACCCCCCTCCCTCCTCCTCTCTCGCAGATCCCTTTCAGCTGGCCAGGGCGCCACCCAAGAGGGACACCCCCAGGGACTCTCCCAGACGGCCTTCAGGGAAAGGCGAGTGGTAGCCGCGCGCCCTGGCCAAGGGCCCAGCTGGCCGCTTTTCTGCAAGGGGAAACATCCGCCCCCTCCATTGAGAGTCCTTGGGAAGAGCCACCTCGCTCGGGGATGGTTTTCTGCGACAGGCAAGCGCGCCAGGACGCTGCCCCGAGGATCTCCCACATGGGATTCAGCTCCCAGGCTTCCAGAAGGCAGCCGGACCTTAATCTGGGGTCGAGGTTATTTTTGGGGTGTGCTGTAGCCCCGCAGAAGCAGCATTGGCAAGCACTGCCCTGCTCGCTCGAGGAGGCGGGCGAGGCTTACTCTTTCGCCCCCCGCCCTGTTCTCATCCAGCACTGCAGTTTCGCGGCCATTCCTGCCCCAGGATCTTGGCGGCTCTTCCTTGCTCCGCTTTCTTATTGCATTTGGAACGTCCCTGCAGCCTCCCGAAAGGAGTGTGGGAAATGTGATACTTCGAGAAAAATAAAAGCGGCCCTAAAATCCAATTGGGAGTTAAGCATTTAAACGGGCTTCTGGGACAGGCTGGGCTCGGCCACATCTGTTAGTCCCGCTCGCTCTCACAAGGCAATTTTCGAAAGAAAAGAAATAAAGCCTTCAGATGCTCCTTTCTAGGCATCCCCAGATACTTTTCTCTAAAAAAACACAATAATAATAATCCGGTTGGAAGATGGTCACAGGAGCTTAACTGAGCTTTATTCCAAATGCCTGGTCGGAAAAAAGCTACCGCTTCTCTATCCCCGAATTGCGCCTTGCGACCCATTAACAAACCCGGGGCGGGAAGTGGAAATAATCTGACCCCCCCCTTCTTTAAAGGCATCGTCTTTTGTTTTTGTATTTTAAAAAATAGAGGATCGTGAGGCTGGGTTGTGAGTCTGCAGGGGTAACCAGTTTGGATAGAAGCGCTCCTGGGCGCAAAAGGCTTCATTGATTTCTCCAATGGCAGCCGTAGGCCTCTCTCTGCACCGCCAGTTTGCAAAGAGGGAAGGAGGAGCAGAGACCATCAGGGTCTTATTCGTGTGCCAACATAAAGCGCACTTGTTCGTGCATTATTTTCCTCTTTTGCATCAACATCTGATGGGCCAAAGAGGCCGAAGTGCCCTGGTTGCCTTCGGCCCGGTTTCCCACTCGCGCCCGGGCCGAGCAGAGCTTTGCTTCTGGAGGTTGGAGGAGGGGACGGACCATTTCTAAATGAATGCAGCGCTAAAAAGGGGTAGCAAAAAAACCCAAAACAAAACACGCAGCCTCTGGTATGCGATCCGAGTGCGCAGGGAAGGGAGTTAATGAGAGGTGTGTGACAGTCAGAGGGTTTCACTCAGCCCGTTCAACCGAAACTATTAACTCCCGTTCCCCCCCCGACGACTTTCCCACCACTCATCACTTTCCCTTTTGCAAATAAATAAATAAATAAATGCACAAATCATGGCGCCCACACCACCGCCACCCCCTCGACACTGCAACGCGACCGCACAAGGGCTGGCTATCCTGATAAGAGACATCGCCACGCAGAGATGGGAAGCAAAAAGGAAAGAGGTTCGTTTACTTTTTCCTGCTGGAGCTCCCACCGTGCCAGGGTCAAGGGGCTTCCAGACTTACTCAAGGGGGTCCTTTCCTAACGAGGGGGAGGGGATCCCCTCTCCATCTGGGCTGGACTGCTTGATTTAGATAAAATATCATGCTGCAGGACCTTGACACAAAAAATTGAAATGTACGCTTGAAAGAAAAACATGTTTTCTAGGAGATTAAAAGGGGGGGGGACACACCCAGAAAGCACGCGATTTTTTAATTAAAAAAAAACCTCTTTCTGTTCTGTATTAAAATAGCTGTAATGCATAGCACCAAAGTATTATGCCTAGGTATTTATATTTCAGATGTGCAGCTTTTACACGCCCACGACGCAATTTGTCCCCAAACACTTTCACCGCACACATTTTCTAGAAGTCCTGCGGATTTCGATGGTCCTTGTTTCCAAGCAAATGTGCTAAGGATAGAGACTCCAATTTCGTTTTGACATTTTCCTTCGAAGCGGCTTGAAAATTTGAGTCGGTTTAAATGATTCCCTCACAGATCCTAAAAACACATCCATCAGAAACTTAAGTGCTACTGATCTAATTAGAGTTTACTTCCTGCTGCTTAATACACATTTAAGTGAAACAATCCCAATGAATCAAGCGAGAGATACTTTTAATGTTAACCTGTTTTAAGACCGAGGGCCAGGACTCGGGGATTAGGCCGCTCACATAAAAATCCAGTTATGGTTTATTTTATATTAATTGTTCTCAACTAAGTTGAGGGTTTTTTTGTTTAACACCGACATTTTCGTTTCTGATTAAAGGCATATGATGAAAAAATACGCCACTTTTCGAATATAATTTTAGTTTTTTATTTTAAAAAAGCAAATATATTCAGAGCTTCCCATTGCAAGAAAAAAAAGACAATTCGATTAATGTTTATTTGGAAGTAGGTTCCATTTATTTCAGCACAATCCTAACCATTGCTACTCAGAAATGAGTTCTGTTGAATTCAATGGGGCTTGATACTAGTTAAACCACTGCAACTTCATTCCCTAGTAAGTGTTCATACAAGTATGATCTTTAGGCGTACATTTTATAAATTTACGTGGAAAATAGTAGCGCAGGTTTTAGGAGAACCTGCTCATTTACATGGGATCGCTTCCCTACAACAAGATTTTGCCCACGTTTGCCCTTTGATTCAATGGGATATCCATTACACCCTATAAGTTGTTTTTTTAAATGCTAAAGTTTACTTTCAAAGCCACGTGTTTAAGTTGTGTAATATTCACACCGATCTTGTTTTTGCTTCAGCACAACCCAAAGGTGGTATCTTTTTAAAATAAGACATAGCAGAATTTCTCTACCTGCTGTATCCATACTGATGCATAAGGCAGTATTTCACAGAATCGAATGAAAACAAGGCGTAGGACTGCACCCCGAACAACGTTAGATACAGACTTTACTGTCCTCTGAGCCATCTTGCAGGCTGCAGTCCTATATTCACAACCCTCCTTCCACGGAAAGCAAGCAGCGCAGTACAAAGTAAATAACGTTTAAGTGCCAAACTTGACAATGAGAAAGTGTGGGGGGTGGGATGGGGGTTGACATTAGGCCAGAAAGTGCAGTGTTTCCCTTTGAGAGCAGAGGTAGTCAGGGTGCGAATCAAACACGGATGTTATTTAGACACACTGTCACTTCCCTTTCCACTCCGAATCCTTAATTTAATTAAGGCCAGTGTCTGCAGAAACAAGAGTCTTCCCGGCGTGATATTTGGCTGGCTCTGCCTTGCTTTTTCAAGGGCTTCCGACGGCTAAGGACTTGAAAGGAGTTTTTGCTTGGATGTCAGAGGGAAATAAATAACCGCTCTTGGTGGGAGAAGGCTAAGAGCCCGCCGAGGGTCTCAGCTATCAGGTAGGCAAACGCCGGCTGAAGTTGGGGGAAACTATCTCTGCCAGATCCCACGGATTTGTATTTGTTTATCCTCGCCAATACCAAGACCTCCGTCCCGCTCCGGCGTTCCCAAAGGCTATCTCCAACAAATCAAGAGGAGGAAAGGGAATCTTTCGCCCAAGATTTGTTGAACCAGCAATGCGACTTCACCTGGGGTTTCCTGGAAGCTTTTGGAGTGCGAAATTTCTAAAGGGGGGGGGTCTGGAGGCCCTTCCACTTGCCCGGAGCGTTATGGAGCGCGCAGAACACAGCCGGCTCTGTGCACCGAAAGACAGGTCTGCCCCTGTTCTGGTGTAAGCCGCCGGGAGTCAAACCGAAAGTAAAGGCGAGGAGTTGCTCGCTCCTCCTCGGCGAGAGACCGAGCTGGCTGACAAAGCCCTCTGCGGCCAGCCCGAGCTCTACACGCGCGCTTACTCGGAAGGAAGTCTCCCTGCGCTCAACGAGCCTTACTCCCAGGTAAAACGAGCAAAGGATCCTAACAGTCACATTACTAAGTGCAAGAAGGTTCTGGTTGTTGGAGAAGCCCGTTCCTGGACGGTTCCGAGGGCAGTTATCCGGGTTGGGGTTCCCTGCGGAGCTTAGAATCGGGTCCTTCCCCTGTTCTGCCCCTCTAAAGCCCCTTCCTGCCCAGATCCCTCACTTCCCACCCGCAGGTGCCCCGTTCCCAAGCAGGGCGACCATTCCGGAGCTGTCACTCTACTACCTACCTCCCCCTTGCCAATTTCTTCCGACGGGGCCTCCGCCTCGTCCCCGGACCCACGTCGTCCCGGCGCTCCTCAGGCCAGCAAGTGCCTTGGCGGCGTCATTAGATCCACTCGGGAGAGGAGCTCGCTCAGTGGAGCCGTCGAGTCCCGGGGGCTCCGGGCATGTTCCGAGGGGCGGCTTCCGAGGAGTCAGAGGGGCGGCTCCAGGAGGCCTCCGGCCCGGGCTTTCAGGCTCCTCCGGCGGCTGGGAGGCGGCGAGTCAAGTGCCGGCATAGAGCTTCCACGGGAGCCCCGTCCTGCCTTCGGCTCCGGCGGAGCTCGGCGCGAGTCTGGACCTCCCCCTCGCGGGTCCATCGCATTTCAGCGCTCGCCGCGGCGCGGGCTCTATCCCCGCCCGCAGTCCCTCCCCGAGCCCCAGCAATTCGAACGTGCGCCGCCCCAGCGTTCGAAGCCACGCCCCCTCCGAACGCTCGAGAGGTTGCGAACGTTCCGAGGGCCGCCCCTCGAAGCCCCGCCTCCCTGTTCCACCACCACTGTTTACTTCTGTTTGGATAGCAACTTGGCTTTAAAGGGGCAGAGCTCCTTTCTCTCCCCCTACACCCCCCCCCGCCCCACACTTTCCCTCCCCACCCCCAACGTTACCTAAGGTGACTTTTTCCCCTTTGAGAAAACACGATCAGTGCATAAATCAAGATCTTCCTTCCTTAATGCTTCTGGCTACTCCAACTGCAGAAACTTCGGTAGCTGTCTCTCAGGCTAAGCCCTAGAAGTTGAACGTGTCCAACACACCGTTTTCATGGACTAAATATGCTGGCTATATGTTCTCTATACACTCCGAGTAATACCTTCAGACCATTAACGGTTTTTTTCCTGCTTCATGTGAAGCAGATCAATGAGAACGCGATAGTTTAGAAGGCTTCTTTGAATTATCTAATCCTATATTTTCCCTCCCCTCTTTTCTCTCTCACCCCTTCCTTTGCCTCTTCTTTATTTAATTTGTTAGAATGTAAGGTTCCCGAGAGAATTGTGTTTTTAAAACAAAATTATAGGGCGCCACTTTGTCATAGCCATTTCAAAGTATTAGTGTCATCATAATCATCTCCCAGCTGAAGAAATCCTCTCTCAAAACCTGGCTTTCGTGAGCAAACGATTTTCTTCTACCCGAAACAGGTGAATACCAAGGAACCGCCAACATTACCCGGGCGAAATAAATAAAAATGTCTCGCATCTAGGAAAATATTGAAAGGTAGTTTTTAAACTTCCCGAGTGACTATAATTCGGAAATGCTTTTGCTCTGTTAGATGAGAAAATCCCCCCGAATATATATACATAAAAATATATTTTATATACATTTAATTGTTGGAAGCATATGCATGCAGAATATAGGAACCTCGGGGGCTTTTGCTACCACTTTTCCTCCTTTTCAGTTTAAGAGGGATTTTTTATGTTGTTGTTGTTTTTACTTATCCCAAGTGACCAATCACAGGTTGTTTAACTTGAGCCCCTGGATAAATAGAAACACATTACTGTTCGTGGTTAAGTTGCGGTCGGGCTCCTTTTTCCCTGCATGCAAGCGGCGTTTTAGACGAATATTTGTTAACTACTCATTAATGGCACGGAGCGCAGCGCGGAGGGCTGATTATGCCCCCCAGACGGAACCGTGCAGGACCGGCTCCCTGAAACCTAAAACAATCCACATGGCGAAATGACGTTAAAAGGGGCACACACACACGCATCACCCTCTACCTCTCGGGACTTGGAGCAAGATCGCGCTGCTTAAGAGCTAGGGGAGAGAGACAGGGAAGGAGAGAAAGAGAGATCTCGGGGAAATGGGCCAGATGCGAAAGCGCGTTTGGTTCAAATACTCTCCATAAACACGCCAGTGATGGAAACTTTGGAAAATGTGAGATGCTGAGTGAGGCAACGAAAAAAACCCAGATCTCCCTGTTTCCAGTCTCCTATTGATAAGGAACTGAGTGGGCATTGAAGGATCCGTCCCTGTCCTAAAGCAATTAGGATTCCTGAATTTCCCTGCACAGAAAAGAAAACAGGAGATGATTAGAAACTGAGAAGGAAGATGCAGAGGGCGGAGGGAGCAGTGGCGGCGGGGGGAGAATGGCAATGAGCAGGAAAATAAGGGGTGGGAAGAAAAATAATAATGGATGTGAATGCACGATCAGGGCAGACAGCGAGACAATTTTATCGTCCCCAACTTCGGGGTTAAAAGGGCTGCCTGGCCATCATCTTGGCCCCTTGACCCCAATGGCTGCAGTCCTAAGGAACCTTCTGATTCAGTTCCATGGAGAGCAGTGGGACTTGGTAAGTTAGGAAGAACAATCCCAACCTTTTATCATTTTAAAAATATAACCCATGTCCGGAGAGCAGCAGGATCTGGGCGAAATTCTCGTCGCCGGCAAATGTCTCTGCCCCGTACCCCGCGCAATATTGACTCCCTTTAGCCATAATAAATTAAATTAAATTCCCGTCGGCTCTCCATGGTGGGTGGGTGGTCCCCCCCCCAAATGAAAAGAGGGGAAATATATTGACCATCTTTCCCCGCTGTTATTTCTAGATTCCATATTATGTAGGTTCAGTAATAATAGAAAACAAAATCACCCACGGATTACAGTGGCTGGGTAAGGTATTGGCACTGGAGTGAAAGAAGGAATCTGCAAAACAATTCACGAGGTTGCTCCTGCTGCTGCTGAGGCTAATAATAATAATAATAATAATAATAATCATCTGCCGTTGCCTCTATGCCACTATCAAAGTCGCAAGTAGTAGAGAGCAACGGCGACGATGAGAGCACAATGTTTTGGGCCCCAATCCTTGGGCTTAGACTGTTTTAATTTACAAGGCACAACAGGTGCCTCAGCGGGCCAGAAGCTGGGTGAGAGCTAGCAAATGTTGCTTTTCCTTCGCTCTGGTTTCCCAAACAGAGACTTTCCGCTCACTCTTTCAGACGCTAAAAGCGAATCCCAGCATCTGGTGCAAAGTCGGGTCGAATCCATTCGACGTTTGAAATGGTGTTGATGTGTGTTTCCTACGGTCTGCCGCTAAGCAGCAACGACAACAAACACACACAAGCAAATATACAAACACGCAAACAAATGCACGAGTGCTTCGGCCTCCCAGTCCCTAAATACTGTAGAGTTGAGTTGGGACCTGTCCTGTTGGTTCTGAATGGACGAAGCTTGAGCCCGCACACTTACTTGCGAGGAAGCCCCATTGGGCGCAGTCGAGACCGGCGGCATCCTACACCTTGGGAGGAAGACTCCGCACTCTCTCGGTGCGCAATCTCTGCGGGGCATTTGAGCGCGCAAGGGAGCTGCGGGTGATGGCAGAGGGAGCGGTGTGTGTCTCTGTGTTATCTTCACAACAAGTTTGTGAGATAGGTTAGGCCGAGGGGATTGGGGCGGGGGTGGGAGAGAGAGAGGGGGGCGGGCCACCCGAGGAACTTCTTGAGCCTAGGATTGGAACCCAGGACCAGGAAGCAACTGCTCGCTTTGGCTGCAACAGAACTTTCTACTTCCAAGCAAGAAGGCGCTCCCGAAGCCGAGTCCGCGCGCAGGGGAAGCGGCTGCATGTCCACACCGGTGGCCGCTGTCAGGGAATCAGGAGCCGGAGGAGACCCGCCGGGAGAGGATCCGGCCTTGGCTGCGTTCCTTTCCAAGGGCAATGAGGTGGGAAGGGCATCCCACTCTAAACCCGCCGCTTTCGCTCGCTGGGACTGACTTTTCCCATCCAAGCAGCGCGCACACCCCTTGCTCGCCCCCAGCCCGCTTCTCCCTCCCCCCCCGGCGAGCCTGGGGGCAGCAATGCAAACGCAGCGGGACCCCCTTCTCGTAGAGCCGGTGTTTCCCCCTTTGGTGATGCCACCCAGGAAGCCCGATCCGGAGTCCTGCAGGGAAGAGGGGAGGGAGGGAGGTTGCAAACCGAAAAGCGCACCGCTTCGTTTTGCAAGATCAAGAAGGCGCGCGCCGGGCCCTTTTAGTCGCTCCACTTTCTGCCCTGATCTCCTAGACGGCGAGTGCGGTGTGGGATTCGCACCCCGACGAGCGGAAGGCGCTCTGCCCATGCTCGGAAGCTCTCTCGCCCCTACGCTTTTCTTAAAAGCTAGGAGACACTGGGTCGGAGCGACGCGCTCTAGGCCTTGGAAGGCTCACCGTTCGCAAGACCAGCCCTGGGGAAACCTGCGTGACCTTCCAAGACCTTTTCTGCTGGGCTCCACCGACGACGATTATCCCTGACCACTAGGCAGGCTGGCTGAACCGGGTGGGTGGGACACCAGGTAGTGAGAGGAGGACGCATGTAGAGGCAGGCAGCTAGTAGTCCGTGGCCAAGGCGGTTAGGCCCAAATAGATAAAATAAAATAAATAAATAGGTTTAAATAGACATGAGCTTCCGACTAAAATAAAATAAAATAAAATAAAATAAAATAAAATAAAATAAAATAAAATAAAATAAAATAAAAGTATCAGGCGGAATCACCCGGCGCCTGGGCAGTTTCCCGGCGCGTCGTTTCCCCGGCTTGTCAAGCTGCCTGGTGCGGCGGGCGCGCGCAACGCGGCCACTTACTTGCCAGCTTTGCGCAGCGCCGGCGCGCGCGCCCCCCCTTCCTCTCGCCCCTGCCCTCCTCTGCAGGGGTCCAGGCAGGACCAGAGGAAGCCGGCGAGGAGAGCAGGACGACTCCTGAGCACCGGGGACGGAGCCCGCAGGGTGGGCTGGGGGACACGAAATGCCTGCGGGGCGCTGGGCTGGGGGGCCAAGGCAGGGAAGCGGGGAGGTTAGCGGCTGTCCAGGTCCGCTTAGGAAGCAGCAGCAGCAGCAGGGAAACGAAGAGCTCCAGCGCCCCCTGGAGGCATCTGTTTGCTTTGCGGCTCGCGGAAGGGGCAGAAAAGGCTCAGGATAGCTCCCTAACACGTAAGAAAGAAGCGGCTTGGGCGGAGCTCCGGCTCACTCTTGCACTTCCTCGCTAACTGATACTAAGGCTGAGGATCCCCGGTTACTCTGATTAGGTTATTTTGTGCCCTTGCGGCGCGGGGAGTTGTGTGCATTTAAAACCACAGCACGAAAGACTAAGGATCCAAACCAGAGAGAATCGAGCCACTCTATAGAGACTTTTATCTACATAGATATTGATAAAGAAGGGCTCGGGACCAGCATTTCGCAGGACTAAGGGACAGCGCGATCCCCTCAGAAATAAATCCTGTGGAATTCAAAAGGGCTGAGTAGGACAGCACGCTCCAGTAAATGCCTACTCGGAAGTAAGCCGCACAGAGCTCGCTGGATCTTACTCCCAATAAAGTGCATTTGGGGTTGCAGACTGAGCTGAGTGCGCCTTGCTTTCCTGTGCTTGCAAGAAGGCTCATTGATTTCAGTGCCACTTAATTACTTCTTGAGTAAACGTGTCTTCGTTTGGACGCTGGCAGGGCATAGAGTTGATGTGCCAAGCGCAAAATGTCTACTCAGAAGTTAGCCCTATCAAATTCAATGGTGCTTACTCTCTGGTAAAGTGGGGTTAGGATTGCAGCCATTGAGTTCGGAGCGACTTACTTCTGAATAGACAATAGGATGGCATATCTGAGACAAGACAAAAACGCTGTTCTGAAGCAGCCCCGAAAGGATGCTCTGCAAGGATCGACGCCTACTGTGAAATAGGTGGAGGGATAGACGTTTGCAAAAGTATGCATTGCATGTAGAAAGCGCTTAGAAAAAAGCTTTATTCCCTCTCTCATAACCCTAAAACTCGTAAAAGGCGGTACAGTATATTTCTTCAGGGCAGCTCATAGTTAAACTATATAGGAGGTAGTGATGGCCCCCAACCTAAATGACTTTACAAGAGGCTTAGGTACATCCAAGGAAGAGGGGGGGCTATCGATTACTATTAGTTGGGAGGCAGCAATGCCTTGAGATCTTATGATGAACAGCGGTATATAAATCTAATAAATACTGTAAAAAGGAAACCACAGGAGGAGAGAGGGCTATTGCGCTCGAAGTCTGCTTGCGGGTTTTCCCACCGGCATCTGGGTGGCCACTGCGATACCACGACACTGGAGGAGGAGGAGGAGGGCCATTGGCCCGATCCAGCGGGTTTTTCTTCTGTTCTACGTTCTTAAGGTACCACAAGACTTTCCATGGGGACTGATTAGCGAATTGAAGGACAGACGGGGGAAAACAAGCCCTAAGGACAGAGCGAGGGCACCAACTGGGTGCGCCCGGTTATACAGAGTACTGCAGTAGCTCCTTGCCCTGCAGCCAATGACGCAAATGCTATTTCTCACTAGCCAACCCGGGACAAAGGTGTGGCAATTCCTACAGCAGGTGAACTCGTCTCCAGGTAAGGACCCAGAGCACAGCCCTCAGATTAGAACGCCTTTTGAGTTGGAGGGAGACGTGAGGGCCTAAGAAAGATGGGCGTGCATCCAGGCATGTGCAGAGTGCTTCTCCCTTTCTACAAACCCGGCCCTGCTCAGACACCTGGAATCAAGAGCAAGGTCGCACCTCTGGCTGAACTCCAGCCCCCTTCAGTTTTAAAACCAAGCTCTGATTACCTGAACTTCCCTTTCCGAGTTGGGTCTTATTAACCCCCCTGAGTTCCTTTCTAAAAGGGGTATCGTGACAGCTCTTTTACTCTCTTTATAATACAAATAAAAATGTATTTTTAAAATATTTGGATACGGTTAAATATAATAAACACACGTGGCTGTTTTTTAGTACAACAGGAGCAGGACCGTGGTCTCCGACTAAGCCATACTCAGACCCACTGAAATCAAGTTAGCCACGACTAAGGCAATGGGCCTACTCTGAAAATGACTTACGCTAAGCGTGCCTACTCAGAAGCAGGCCCTACTGAGCTCGAGAGGGTTTACTCCCAAGTAAATACCCGTAGAAATAAAAGTCGCAACACAAGGCTTACTCCCTTAGGAATTAAGCCCATTATACACAGCGACCTGAATTCGAAATAAACACGCATAGAAAAGAACTGTGAAGAAATAACCATTACATATACACGTGTGAAAGCAAACAAATTAATCGGACTGTCCTGTCCTACTTTGATGGCGCTGTAGCAACAATCCAATACAGTATAGATGCTCTGGCGTCTGTTATCCCGTTTTTTGCTACCAATTTTTCCCTATAGCAACATGATTCAGGGCTAGTTTATGCGTGGGTTTGAATAAGTGTCAAAATGTATAAAGCTGTAATGACTGAAGGCAAAATGGCCTCGGCTCATTTGCCCAGAGGGACACCCGTGGACTGCAGCTCAGTTCATCCCACGTTGTCTTTTGAATGGACCTGTTGTCTCCGCTGAAGCTTTGCGCGTTTCCCAGATGCGTTTCTGCTTGGGAGGTTGGATCTAGGTCTCAGCGCGTGGAGCTCGGCTGAAGCCTCTGCTGCGCAGACCTCAAAAGTTCGCGCTTCCGGCAAAAACTCCCAGCGCGACAGCCTGGGAACCAAGACGCTGCAGAGGTCCCATCTGCTCCCTAACCTGCTTCTGGTCCATTTAATCCAGATTCCCGGCTTCTGCAGCAACTCAAACGGAGATTCTTAGAAGAATCTCCACGCTTTCGATTTCATAGCGCTGCCAAGCTGCGTTTGAATAAAAACTCTCAAACTACTTGCCCAAGGAAAAACAACATTAAACCACATTTGCTCGTGGCTTAAACACCCGTGTTAGGTCACTAAATAGGGTTTATATTTTCCCATCAGGACTCGCGCAGAGTTAGATGATTTTAAGCCAGTATGGTGGTCACAAGTGCTCTCTGCCCATGCTCAGATACGCTCTCCATATATCCCAGAACTGTGCTCTCATGCGGAAAACAGACTATGTGGTTGGGCGCTGGTACAAATCAAGCCCTTTGAAGAAGAGAAGAGTTTGGATCTGATATCCTGCCTTTCACTCCCTTTAAGGAGTCTCAAAGCGGCTAACATTCTCCTTTCCCTTCCTCCCCCACAACAAACACTCTGTGAGGTGAGTGGGGCTGAGAGACTTCAGAGAAGTGTGACTGGCCCAAGGTCACCCAGCAGCTGCAGGTGGAGGAGCGGAGACGCGAACCCGCTTCCCCAGATTACGAGACTACCGCTCTTAACCACTACACCACACTGGCTCTCAATAATTTTGACACCTAATAATTTCATTTACCCAGCTGAGACTTTTCTGAAGCAACTCGATTTGCGTCTCAGGTCTCTGCCCCGCAGTAGGTCTGTCTGGTTAGGTTTTGAAGCAAGAGAAACAATATCCGTTCCCATATTAAGATGGGAGGGGGCTTTTAGACCTTTAAGTCCCCAATCTAAAATTACTTAAGTGTATTACTGTTCTCATAGACCTGTGTGTGTCGTGAAATCAAAAGAAAACGAGGGATTCAGAGCTTGGAAGAAGCGGTGCCCTTCTTTCAACTTACACGAGGGCGACAGCTGATTATTCACACATGCCCAGACGGCTTGCCAAGTCGCCCGGTGATACAGGGCGAAATACCTCTTAAGGCTCAAACACCACGTGTAGCCTCTTTCATTAAATCATTGCTGTGCTTTTCAGGGGGAAGGTTCACACATTTAGCTTGCAGAAGTGTCGGCGATTCAGAGATGAGAGAGCAAAAAACCGAGAGGCGTGTCTGACGCAGGCTGCGGTCTTCAGCACGACGGGACCCAATCCCATCCGTGTCGCATATAGGTAATTCTGGGTTTAGTGGTTTGACGGCTCCTCCCTTTAAGGTGACCCATGTGCATTACTTCAATTGCGAAGCACACCGTTAACATTTATCTTTTCCCCAGCCGTCCCACTGCTTCTTCGTTCCCGAAATTGCAAACCCCGAATTAAAAAAAAAGAAGCACTCTGAGCACACACACAGCTTCTCCTTTTGCTCTCGCATAAATCATCGCACTCTGTAGATACTAGAGGAATACAACTGAGTTGCTTCTGCTGCCCCGAGGCTAAGCACATTTATGATTTCCCTTAATACTCCCGTCTTTCCTCCCAGGAGCTCAAAGGGGGCCGACACGCGGAATGCCCGCTCTCCAGTTTTATCCTCACAACAACAGCCCAGCGAGGAAGGCTAAGCGGAGAGAGACTGTGTCTGGCCCAAGGCCGCCTAGAGAGCTTTGTGGCTGAGTGGGGGATTTGAACCTGGGTCTCTTAGGTGGCAGCACCAATTTGTTGTAGAAATAATAAAACGTTTTTAAAGTAAAAAATAACACAAGGAGCGTCTCCATCCCTGACGATGAAGAAATAAAAGATGGGGTGGACCAGTGGACCAGATGTTGAGGGCGGGCCTGTTTGCCTGCTCCCATCACCTGGCATTGTTGGTCCCGAGGTGCAGCAGCGGACCTTCCCCGGTCTGTAGGGTTCTTCTTCTTCTTCTTCTTCTTCTTCTTCTTCTTCTTCTTCTTCTTCTTCTTCTTCTTCTTCTTCTTCTTCTTCTTCTTCTTCTTCTTCATTTATCTGGCTTCCCCAGCCACTCTGGGCAGCTTCCAACAAAATATTAAAATACAGTAATGCGTCAAACATTAAAAGCTTCCTTAAACAGGGCTGCCTTCAGATGTCTTCTAAAAGTCTGGTAGTTATTGTTCTCTTTGACATCTGGTGGGAGGGCGTTCCACAGGGCAGGTGCCACTACCGAGAAGGCCCTCTGCCTGGTTTCCTATAACTTGGCTTCTCGCAGTGAAGGAACCGTCAGAAGGCCCTCGGCGCTGGACCTCCGGGTCCGGGTAAAACGATGGGGGTGGAGACGCTCCTTCAGGTATACTGGACCGAGGCCGTTTAGGGCTTTAAAGGTCAGCACCAACATTTTGAATTGTGCTAGGAAAGGTGCTAGGAGCCAATGCAGGTCTTTCAAGACCGGTGTTATGTGGTCCCGGGATGGGACTGAGTTAGGAACAAACAGGACTAACACCTTCTTCACCCAGAAAGGAGACCACAATTTCCCCCGGGATATTCAAATTCTCGACTTCAGTCGAGACACCCCCACGGGAAGAAGAGGAGCGACTGCAGATTGCTCTTGGTCCCAAACTAAACTGCTACTTTTACTCTGGAAAATCCCCAGCGCCTTTATTACCACCAATGAAAATGTAACAAACCAGGGAGCAAGCTTCTGAGACTATCAGAACTCTTCGCTAGGCGGGGTGATGCTCAGTAAAGCTGGAAGAGGGATGGCGATGAGAAAAAGTTTGGCTTGATCTTGAAGCCTTCATGTCTACATGACTGGAGATCAAGTTTTGCTCTATACAGTCTTAGAAGGGGCGTGGTTATGGCGAATGTAAATAAGCTCCTGCGCCGCAGAATCTGTCACTACAGCTAAAATCCTCGCCCACCTGGCCGCCTCTTTCCCGAAAGGAAAAAAGCTCCCGGAACAGCCCGCAGCTTCCCTATATAACTCATCCTTTGATGCCCAAATGAGTCCAGGCGGAGTATCTGGATTTACACGTATTTCCTGCGTTCGAGTTTCTGGTGAAGTCAAATCCCGGGAACTTTGTAGTTACTTGCCTTTCCGCGCTTGTTGCTCCTAACGTACCACTCTACTGAACAATCCAGATCGACGTCAGACCCCCGTTAAATCGAATCGCTTGCCTTTAAGTTGCTTCCCACGTCCTTCGAGAGCAAAACCTAAGAATGCAGGCTTTACATTGCGAAACGTGCATTACAGGCTGCAAGAGAGCTTTGCTACTTTAATTCAATTTATTGAGTTTTCTAAACAACAACATTTGTATAATCTCTGGACCTCGTCCCAGGAGCATGAAAATATTTTAGGTTTATTTATTCCTATTGGGAAAGGAAGACATGGAAAGGGCTGCTTTCTTTTACCGTGAACCATGAATTCGAAGCAAGTCTCTCCTAACTCCTCCGCCAGCCCCGCGCCCCCCATACTCGCCAAAGGCGTGGATTTGATTAGCACCCGTTCCGCGCCCCTAATTCTACACTAACCATTTGGATAGCTGTGCGCTGTTAATCCTTCTGAATGTACCATTCGGACCAAGATCACCCACAGACCATTCCTAAATAGATTTTCACCGAGTTCAGTGGGATTTGTTTCCTAAATATACTGCAAACCTAAGCAAGTCCTATGGAAATCCTGAGTAAACTTAGCAGGGAGCGACCTGCAAGTAGATTTCGGGCAGAGTTCCAGGAGCGCAGCCCTCCCGAACCTGCAGCTGCGTCTTGGCTCAGGGGGAAAACACAGCCGAGGGCGAATGTGAGATCCGTTTACGAATCATAATCCATACATTCTGGTAGCATTGCTTTACGAGAATTGGGCTCCGGGAGCCTTGCGCTTTTTGCGCTCAGGTAGGAATTTCCCTGGGTCTGGACTTCAGAGAGGCCCAGCCTGGAAACAAGTCGATGTGGGAAATGGGAAAAGCGAAGCGAGGCTCCGCAGTTTTATCCCGTCCGATCCCACCTTCAATTTTCTCTCCTTTAAGAGTCGAGGAAAAGAGAATCTGCGAAGCAGGTTGAATACGGAGAGCACTAGGAATTTAATCTTTGAACACCCTTGCAGACAGAGAGCCACAAGGTAGTTAAACGGGACGGCTGGGATTCGAGAGAGCTGAAACCCAAACTGTAGTTGCCCTAAAGTGGTCTGTGCGCAGAACTAAGAAAAGAAGATTAAAAAAAAATCATTGATGGACAAATACTTGTTTTATGCAAAAACAAGGCGATGCAACTATTTAACTTCGTTAGGTTGCTGATTTGCTGCTATTATTATTATTACAGTTCTTCCTATCCCTTAAAATCTTCGGAGATTAAGGATCTAGTTTTTGCCTGGTGGATTAGCCAATTAAAATGGCCACGGGACGCCAAAGCACCTGACTATTTCACGATTTTTTTATTACGGAGTCCACAACCACAGCAGTGGAAAGAGGAATCCGATCTAAAGAGAAGAAAAAGAGAGCGAACGTAACAAAACTTTCTAAATGGGGTGAAACAGTTCAGATCAAAATGTTAATTTAGGCGTTAAGGAATCAATGCTTCCAATCACTGGACTGATGCTCTCCTCCCCAGCGTTTATGAATTATGGAGACAATAAAAACGATCGGCATTTGGTAGCCACGACCTTCCTTTGCTCCACACGTTGCTAAATCACTTCAGATATGCTATATGAATCTTAACCGATCAGCTGATTAATGCCATCTTAATCTCGGCCCATAATCAGCTGGGCGGCTACGGATCCATCCCAGGACAAACAAGCCGAGATGAACGTTATGCGTGTATGGGATGATGAGGAGCGAAGTATTTTGGGCACCTTATCTGATGGAAGCCCTGCGAGTCTCTGCACGCCTCCTGTTATTCGCTTAAGCGACTTTCACCGAGAGAAACAAGTTGAGGACGTAGCATTGGACGTATAGAAAGGGGCGAGCAGCCAATCGCGTGAGACGTCTCAAGTTCTCCAGGCTTCCTGGCTTCTGCTCTTGGGGTTGCAGAGATGTTGCAGGAGGCAACTCTGACCATTGTACACCTTATGCACCCGTGCTTTGGTTATTATATTCGGATGTGCAGAGCCCACAACTCCAGCAGGGAGATGCAGAAAGTCCACATTCCCTGGTCCTCCTGATTCCAGCTCTTACCCACGGCGAAGAGATCCGGTAGAATTTTGTTCGCGTTGCGCACAAATATTGTTTTGAACAGTATAACAACGCAGGGGATACCGCTTGTTCCACGTTCCACAGCACAAGGGGCAAGGCGAGTCTCTCCACTGTTGCCATTTGGGTAAAAGTTTTTCATTCTGCAGCGGGAAGTGGAATCGCTCAGCAAAAACAATGTTGCTAAGGAAATCGTTGCAAGTTTCAGCGCGCGCCCTGTCTGAATTTATGCCACCCCCCCCCCCCACAATTCAACATACTGTACTAGAATTAAACAAAAAGAAAAGTTGGGTAACATCATGCAACGTGGAAGGCTCTGATTATTTGTTTGCTTAGGCACTTGATTTGTTAGGTTTACGGTTTGATTGGGTATATGGTGGAATAGTTTTCATGCCACTTTTATCAGGTCCTCCTGGAAGTAACTTCAATGGGAATCAATGCCAATTTCAAGCAACGTCAAGTAAAGATGTAAAAAGCTTGAGGTGCGGGAGACATGTCACAGCTACATTTCCTAAATTATTTGTAAAAATCCTCAGAAGTCGGATAGCTGGTGTATAGGATGTGGCTTAATTATTATTTTTTAAGCATCATTCCTCCCAGAACAACTGCATCCAAGGGCCACTCATATGTTACATGTTTTCTGCTCCCTGCGTACAATCACCTCCACTCACATCTATTTTTTCTGAATATGCACATACCAGAAACCACCTTTGGTCTCAGCTTTGCAGCATGTGTGCCCTCCATGTGCATCTTGCAAACTCTGTGCTTGTGTGATAATCATACATGACAACCTACATATGTTTTGCATGCTTCTATTCTAGAGGGTAGTGATTCTAATGGAGGAAATTTATAAGTGCTGTGCAAATGTAACTATGGTATTTTAAGTGACTTTAAATGTTATGGGGGAAAGCAAAAGTATGAGTGGCTAACATATAAAATTGTTTTTTTTTTTTTTGCATATAATAACATCTGAAGAGGGAACTCAGGACTTCTCTCCCACTGTGAGGGACTAATGATTGCTTTTCCTTTGAGAATGAAGCTTTAAAAAGGGGGATTGAAGTAGATAGGGTTGCTTTCTCCACCCAGAGGTGCAATTAGACTACTGTGGACTACTTTTAGACCTAATGCATTTATGAGAGGGGCCTCTTTTAATGATAATGTCTATTATTCCACTTACTTCAGAAATTACTCTGAAAGCAGCTGATCATTTTCTGCATGCATTGGCTTTAAATTATTGCAATTTCTAATTGATCATTTCATCTTCTTTATAAACCACTTTGAGGCTTTTGTACAATCAAACAGCATATAAAAATTTAAAAATAATAGTAATAAAATAAAATAATCCAGTACTAAATTTGAGGGCATTTCATGTTTTTTTGGAGAGAGAGGGCCTCAACATCTGCCTCAAAGTCCTGCCTTGGTGACACTACTATCTCCACCTACTGTTTATTCTTATAGGATCACCTAGAGCAGCTTCCCGCATTATATTCCCAAGTTTTCCTACTTCTTTTTTTAATTTTTATTAAAGATTTTTGTTGATTTACAAAAGTGTGCAATGTCTCTCTCATATTTTTTCCCCATGTAACATTTTTATAAATCAGTTTCATTTGTTGAGACATTAGGAAGAAAAGGGGGAAAGAGGTGGAGGGGGGGAAAGATGGGTGGGGGTGGGGTCAGGTGGTGATGTTTCTATTTTAGTTACTATATGTAGGGTTTGGTGTCAGCATTGCTTGGGCAGGTTCTTTGCTGTTCACTTGTGTTCCTTTGATGGTGAGAGAGGTTGTGGTTGGCCTAGGGTGTGGTTATTAATTTGTGGTCGGCTGTGGTGGTATTTGTTTTGTTTTCCTAGTTCTAATTCATTTACGTACCCAGACTCTGATTCTGCTATGCTATGTACCTCCTGAGAGGCCATGGTCATACTGTGAGTTTGCATTCCAGGAGAGAAAAGTTTGAAATCTACTCGATTGAAGAGAAACAAGATTATCATGAAAAGTACCGTATTTTTTGCTCTATAAGACGCACCAGACCACAAGACGCACCTCGTTTTTGGAGGAGGAAAACAAAAAAATATATTCTGGATAGCAGAAGCCAGAACAGCAAGAGGGATCGCTGCGCAGTGAAAGCAGCAATCCCTCTTGCTGTTCTGGCTTCTGGGATAGCTGCGCAGCCTGCATTCGCTCCATAAGACGCACACACATTTCCCCTTACATTTTAGGAGGGAAAAAGTGAGTCTTATAGAGCAAAAAATACAGTAGATATGGTCAACAAAAGTAGTCATGTTGGTCCATTATTAAGTAATTAGAGCTGATCTAAATGTCGTGGAATGGTGAACAAACTTTTATTTATATCTTTATTTTTTCCTGCCCTCTACCATAAGGTTCCTGGGCAGGTTAAAACCATAAACAGAATACACAGATATATCATAAGATGAAATGAAAACATATACAACCATAAAACCAAGTGTTAAAATAATTTAAAATCCATATATAAAATAATTAAGAACAATCCATATATAAAAAAAATACAAACATTTAAAACCACTTCCACATTTTAAAAAGTTAAAAATAGTTCCAATATGAATAAGGTATGGGATAAAGATCTCCACTTGAAAGGCTTGCTGAAAAAGGAAGGTTTTCACTAGACGCTGAAAATACCACAGAGACGGCACCTGTCTAATATATAACAGGAGGGAATTCCAATGTGTAAAGTGTAGGTGTCTCCACACTCAATTCCTAATCCCTGTAATCATCAGAATGGACCTCCTAATAAGGTGATATCTGCAAGAGGCCCTCACCCCACAGAGTGACTGTGATTGACTGGGTATATAAGGGCTGAAACTTTCAAGTTCTCCTGAACATTTATTAAGAATAGATGCCGTTTTGCTTAACATCCAAGGCTGAAGTAAAGTTATGGAAAAGGGGAAACCTCGCTGTTACATTTTGGTTGGTCCTAATGAAAGTATTACCCTACTGTGGTTTATGAGTGAGCATTTTTAATAGCTCTAACAGCACAGCTATTCCTTCTAAGCTTTCAGTCTAAAAATACCGGTAATATTAGCAGGACTAAGCCTTAGTTGGTCATGAATACTTATTGATTTCTCAGTGGAGGCTAAGTATGCCTTTCAATCTTATTTTCCAGAGGGGTAGCCCTGTTAGGCTGCAATCCTAGCCTCACTTACATGGGAGCAAGCCTCACTGAAGTCAAAAGGATTTACTTCTGAGTAGATGGGATTAGGGCTGCACCAGGGGTGTCAACTTGAATAATATATTTTAGGAGGAGGCAGGTAATCAGTCACAAGATTCAGCACACAAACACCATTTGAGTGGCAATGCCCATCAACTTTGGGGGCCCTAGCCCCCTCAAATATTTTATGGAGGGGGCAAAGGGACCTTGGCCCCTAGGAGTTGGCTCCTGTGGACTGCACGGTTAGCTGGTTTCAGCAAAACCAACAGAATCTTGGGACACTAGTTTAAAGACTAGTAAATTTACCATGGCATAATCTTTCATGGGCTAGAATCCACTTTATCGTATGTTTCAGTCTTGTTTCTTCTGGATACAGGGATAGATTTATAAATGCATAAACAGCAGAGTCTTTTGGCTCTTTAAAGAGCAACAAACACATTACGGCATAAACGTTTGTGGAACAGATTTCATCTGATGCACAAGGCGTTATCCTGAGTAACACATGGTGGTGAGGATTATAATTTTCCCTCTGGTCTACCTGGCTCTTTCATTCAGTATGCAGAAGCAGGAAATGAAACCTCTCACAACAACCTGAACTGGCTTAACACTGAAATGTAAGGAAAACCCCATCCTTTTCATTCATTAAAATGCCATCCACTATGCAGTGACAGAAAACCACATCTAGGAAGCGAATAGGGATGATATGTATTGCTAACTCCCCCCCCCCCCCAGTTAGATGTACAAGGACTTCTGAAGTGTAGATCAAAGCGGCTGCAAAAAAAGAAAGTGATCTAGGAATGAATGAGCAGAAGAAAACATAAATCCAGTCAAAGTTTCATCTGCTCTCTTGTTATCAGCAGTGTTTGAAAGTGGGGTTGTTTTGAAGTCGGCAGCAGGTTTTCTGCACTATCGGAGCTTTTAATGTGCCCCCAAATATCACAGAGGTTTCCGTTTCATATCAGAATAGCACATGTTTGTTGCCACTGCAATTATTAATTTTAACTCATCTCCTACTTTCCCTCTGGGCCCCTTAGTTACATCTGGTGTCTCAGTATGAGTGAACAAGATGACCGGTACTGATAGGAGCAGGGAGACTGCAGATCTTCATGTTATTTGTGGAAAAGCTAGCCAAGGCTATTGGCTGATTTATGCGGTGGCTACAATTTCACAGGGCAAGGTTCTCTAACACTATTTTTCTAATTCACATCACCTTCAACCTGGAGGGGGTCAAATTTCTACCTCTTATTGTTGCAGCTGCAGGTTTCTGACACTGAAGTCAAACTCCAGTTCTCAGATAAAGTAACTCCATCTCCTTAAAGAAGAAGTTTAAATATTTTGTATGAAAGGAGAGTGGACCAATCATTACAGAAGTGTCTTGATTTAAACTGAAAAGAACTGTGGCTAGTTATTTCAGACTGCTGGTATAAAGTAATACAAAGAAGAATAAAACCGGAAGGAACACAGAACTGAGATGAAAGGAAGATGGACAATCAGCAACATATTGATCAGGAATTACTTAAAGACATGTAACCAGCAGCCCCACTTCCTGAATACATAGATTGCACACAAATATTAATTTTTTGGACACCATTTCCCACCTGCTGCTTCTTCCTGAATTCCTTGTATGGATGATCCACAGGCTTAAGAGTGTAAGGGGAGCCCTGCAACACCATCAGACCCAAGGTCTATCTAGTCCAGCATCCTCTTTTCTGCAGTGACCAACCAAACAAGACAATGCCTCTGAACAAGGAGGTACTCTACAGCTATACCAATAGTTACTGATGGCCTGATTCTCCATTAATTTGTCTACTCCCCTTTTAAGATGTAGTGATGTACATCTTGGATGTGACATCTTGTGGCATAGCATTCCATAAACGAATTACGTGCCATGTCATGAAACACAGTCAGATGAACTGAATGATCCCAGTGATGGCATTTTGAGTTTACATTAGCAGCAGACATAAACTTGCTACGAAATCCCTGCAGGAGGAGCACACCGTACGCTACATACAATCACACTGGAACTCTGAGTTTGTTAAATAAGAAAGCAATGTTTATTACCGGAAAGACAGTGGTACCTCAGGTTACATATGCTTCAGGTTACATACGCTTCAGGTTACAGACTCTGCTAACCCATAAATATTACCTCAGGTTAAGAACTTTGCTTCAGGATGAGAACAGAAATCGTGCTCTGGTGGCGCAGCGGCAGCAGGAGGCCCCATTAGCTAAAGTGGTGCATCAGGTTAAGAACAGTTTCAGGTTAAGAACAGACCTCCGAAATGAATTAAGTACTTAACCTGAGGTACCAGTTCTTGGAGATGCCTAAAGCCATGCTTGCTCTTGCGCATTAGGCTGGAGAGATTCAAATATGTCTCTTCTCATGAGGAAGGCATGATGATGATGAAGAAAGAGGAAGTGAAGAAGGGAGGTCAGATCAGCAACCCTAAGAGTGTCAGTTTAACACTGAAGGAAGATCAAGAGGTCAGCATGGGAAGGACAGTCTAAGAAGCGAGAAGGTTTCTCTCTTCTACCCTCCCCAAGCACGTATATCACCCAACAGTGCAGAGTGGCACACCTGACACTCACAACAACCAGGTTCTATTATAATAAGAAAGTCTGAAAGACCTCTCTCTTTCTCCACTTTCACTATGCATAAATTTATAATGTCTCTACTTTGTTGCATTTTCTTAAATAGACTAAAAAGTCTCCCATGATTTAGCTTTTCCTCTTGTGGAAGATGCTCTGGTCCCTAATAACATTGGCTTACTTTTTATGCACTTTTCCTAGCTCTACAATAACCTTTTTGAGAAGAGGCATCTAACTGGACATAGCATTTGTTAAGTGTGGCCACACCACAGATTTGTATGAAAACATTGTATCAACAGTTACATATTTGTTCCCTTTCCTAAAGACTCCTAGGATGGAATTAATCTTTTCCACATGTATTGCACTCTGGACAGCATTTTAGCTGAGCTTTCCACCATAGCTCTTAATTTATTTCAAACATTGTAACTCTGGTCTTAAGCCAAGCAAGGCTGCCAGAGCACCTTACGAATGTCAGTGGTGAGACAATCCCTTCTCATAGGCTTACAATATAAAAGACACAACTCAGAAGGAAAGGGAATTGGGAGGGAGAAGGAGTAAAACAGCAAGCTCAGACACTAGCTTTTAGTTACAGAGTTCTTATAACAACAAGTTGGAATAGAATGGCTAGTCACAGTTCAGACTCTGTCTTGTCTTCTCTGCTCTTAGCTAACTGGGGTTAGGTCTGCATTCTAAATTAGGATTCCCTCTCCCCCAAATTTTACACCTACCTTAATAGTCCAAACACCATTAATGTGTGATAATTAAGAACAAAAATCTGCACAAAATATCCATGATGGGACTAAAAAAAGTGTGTAATTTTAAAAATATTTTAAAAGAAAACTTGTCTCCCCCCCCCCATGGACTACAGGCTGCTTGTACATTGCAAATCAGTGTGTGTTATGGGCAACCTGTGGCTGTTATTGCTTTAGAGCTGGATTAATTATGAATCAGCAACCATTCTATCAGTCATAATGGCCAATGTGAAAGTAAGGGACAGCCAAGTACAAATGATCAGTTTCAATATAATCCTAAGGTTCTTCAACAGTTTGTTTCAATCAAACCTAATTTTTGTGTGAAAGATTGAAGGGCAATCTCTTCCCTGAAGAGCCTTCAGATTCTGATTGCAACAGTATTATTTATAACCAGGGTTAAGGATGTACATGTTAAGATAAGCTTGCAAGGTTATTTTGTGTTTGACAGGGCGGTTGGAATTTACCCCCTCTGAGGAGAAATAAAAAGGAGAGGAAGAAATATGCTTCTCTTATCTCCAAGATAAAACCTTGAATAAAATGCCAACAGCTTATCTTCAGCTCTACTGACTATTTGGAAATACAAGAACCTGAAATATTAACTTGACATCAAACCATGTATAATTCACAATCTATATACATTAAATATAATTTAAAGGCAGTTAAGAACATAACAAGAGCCTGATGAATCAGGCAGGTAGCCCGTCTATTCCACCATCATGTTCTCACTGGGGCCAACCATAGGCCTATGGGAACAGTGTAAGCAAGACCTAAGTGGAATATTACTCTTCCCTTCTGTGGTTACCTATCTCATATTAAAACTGCTAATTTTCTTCTTGGCAGTATTTCTTGTAGGGGTGGAGTAACCTTTTCAAACCGAGGGCTGCATGTTGGAGGAACTGGACATGGAGGAAGGGGTTAATTTCCTTAATGAGGATAAATCACCCCATGGTCTGAGCTAAGTCAACAGGTGCAAGATCAGCCAAGTCAGTTGCTATACAGTGGTACCTTGAGTTACAAACGCTTCAGGTTACAAACCCTGCTAACCTGGAAGAGTTACCTCGAGTTGAGAACTTTGCCCCAGGATGAGAACGGAAATCGTTTGCTGGCGGCCCAGCGGCAGCAGGAGGCCCCATTAGCGAAAGCACGCCTCTAGTTACAAACAGTTTCAGGTTAAGAATGGACCTCCAGAACGAATTAAGATCGTAACTAGAGGTACCACTGTAGTAACAACCTAGTGTTGTCTATATAAGTGATTAAGGTGAGTCATTTCACTAGCGTCTGTGGTCTTGCGCTGTGTGTTGGGATCAGCCAGTGAGCCCCCTCCCCCTGGGAGTCTGTGATTTGGAGTCTGTGTTACGTCTTGAAGCTGGAGCAACAGAAATACTTTCTGCTTGCATCTGCCAAAGTCAAAAGCCGACAAGCGCTCTCTCTCTCTCTCTCTCTCTCTCTCTCTCTCTCTCTCTCTGTGTGTGTGTGTGTGTGTCTGGAACTGTATCTTCTATAGCAGTAAACTATTTTGGACCTTGAGCTGCCTTTGTGTGGTGATTGGAACTTGGGCAACTTTTGCTACATGGGTATTTAACCCAAAATCCCCACACTGCATTCCCTTCTGAGGGCTATGTGTCAGTAGCATATGACACCAGAGGCAAAAGTGGGCAAAACAATGAATGTAAAATTTATCCTTCAGGCTCAGTAGGCTAGTTTTGACAACCCTCTCTAGCCCATCCATTCATGTCAAGTGTTCAGGATCACAGCTTTTCACGTGATATTTAAAATTGACGTCAGCACTTGTATATTCTCAAAGTTTTGCTTCGGAGTATTTCAGATGACTCCTGTAACAGAGGTTTTCATACACACTCCAATCCCCTGGAGAGATTAACCCCCCCCCAAAATAATTAAGTTTTCTAATGTGATACTTGGAGTCACTGCAATATCCGTGAAGACAGGAAGAATACTTTTGTCAAATGGCCCTGCAACCCTGCAAGAGGATGTGGCAGTAACTTCTTGACCAGTTTTCTTTGCTCATCCTCCCATCTCATCTCCCGAAAATCAAGCTGAATATAATTTTGCTATATGGGTGCAGTGGGGTGAGGAATGAGGTGGGGAGGAAGCCACACTTACTTCCATTACTCCTCTTGGAAAAGCAAGGTTTTCCATATTGCAACCATGGAGCCCTAAAACAGGATGAAATTGGCACAGGCATTCAAAAATGAAGAAAAAACGCAAAAAAACTGATCATATGTTGTACTGTACAAATTGTTACAATGCTTAGAGATTCTTTTGTTTAAAGGTAGGACACAACTTCAGAGTAAGTTCCCTGTCAGCAAGCAGAAGCTCATTTCATCACTTAGGCAGCAGTCATACATGCACTGAACTCAGCAGGGCTTACATTGGAGAAGTGTAGCATTGCACTGTTTACACAAGATGCCAGGAAAAGTTCTGTGCCAAATTCCCCCCGGAGAAAAAGTGGACGATCCCTTTGCTCTTACAGCCATGGCCAAACTTGGCCCGCCAGATGTTTTGGGACTAGAATTCCCATAATCCCTGACCACTGGTTCTGTTAGCTAGGGATGATGGGAGTTGTACTCCCAAAACTTCTGGAGGGCCAAGTTTGGCCATGCCTGCTGGTCTAGCACCTTTATGAAACAGAATCTTTCTAGCACTATCCTAAGTCTTATTTACTCGCAGAAGGGCCACTACATTCAATGAAGCTTAACTTTCCAGCAAGTGTCTGATGGTAGCCATAACTAAGGATTAACCCACCAATAGATCACCATAAGATCATGGCCACAATCCCATCACCTCCTGGCAAATAGAAGGGGAAGAAATGGAGGCAGTGAGAGATTTTACTTTCTTGGGCTCCATGATCACTGCATATGGTGACAGCAGCCACGAAATTAAAAGACACCTGCTTCTTGGGAGAAAAGCGATGACAAACCTAGACAGCATCTTAAAAAGCAGAGACATCACCTTGCAGACAAAGGTCCGTATAGTTAAAGCCATGGTTTTCCCAGTAGTGATTTTTGGAAGTGAGAGCTGGACCATAAAGAAGGCTGATCGCCGAAGAATTGATGCTTTTGAATTATGGTGCTGGAGGAAACTCTGGAGAGTCCCATGGACTGCAAGAAGATCAAACTTATCCATTCTTAAGGAACTCAGCCCTGAGTGCTCACTGGAAGGACAGATCCTGAAGCTGAGGCTCCAATACTTTGGCCACCTCATGAGGAGAGAAGACTCCCTGGAAAAGACCCTGATATTGGGAAAGATGGAGGGCACAAGGAGAAGGGGACGACAGAGGAAGAGATTGTGGGACAGTGTTCTCGAAGCTACTAACATACCGTAAGTTTGACCCAACTGCGGGAGGCAGTGGAACACATGTGGCCCAGAATACTACATAATCCAACATGCACCGGTTCACGCAGGGACCCTAGCGACGCAAAGGGGACGTTCCCCACTTGCGTGTCTCCGTCATGACGCACTCTGCTCGCCACCCCCCCCCCCACTCCCCTTGCGTGCCACTATAGCAAACGCTCCCGCTTCGCTTCCAGCCGACGTAAAGTGTAACTTTCTCTTCCGTCTTCTGGGTTTCCCGATTGATTTTCGGGGAGGCCAATGGCCGCTTCGCATCTCTTATGCCTCAGCCAATAGTGAGGCTGGGTGGGCGGCGCGTTCCGTCCCAAGCAGCAAAGGCCCCGTCCTGTGCGTAGCGCTGAAGTCAGGCAGCGGACGCGGCGCGAGGGGAGGGTCGCTTTTAAAGGGCCAGCTGCGGAAGGAAAGTTGTCCGGAGAGTTTCTGTTAGGTCCTGTCAGAGGGGTAGATAAACGGCGCCTCGCCTTTGGTGGGCTGTGGGGAAGGGGGGCGGGAATAATCCCAGGAGCCGCCGGCCGCAGCCATGGAGCAGGCAGCGCCCAAAAGGTAACGGCCGAGGGCCTCCCCGGTTCCCGAGAGGCCGCGGGAGCGGGCGGGGGCGAGGTTTATTTTGGGCGCAAGGGAGGAGGAGGAGGAGGCCAGGCTAGGCCGCACCGCGCAGCTCCCGGGCGCCTCCCTTGAGCGCTCCGGCTCCGGGTTCCCGGGGAGGCTTCCCGGTGGATTCGTCCCCTCTGGCCACCATTTCCTCCCCGCACCCCCCTGCTGCCAGGCCTCCCTCGGAGGAGGGATCCTGACTGTGTGTGTGTTTCAAAGGTACACTTCGCCCTCCCACATCTATTATAGCATTAGCTAAGCGTCGATGGACGCCCCATCATTGCCACAGTTATGCTGTGTGAATGCGTGTAAATACACGTGTACATTTCCCCCTCCCCCAAGCCGATGCCCCATGTGGGAAAGCAGTGGATGCCCCATCATGTTAAACACACACAGGCACACATGCACACACACAGGCACACATGCACACACACAGGCACACATGCACACACACAGACACACATGCACACACACAGACACACATGCCCACTAAGAGGCATGATGGCCTGGCTCATGCCTTCCCCAGATCTCTGTGCCTCAGAGTGGCACAGGTTTGGGTTAATGTTTCCAGGTAGGCACTAGTAACCTGGGATGTGTACTTCTTGCCTTCATAGCAGGAATTGTGGCATCTCCCCCCAAGCCAGTCTTTTACTATGCTGCTTGTGGGTTTGACAGTTTGGTTAGAGGACATTAAGACATGATTGGTTTGCATTGGGTCAGTCTGATGACAATGCTGCCTCGGTGTATATAGTCTTCATAGTCCCAACAGAGGGATAAAGACCCCACACGTGGTCCCATCTGTAGTTCGTGTAGGAGTGGGGCAGAAATTAATTTCTCTCTCATACTTGCATGTACGCCACCCACTTTAGACCTCCCTGCCGGTTCTTCCCATGGGGCAGAGAGAATGTTGCATTTTCCTGAATGTCCTTCCTTTGGTCCCCTTGGAAGAGGCCTGCTGAAACATCTGACCTGTATCTTAGCGAAGGAGTGTGGGAATAGAAGTTTGGGGAATTACGGCCTGTCTGCATTATTACAAATCTTTCTGGAAGTGTGTGTATGAAACAGACAATGACAGTAGGTTCTGGCTCATTGTCAAGAACATGCTTCAATTTAGGCTATTGGATTTCGTTTACTCAAGTTATGGATTTAGGAGAGAGTGCTAAATTGTGAGAAATGAAATCCCTGAAGGGACAGCATCTATTTAAAAAAAAACGGTTTTGGGAATCTTGTAATACACACAACTTATTTTATATTTGAAAGATTATAGGAGGTAAAAACATACATACCCTAAAAACTATGTTTATTGGTATATTACTGTATATATTACCTCATTGTATCTGTGCTAATCTGTTGGGTTGGGTAGATAATGATCTCAAGCTTCCCTTTCCAGCATCTACATAGGAAGCAGACTGTAGGTGTTCTGAATGCCCTGTTATGTGCACTTTCTGAGGATGTATTGAATCTTCAAGTTGACCAGGACTAAAAACAGATTATATATTTTTTCCTGTAATTGATAGATAATAAACGTCTGTCATATTTTTGGGCTGGGGAGATGCTGATTTTAAACTGTATTCAGACAATTTCCTAGCTGTTTTTTTAGTCCAATATTGGCTACTTGGATGGCTAGTTGCTGTCCACAGATAGTATTTCCCATCACCTGCTTCCTGATCTCTTTAATGCTAGGGATTGGCGCTAGAACCTTCTGCATGCAAAGTATGTGCTCTACTATTGAGCTATGTTCTTTCCCCAACATTAAAGTAACAGCTGCAAGCTTAAAGTAACTTGCAGCGGAAAGAGGTTCAGTGATGGCTGGTGCTGTGATCCACACATGGCTAGCAAACCCACTTTGCAATCATAGGAAGGTATGTTAGGGCTGCCAGCATTGATGCTGTTATTGTGAGAAGGCAGCCTTTTATTTAGCAACACCTTGCTTGGTAGCCATTGGTGACTAGAAGTTTTATGCAGGCGAGGAGCAGACTGACAGAGGAGTTTTATGCAGGCGAGGAGCAGACTGACACTTTGTTTCCCCTTCCCTTTTCATACAGTGGTACCTTGGGTTACAGACGCTTCAGGTTACAGACTCCGCTAACCCAGAAATAGTAGAGCAGCTTCAGGATGAGAACAGAAATCGCGTGGCCGTGGCATGGCTGCAGCGGGAGGCCCCATCAGCTAAAGTGGTACCTCAGGTTAAGAACAGTTTCAGGTTAAGAACGGACCTCCGGAACGAATTAAGTTCTTAACCTGAGGTACCACTGTACTTGGTTTCTGTGCTAGCCATGGAAGAAGAAAAGCCCTTTCCTGGAATATTACTAGCCTCTTGGCAGTTAAGCTTGCTATAGTTTAAAAGTAAATGAGCAGCATGCTGGTGCATGGGGAGAAATCACAGCTGCTTCTCTTCCACTCCTGTGCTAAGCCATGGCTAGGCTTAGCATTATGTCTGAACCTGGGCTTGTGGTTTGTCTCTCTGTAAAGAAACCATGCACTGTAACCAAGATTTGTTACTGGCTTACATAGGAATGGTAGATGTGGTTAGAATTATATGCAGTATAAAGTATTTTCATTTTATTTGGGGTAGAATTTGAGATTGCACCTCTTTATATTATCTTTACTTTTCAATGTGTTGTGTTATTTTACAATTGCAGTGCTTAAATTATTAATCCTCAAGAGGTTTTTTTTTGTAGTTCATGCCTTTTTTCATCCATAAGCTTATATAAACTTCGATTCAAGGATTTTTTTTACATTTAGGAAGAAAATATTCATTCCTGGCTTTTGTAAACATGAGAACTGCCTATGATTTCCATATATATTCCCTTCTCTTCCTATGTTTTTAAATTAAGGAAGCTGTTTGTTTTTACATGTGGTTATAAATATTCAAGTATTCATAAGCAATTTGTTCTGCTGTAGACTAGTTTTCTTAACTCCATTTCTTGGGTCAGATGCCACTTTTAATTTAAAATGAACATGGGCCAACAAATGTCTGCAACAGATCCTTGTAGTGAGCATAGAGACAGCACAGCAATTAATGGAAATTCCCCAGCTTCATTTAGAAACTAAATATAGTTTATTTTAGACTAACTTTGGCATGTAGGCTATGTTAAAAACTTCTCCCGGTTTGCATACTTTCATGTGCTGTATAAAACACAGTTTGGCCAAAGCAGATTCAAAGGATCAAATATACAAAATGATTCCCCCAAGCAAGTAAGAAGAATGAAGTTGGGTTGTAAGAAGAGGTCCAGAATGATTCCTTGGGCTCTAGTCATCTGGCAAGTCATTCTGTAAGCCTGACAGAAATCAATGCTACATTGGACCCAGTTCTGTATGAACCGCACCAAATATATTGCAACTTCATAGAATAGATGCGGGTGGCACTGTGGTCTAAACCACTGAGCCTAGGACTTGCCGATTGGAAGGTTGACGGTTTGAATCCCCGCAACGGGGTGAACTCCTGTTGCTCGGTCCCAGCTCCTGCCAACCTAGCAGTTTGAAAGCACGTCAGAGTGCAAGTAGATAAATAAGTACTGCTCCGGCGAGAAGGTAAACAGCGTTTCACCAGAAGCGGCTTAGTCATGCTGGCCACATGACCCAGAAAAACTGTCTGCGGACAAATGTTGGCTCCCTTGGCCAGTAAAGCGAGATGAGCGCCGCAACCCCAGAGTTGTTCACGAGTGGACTTAACTGTCAAGGGTCCTTTACTTTTACTTTTTTACCTTGGTTCTCAAACTGAATTCGTTCTGGAAGTATGTTCGACTTCCAAAACATTAAAAAACCAAGGCACGGCTTCTCATTGGCTGATTGTCCCCGGAAACAATGCTAACAGCCAAAACGGATGTTCGGCTTCTGAAAAACATTTGTAAGCACTTACTTACTTCTGGGTTTGCGGCATTTGGGAGCCAATTTGTTCGTCAACTAAGCCATTTGGGAACCAAGGTACCACTGTAACTCAGCTGGAATTTTTTTTGTGTGAATTTGAATCTGCTGCTTCCCAAGAGGTGCAAGGTTTCAGAACCACCACTTCCACTGGTAAAATAATGTAGATTGTTAAAATAGGTACAGTGCCGTATAGTCCTTATGTATGGTGCTTTTGTAGTAAGAGATAAGGATATTTTCTTCTTTTTGAAGAGATGAGGTATTGAATCTGTGACAAAGGAATTTCTTCAAGTCAATATAGTGAGTGTTAGGTTGATTTTCCAGACCTGTATATAATTTCATATATTAAAAGTCCCAAAGCTATTTACGATATATATAATACAACAAAACACAATAAAATTTCTTAAAGAATGCAGAAATTCAGTTCAGTAACAATTATAAAAGCACCCAGATGTGGGATTTGGGCCCTGATCATGTTACTTTTTTACATGTAAAATCCTCTGCATACGCTTATAGAATATTAATATGTGAATATAGCAAAGATTTGTTTGCGAAATGTGTTATATGGCATACTGATTAAAGAGCTGTGATTGGTTTTTGCAGCCCCCAAAAAGTATAAAACTGAGGACAACCATGGTTTTTAGGAAGCTGCCTTATATGAGGTCCAGTTTATTTTTCCAAATAGCCCTTGTACAGTGGTACCTCTGGTTACGTACTTAATTTGTTCCGGAGGTCCATTCTTAACCTGAAACTGTTCTTAACCTGAAGCACCACTTTAGCTAATGTGGCCTCCTGCTGCCGTTATGCCGCTGCCACACAATTTCTGTTCTCATCCTGAAGCAAAGTTCTTAACCCGAGGTACTATTTCTGGGTTAGCGGAGTCTGTAACCTGAAGCGTATGTAACCTGAAGCATATATAACCCGAGGTACCACTGTACTATGCATGGTAGTGACTCTTCCATCACCACCTGGAAATGGCAGGGATTGACTTGATGCATGCAAAGCATGTGCTTTGGTAAAGAGCTCCATTTATCACCAACTTAATTGTGAAGTGGCCCTGATCTGATGTCCACTAGACCATACAGGCTCTCATGAATTATTTTAAATTTTTTGTCCATTACTGCATATCACACATGTGAATGAACGGAAATAGTGTTCCTTAAATAAAACGGCAAAGTAAATGTTAAATTTAAAGGTTTGGATGCAAAAACTGTGAGTAGTTGGATAAAATGTTCTGTTGCTGTTCCATGGACTTTTGTATTAGTAGAGCACACACTCTTGCAGCCTGGGAAAACAAACATTGCCATATATTAGGGTAGAAATCCTTGAGCATCAAGAGACAATTGCAGCTTGGTTGGCTGGCAGCCAGCTTGGAATGGTAACACACTGGCAATAATCTGCCATCCTTTTCCTTTTTTAAAATCAAAGCACCATGTTGTGATAAGATTGCATTGTTATGTGGGCAGGACTGGGTAGTATTATAGAAGAAGCATCTCAGCTCTTTGTACTGTTTCTGAATGTTCATATATTTTATACAACTTGCAAGGGGATTTCAGGCAAAATTTTCATTGGTTGATTTCTTCAATTAGCTTTGTTGTTGATCAACTTAGCTTCCTGATTTCATGAGGGAACTTGCAATACAGAAGGCAAATATCTGCGTTGGTGACTTAGTGGTGCATGTACATGAAAGGGAAATGATACCAATGGGATGGCTGTTCTTCTGTCTTTGCTTTTTCCTTGGACAGATTTTTCTTCCTCCACTGCTGCCTCCTCAAACCAAGACCCCTACTGTACAGTTCCCCTTTCCATGTTTGGCCCTCATTCAACTCCTTAACACTTGAAAACTCTAGTTCTCATTTTAAAACCAACATAAAAGATTAACTGGATACACACGGTTAGAGCTAGCTAGTTTCTGGTCATCAGTAAACAAAGTGCAACTCTGTAGCTCTGTACTATTATTGTACTAGTTTTTTAGTTGTCATCTCCCCCTCCCCCCCGCTCTTATGAAACACGAAAGCAGACTACAATTTCCTCATCTTAGATTGGGAGGGTCTCCCCACTCCAAACATTGGAATTTGAATTTCTGGTGGCAACTAAGACTCATCTGGCAGCTGCTTCAAGTGTTCAGTTTAATCATTTTACAAAATAGGCTCTCACCTTTTTTGGGACTGGAAGTATAACGTTAAGATACTCACAGAACGGGGCTGGAGAAAATATTGAGATTGAACCGTTCTGTCCTGCGTGTCCAGAACATGAATCTTTTGTAAGAATTGAAGAGCAGAGGAGGTTCTAGAACTTCTGGGTATGAGGTTAGACAGACTCAGTATAATGCCTTTCTGTAGAGGATACAGTGGTACCTCTGTTTGCGAATGGGATCCTTTCTGGAGGCCTGTTCGCAACATGAGCAGAACGCAACCCGGAGCGGCGTGTCTGTGCATGTGCGGGTCATGATTCACCACTTCTGCGCATGCGTGCGACGTCATTTTGCACATCTGCGCATGCGCGAGTGGCGAAACCTGGAAGTAACCCTTTCTGGTACTTCCGGGTCACCGCAGGACGTATCCTGAAAGAACATAACAGGAAGCGGACGTAACATGAGGTATGACAGTATTGTGGTTCTTAACTGTTGTCTAGTCATCAGCAGGAGCACATGTCATGCATGAAAGTCTCATGAGGCTGGCATGCACTGGTGTGCTGATAAGAACTTAGAATTAAACAGTAGGAATCTAATCACTAAACAGCATTGCAAGCAAGTTCCAACATCTCACTAGCCTATACACTCTCCCAACCCACCCACACATTCCTGTGTGCCCCACGTTGGGAACCATGGATCTAGGGGGTGTGCAGGGGAGGAGAAGGAGAAAATGTTCTGTTGCACAAGGAAAAATCCTTGCATATTTGCACAGTGCTTTGTTGAATACGACCCAGTGAATCTACAATAAGAAATCGCAAATGACTAATTTTTGTTTATTTAAAATATTTTTGATAGCAAACTGAAAAAGCTAAGCGAAGACAGCTTGACTAAACAGCCTGAAGAAGTATTTGATGTATTGGAGAAGCTCGGTGAAGGGTATGTATTACTTATGTGCTGCAGAGAGGTGGGATGGTTGGGAAGACTCTAAACAAAACATCGTACAAACACAGACAAGAATAGTACAACTGACTTAGAGCTGGAAAAGCTTCTTTATTTGGACTAGTGCCCACAGCCAAGAAATATTTTGGAGCTGTGGGAAAGCTCCATATTACCCATGTGAGTGGAACGATGCTCTGATATGGATTTAAAAATAAAAAATAAAATGAAAACACGATTTGGTGATTTTGAGTGGAGAAGGGGCTAGTTATCTTTTCTCCTGTTAGCCATGCTTATGTTCCAGATTGCATTTCTTCTTCCTCCATCCCCACAACTCTTTTCCTTTGCATGCTTCTAAACAGGTGTTTTGCCCCTTAACTCAACTTCTGTTTGCTGTCATAGCTGAAGCTGCCACTATGTGACCTCCCTATCCTCCTTTCTCTTTCAAACATCAACAAGACCTATTGCAGGTTAACTAGCATTTCTCACAGAGCAAGGGAATATGTTAATGCTCACACTCTACTGCAGGCATAGGCAAGCTCTGCCCTCCAGATGTTTTGGCACTACAATTCCCATCATCCCTGACCACTGGTCCTGTTAGGTAGGGATGATGGGAGTTGTAGTCCCAAAACATCTGGAGGGCCGAGTTTGAGGAAGCCTGCTCTACTAAAAAAGCATTGACTGAGGCCTGTTTCACTGGCAGCAATTTGCTATGTGGGTGTCGGTTCCATTTAAGAAAACGACGTAATTCCTAAAATCAGGGAATACTATTGAGATCTTTATATTCATTACTTCTATTGCACAATTCTGTGGTTGCTCCCCATTTGTGGACTCCTCTCCCTAGGAAGGCTCGCCTGGCACTTAAGGCGCCAGGCGAAAACATGCCTCTTCTCCCAGGCCTTTGGCTAATTAAACAATCTAAACAATCTATGGCTTCTTAAACTGTGTGTGTGTGTGTGTGTGTGTGTGTGTGTGTGTGTGTGGGCTTATTGCTTTTGTTTGTTACTATGCTGTGCATTTTTATGTTTTTGTATTGTAAGCCACCCTGTGATCCTTAGATAAAAGGCAGTAAAGAAAACAAACAAACAAACAAACAAACAAACACTTAAAGCCAGGGCATCCTGTTTTAGAGGCATGTGAAAATGAAGCCTCCACAACGAACAAATGTGGCTTTTGCATTAACTATTTATAGGTTGGTTTGAATGAACTGCAATTTTGTTATTCAGAGCTTAAGTTAGTTGGAATCTGTTTTCTTTTCTAGGTCTTATGGGAGTGTATTTAAAGCCATTCATAAAGAATCTGGGCAAGTAGTGGCAATTAAGCAAGTCCCTGTTGAATCAGATCTGCAGGAAATTATTAAGGAAATTTCTATAATGCAACAATGTGACAGGTATGTAGTACATACTTATTGTGAGAGCTCTTCTGTCTTTTTTTTTAAATGCCTACAATATTTGATAGTGTAAGTTTGAATCTGCTGAGAATTTCAAGCTGAAGTTCAAAGTCTCCTTTAAAGTCTTCACAGTTCAGTTATGAGAAATGTGGATGTTTTATTGGGTTTTTAATCTTGCTACACGCCTTTCCTACCTACTGGCTAATGCAGCTGGGCGAGTGGAAGAGGACAGATGCATCCTTTCTTCTTTCTTTGAAGTATTTTTATGCCTTGGTACTGACTCTGGTGCCCTGACAAAGCTTGATCATGTTTCATGTTCGTTATTTATTTATGCATAAATTACTGTATTGCTGAATGAAGGAAAAATATTCTCAAAGGCTATATGCACAAAAGTGCAAAGATCAAAAGAACATAGAACAAAGTTGCATGGTAGGGTAGAAATGTGTAAACAAAATTGTTTTAAGCTGACTTCTAAGGCTGAACACAGAGGACCCCTGTCTAATATACAAAAGCAATGAATTCCACAGTTCATCTCAGAATTGACACCAGGTAGTTACAGTTCAGGTTAGATGCAAGGTAATATTGGAATGAAACGAATAGTGGACCAATTTGTTTATATTTAAAGAAAGGTTTCCTTGAAGAATGCTGTTTAGCACAGCAAGTATGGTGATGTATGAATACATAAATACTGTCTAGGAAACTTGCTTGTAGGATGGTCAACAAAAAATCCCAATCTCCTTTCCATTCATCAGTGTTATAGTGGGGTCCACTACGCCTCATTTGTGGTCTTCCTTAGTAGTGGTACATGGGTGTCGTCTGTTTTTGAGAGGGCATTGAATAGATTTCCTTGGACTAAGAAGCTGGAAATATGTCTGGAGTAGTTTGAGCAAAGAGGATATCCTCCTTCAAATAAATGTTTACAGTCTGCCCTATCTCATGGATTCAGAGCAGGTCGTATCTTGGTGTAGGCTCCTGTGTTTGAATTTTTCTTCAGCTGCTTTTGGGATTCTATTTAGCTAGCAAGGGCAAGGCAGAGGAGCCAAGCATCAAGATGCTGGAACTCCTTTAAACTATACTGCAGTTATTCACTGGAGATGAGAGCCTTGGTTCTTCAGATGAGGCAGTAAGAGGGATTAAGTGGGGTTTCCATCTATGCAGAAGGTTGACAGTGATAGGTAGATAAGGGTGTGCCCTTAGTAAAATATTTGTGAATCACTCCCTTGTAAAATATTTGTGTGGAGAATACCTCCCTTTCTTTAGAGGCTTGCTTTTTTATCAGCGAAGATCTTTATGGACAAATGCAAATGCCCCAAAACACACAGTAGTTAAAGTAAGACTAACTGACCTGAATTAGAAGATTGCAAGAATGTTGCTCAGCTCTAAATATTTAAATATCATATATACTTCGGCAGGCTTTTATCATTTGTTTTTATTGCAGTTTGTTAATCTTTAGTGTAAGGTCCTCAGAATTTGTTATGGAGATTGTCCCAAAATATTGTATCCTAGGAATAGCACAATTGTAAGGGGCAAGGTTTAAAGTCTGTCATATATCGCTGATAAGGATGAAATGGGATTTTATGATGTATTTATTCAGAGTTTGGTAGATCTCCGGGTTGGATTTGGTTGGAGATGTCCTGTTGACACTGATATGTCAGTAATAGTAGTTGTGCTTAACTCAGTAGTGGTGAGAGATAAAAGCTAAGCACTAAAATCTAGAGGCAACGAGAGCTCCTTGACCTAGGGAGAAACGGAAGTCTTAAACTCTCTTAAGCAAAGAGACTAATGCAGCGTGGTGGCACTTTGTATTTAAAATTCCTAATTAATGGAGATAATTTCCCTATGAATAGATTGTAATATTGTCTTGTATGTTCAAATACATATTTTATGGGGCTTTTTAGATACAGTTACCTTAATCAGGTGACATTTAATATAGTGCAGAAGCAGGTGTCTGTAAGTGGATCGCTTGCTGCTTGGGAGTATGAATAAAAAAGAGGGGTTACATATGAAGTTCCCCTGGGAATGAATATGTAGCGCCAAGCAAATGGTTGCCATTATACATGCTCATGCTTTTAACCAACAATTTGGCTGGCAAGCATGAGCAGTAAGATGTAGATTGGGGGCAGGAACATATTGGCTTGTATCTAACCATTGGTGTTTTGTGAGCTCAAGGGCTTTTGATCCAGTGAAGGTGGCCATTGATGGAAGAGGCTTGGGAGGTGATTTTTGCTAATTTTTCCCTCCCCTTGTATCCTCCATTATCCTTGAAAATATGTTATGAAGGGTTGGGGGACCAACCAGAGCAGATTTTTCTGGGATCTGCTGGGGAAAGCAGAATTAGGATTCTTTTTCTTCTCTTCCAGTTTGGTATGTGACATGGGGGGGGGGGACATTTTTCAGCTTGAGGGCCACATTCCCTTCTGGGGACCTTGGAGAATGGAGCTGGGGTAAAAAGTGGGTAGAGCAATGAATATGATTTGTACCTTCTACCCAGTGCTTTTTCCTGAGGGTACGTAGGTGTACGCATACCCCTAAACATTTATTGAATCTTTGACCATTGTCCTTTAACAGTATTTATTTTTCCTGATTTGAACTATAAAATGGTGATTTTCTTGAGTCAAAATGAGAGTACCCCTAAACATTTTTAAAGAAAAAAAGCACTGCTTCTTCCATAGGCTAGTTTCTACAGTCACATGACCCTCTCTGTCCGTTATCTAGGCAGGCAGGCAGGCAGGCAAGTAGGCAACATTATCAGAATTCAAGGATTCATTCTGGCCAGGCAGAAACACTGAAGGAGGCTGGTGAGGTGTGTGGCCTCTGGAGAAAATCCTGAGGCCTCAAGAAATGCTTATAGAGAGGCCTAGGAGGCCTAATTTGGCCACTGGGCCTGTGTGTGTGACTTTATCATTCATATACAAAAATGGCGAGTGCTTATCTATTTTGCACTCTTAATTATTAGCACGTGCACCAACATCTTTAGTTCTGTTTTCTATCTTTCTGAAGTTTTGATAAAATCCTATCGTAAAACTCAGGCAGCTGCTTGGAAAAATGCTACCAAGCTCTGATTCTAGCAAAATTTATCCTGGACACTACTGCTTCTTAATATTCTTGACGGTTCACATCTGTATGTTGATAACCCATCTTTTTGTGTTCAGCCCTTATGTTGTCAAGTACTATGGCAGCTATTTTAAGAACACAGACCTGTGGATTGTTATGGAGTACTGTGGAGCTGGTTCCGTCTCGGACATAATTAGATTACGTAATAAAACGGTAAGTGTTTAATTATTTTTTATAAAATATTGTTACTTTTGCAGTTGTTTGCATGCCTAAAAAAAGTGTTCCCAACAAAGATTTATTTACTTGAGGAGGATGTTCATAAGGGCCCCATACTTTCCCTGTTTACTTTTATATTAGTTGTTAGTGAAAGTGATTCTCCTGCTGCTGTTTAAAGTACAATAACATGCCATGACAGAGTCTAATAATTTTTTCAGACCACGTCTAATAAAAATGAATTTTATGAAAGGGAAATATGATTTATCCACTGTTTTTTCAGAGAACCACAGACTTAACCTTGGCAAATCATATTACTAGCATATACCAACATGTCAGAGGAGTAAGGCTGAGTCTCTTGGGTTGCTGGAATATGAAGCAGCCCTGCATCAACCAAGCTTCATGGCTGTTTATAAGGAAGAAGATATTCTCTCTCTTTTATGTGGTGTTCAAGCTGTAGAGGACATTAAAGTAAAAAACCATATTTGTGGGCTGGTAGGAACATGAACTGGGATGCATAAAGTAGTAATTTGAGTCTGAGAAGCTGATGCTCAGTCAGTGGTTGTGATCCTGACTCAGGAGGGTCATGGAAGGGGCAGACTGGCAAGAGAGGAAACCCTTTGCTAGCGAGGAGTTGCAAGAATTGGCTGCTAGGATGAGGGTGCAAATTCAGTTGTATTTATAAGCTGATGTTCATTATTAACATTAATATTTATATTTATTTCCAGGCTGATAGTTTATAAACTATCAGCCTGGCAATAAATATAGATTATAAACTTTCAATGAACAGATTCTGACTGTAGTTCATAAGCTATTTGGCTCTTAGACCTTTGCTTTTAAATGTGAACTTCACTGGAAAAAACACACGCATTACATTTGGATGTCAGTGCTTGTTCTTGAGTTCCAGTCATAGTTTGGAGAAAAACAAACCACGGACCTGAGTTCTTCTGTCAGGACCTGCTATCTAGCATTAAACCATGGTTTATTTAAAACAATGACTTATTGTTACACATAAACCAGACCTGTATCTGGTTCAGAATGATAGTTTTACCTTTTCTCCTCTCTTTATTCTCTTTAAAATTATTTGTTATGGTAAAATACAAAATCAGTTTGTCCTCCTTTCTTTCCTATTGCTAATTATCCATGAAGTAAATAATGAAACCATTAGAAAATACCTAGTAGAAGTAAACTCAGTGCCAACAATTTTAGTTTAGTCAAGAATTTCATAGAATCATAGAGTTGGAAGGGACCCTGCAATGCAGGGATCTCAACTAAAGCATCCATGATAGATGCCCCCCAACCTCTGTTTAAAAACCTATAAGGATGGAGAGTCCGCTTGAGACATGCTTGAGTGTTGTGGGAAGAAAGAAAATGATGGACTGACTGGTTTATGATTTCATATTTAGAAGCACATGTATTATATCCATCACAAGGAATTGGAGCTTAGAAGTCAGACTGGCCTTGCAGCATACATATGACTAGGAAGGACTGAGCCTCTTCTCACATTTCCAGTCATACTTCTTCTATATAGCTGTCCATGGATATGTCCTCACAGACTAGTGTTTCCTAAGTGCAGCCACCAGAATCAGTGTGGTTGTGAGCTCAGTCCTGTGCTCCTGTGTCTTGGAGGCCGTGTGCTAGTCAGAATCCTAGCAGCATAGCATATACTTAGATTTTCACAGTCTGACTTCTGGTGGAAGCATCCTAAGGCTGAAGGAAGATGTCCTGAAAATGTGGGTCTTCATAGTTAGGCCATGAATGCTGTAATCAGAGATGGAGCAGTTCAACAATCTAGACGGTTGAAAATGGCATTACTTGTATTTTAATGACGCACATGGATTTGGGGTAGTATTTAGGCACTGTTTTATCTATTCGTTTGCTGCCCTATAATCTTCTCAGGGCAGTTTACAACAGAGATAAAACTATTAAAGCTATGTACAATAAATCAACAAAACACATTAAAAATGCATAAAAAAGACGGGCCATATAAAACTTATTTTAAAGCAGCAATATATTAAAATTTTGGGGGTGGGTGGGAATAAAAAATTACTTGCTTATTGCTGAATGTGTTCAAGGTTCTTAGTATCTACCTTAAGTAGATCCTAAAGTTTAGGCAGGTGTATAGAGAAAGCTGATCCTTCAGGTACCCCAGCCCTAAGCAATAAAGGACCTTAAAGATCAAAACCAGCAATTCAAACTCTATTGCAGTCAGTAAATACACAACCCAAAGGGCATATTGTCAGAAAGGTTTGTAATACAATCCTGTTTTGATAAATTGGGGAGACAGGGAGAATTGTATCTATAACAAAATAAAACACAAGCCAGGCTTTGAGTACATTACAAACTCTTACACTCACTTTTCATGTCCTGTTTGTTTAGGTCCTCCGTCCACAGTCTTTTTTTGTGGGACCTCTGCTCCTGTTTGATGCTTGTTGATTTTTGTGGGATCTAATTCATGTTCGAGGAGGTCAAGCCATGTGGATTGGATTGCAGGAGCGGGACCTTGATTGGGGGTCTTGCTTTCTGTATTTGTAAAACATTTTGCATAACCTTATGCGTGCCATATAAATAATAATTATAAGGCAGTTTGCATAATTTTGTGTTGCAGTTTCTCAGTCTTTCAAATTGTTTACGTAAGTGTGTAATCAGTGTGTGTACACACAGAAGAAAAAAATGTTATTTATGTTTCTCCATAGCTTACAGAAGATGAAATTGCAACCATTCTTAAATCTACGCTTAAAGGACTTGAATATTTGCATTTCATGAGAAAAATACACAGAGATATAAAGGCTGGAAACATTCTCTTAAACACCGAAGGGCATGCTAAATTAGCTGACTTTGGAGTGGCTGGACAGTTAACTGTAAGTATAAAGTGTATGGGTAGAGTCATATTTTATAAATATGCACTGCACTTCCTACAGTCTGCTGTAGGGAGAGAATGAGCTTTTTCCCATTTGAAAGGTGCAGTTAATTTGGCAGTCTTTGCTTACTGAAGTCAGCTTTTCTTGTGTGTGCCTTTTGAATCTTGTCCAAACAGTGTCCTGCAGAGCTTTTGAACAGTGGGTTGAGCCCAGACTTTTTGTTATGCTCAGAGCATGTGTTGAACCATTCACAGAACCAGTCCCGCATGTGTCACTTGGCTGGGAAAGTAATGTGAACAAAATAGTTCGGTGGTTTGCCTTTAGAGATGGAGGCCTAACTTCTGACAATACTTGCTCTATCCAAGTTGCAAATAGACCACGTACAGTGGTACCTCGGGTTACATATGCTTCAGGTTACATACGCTTCAGGTTACGGACTCTGCTAACCCAGAAATAGTGCTTCAGGTTAAGAACTTTGCTTCAGGATGAGAACAGAAATCTGCTCCGGCTGCGTGGCAGCAGCAGGAGGCCCCGTTAGCTAAAGTGGTGTTTCAGGTTAAGAACAGTTTCAGGTTAAGTACGGACCTCCGGAACGAATTAAGTACTTAACCCGAGGTACCACTGTACTGAAAAATACACTGGATTATGGAGTGTTGAAGCTGAATGTGGGATCAGATACTTAGGGTGCTTCATACATTATATGGTGGCAGATGTATTTGCGTAGAGAGCTGTAGCCAGTCCCAATGCCCTGGTGCATATAACTGTAATTTTTTTGTGCTTAGATGCACATTTTCTGTAAGCACATATTGCAATTACACACAGAGGTTGTGTGTATATATATATATATGTGTGTGTGTGTACACATAGTGGTACCTCATGTTAAGTACTTAATTCATTCCGGAGGTCCGTGCTTAACCTGAAACTGTTCTTAACTTGAAGCACCACTTTATCTAATGGGGCCTCCTGCTGCTGCCACGCAGCCGGAGCATGATTTCTGTTCTCATCCTGAAGCAAAGTTCTTCACCCGAGGTACTATTTCTGGGTTAGCGGAGTCTGTAACCTGAAGCGTATGTAACCTGAAGCATATGTAACCCGAGGTACCACTGTATATACACATAAACATGTGTAATGTGTGAAAAAACTGCATGTGTTTGTGGCTTCAAATATTGTTCAATTATTGAAGGCACAAACACGGCCTCCAGAACATTGTATTAGACTCTTTTGTACCTATCTAAAATAAGGCTGTTTTCCTTGGAAATATGCCTTTTAGGAGAAAGCGCATTGCTGAGTTTTCTTGAGGCACTGGTGTTAAGTTCAGTTGCACAGATTCCATGTGATATTATAATGGGAGAGAGAGATGAAAAAACATTGAGAGATGTTAAGCTTCTTAATAATGTCATTACAGGATACAATGGCAAAACGCAACACTGTCATAGGTACTCCCTTTTGGATGGCTCCAGAGGTAATACAAGAGATTGGTTATAATTGTGTGGCAGACATCTGGTCCCTTGGCATTACCTCAATAGAAATGGCAGAAGGAAAGCCTCCGTATGCTGATATACACCCAATGCGGGTAAGAATCATACACAGTGACTTTGTTATTAATTACATGCTGTATAATGTTGCTCATTGGAAAAGTGGAACAAGTGGTTACATTGGTCATCTTGAGGTGATTGGAACTACAGCTGAATGTCCAGTTGCTACTTCGATCGGAGATTTAAAACTAAACTGCTGTGAGTAAAGTGTAAATCTTATAGTGGTAGAAGGCACTAAAATAAGTTATGCTACACAACATTTAATATAGTCCAAAAGTGATCATTTACTTCATGTCGTTTAATAGGCAACTGTTGCTGTTAATGACATGGTTTAAAATCTTAAGTTTAATTACACCTGCTGCTTTGATTTTCCCCCAAAAGACAGCTACTGTCGCCAAGGATATTTTGATGTTTGCTTATCTAATGATTCTGCTCTTTGGGGCATTTTAGGAGTTAATCACTTTTGCACAGGGGTGGAGAACCTGTTTCTCTCCAGATGTTGTTGGATTAGAACTCCCATTATTCCTGGCCATTGACCATGCTGTATGGTGCCATAAGGGGAGTTAGAGTCCAAAAACCTATTGAGTTTAGAACAAGAATTAAATAGAGAGTAGTTTAATGTTTTCATATTTCATATTTTAGTGGCTACATCCTTTGCTTTTTTTTTTAAAAAAGGGGTTGGTCTTATATCTAGGCGATGTCACCTCTTTTGTTCCAATAGGAAACAAACAAAGCTGTAACTATGGACATACTATGCATGATATAATTAATTGTAAACCTGGCGCTGTGGGTAAAACCTCAGTTGTGGGTAAAACTATGAGTACAGGGTATCCAGGCCTTGGGCCTGGAACAGAGTGAGACACAAATGGGCCACTGATTAAAAGTAATGCACAGCCATTATAGCGTGCCCCAGTCACAGAGGGATCGTCTCCCTCAGAAGCAGAGAAGATAATGGATTGTGCAATTACAGTCTTATTAGAAAGGGCAACAGACAGTTCTAATACCAGCCCCAGCTCCATTTATGCTGAGAACCTTTCAGCCACTCATAATTTTCTAAGTAATAGTTGCCTCTATAGTTGAACTGATGTGATAGGGATAGCTAATGGACAGTAGCATTTGATTCAATTTTTAAGCCTATTAGATCTCAGCAGCATCGTAACTAAATTTAGTCAGAGAGAACTGTGTTGCAAAGATGTTCTCCATTGCTTGAAAAGATAACAACTGTGGACCAATCTCAATGAAGTTTTGGCCTACAAGGAACCTGACTGATGCCATGGTGCTACATGCATTCACCCGACTCTTTGAAAGTACCAGTACAGAGAGACAAAATTTAACTGAGAAGAAAATGAATGTCTGATCTAAGTAACAGTAACCACTTTAAAGTGGTTTTAATTCACATTTCGAGGGACGCGGGTGGCGCTGTGGGTAAAACCTCAGCGCCTAGGGCTTGCCGATCGCATGGTCGGCGGTTCGAATCCCCGCGGCGGGGTGAGCTCCCATCTTTCGGTCCCAGCTCCTGCCCACCTAGCCCCCCGGCCTCTTAAGTGAGATGGGCGCACAACCCTAGAGTCGGACACGACTGGCCCGTACGGGCAGGGGTACCTTTACCTTTACCTTTATTTATTGCCTGTTATTATTATTATTTATGTGTTCATGGAATGTGAAAAAGGCAGTGCAGCTGCTACTTTTGATGGCACTGAAAATGCATAGGCAATCTGTATTTTTGGTGATATCCTTGATCATTCCGGCTTGTCAAGGGATCAGCTGTGAAAAAGGACATTCCATTACTCATGCGTCTTGTTAAAGGGTAATGGTGTGTATTTTGTAGTGGGTGAACTGAGTTTGGAACTTGAACTTTTAATTATTTTACAGAAGCAGCTGATTTTTCTTATATAATGAAGCTATTTTGGTCTTATGTTTAGAGTGAAAAGGAAACATATTTTTTAAATGATTTTTTGAATCTTAAAGAAATATGTGCCCTTATTCTTGGAGACATAATGATTAGTGATGACTACAATGGCTTCTTTAAATTTAATGATATCATCCTCATTACATCTGGGATAACTTTGACATAATTGCTTGTAGTTGCACTTGGTAATGAAAGGTAGGAGCTTAAATTATCGGACAATATTTTCTAAGCATAATAGCTGCTTTTAAACTAAGGGTTAGTGTTTTAACTTGACAGAATGTGAATATTTGTAATGCTTGTAATCAGTCGTATTAAATCAAAAGGGCAAAATCATTTTAAAAATAACAATTCTGGCTTACATGGTGCACATGTTCTTGTTAATAATTTGTGTTCTGGTTTTTAAGGGCTTGTAAGCAGTTAATACTCTTTTGTATATTTGATACCCTACAGTTCTTCTTAATTTTTATTAGAGAGTTGTTACAGTGGTTGAGAAGAAATACACAGATTTCAGTTGTGATAGTTTTCCCAGTGTTATATGATCCAACTTCACAAGATTCCTGGACATATGTGGATGCTTTTCTATTTTGTTTTTGTTAAGACATTCAATTGATATAGGCAAGCATGAAAGCTCGGGCAAATTTTCATTGCTTTTTCTGGATCTTGCTTAGATTCTGTGGTATTTATGTAAAACACTGTTTTGTTACTTGGGAATGCATGCTGAAGTTATTCCGTATGCTATTTTGCTGTAGGCTGGTTGGCACTGCCACAAAGGTAATGCATTGCCAGTAGGCCATTTCCTTGTCAATTGCATTTACAATCTAATAGAGATATTACATGACTTTTTAAACAAGTGTTTTGGCAGGGGCGGAAATGGCAGATTCCAAGCAAACAAGCATAGCTTCCTCTCCCTAACCACACACTAGCTACTCAAGGAGTTGTACTAAATCTTGTGAGAGTGCGAAGGTAAGGAAAGGATTTCAGGTTGAAAGATGGCAATAAAAGTACTTTAGGGCTCAGTATTTGGGAATATATATCAGATCTTTGTCAAAAACCAACCCATTCTTGCTGCGGTTGGAAAGGTGTTGACAATCAGCCAATGCAGTAGGCTATTTACTATATTTTAAAATCTGTGCAGTATGCCTGGGGCTACTTTCCACACTTGATCTAATGTTACTAGTAGTTTTAGGAATGTCAGATGTAAGGGCCACCTGCTTCGTTGGCATCAGTGAATGTTCTTTTTAGATGTTTAAAACCTTTAAAATATCAACTTTTTGTGGCAGGAAGTCTCAAAGGGGAAAAGATTTACTTGGTGTAAGTAGTAGATTACAATCTCTAGTGGAAGTGCTTCAGAGTTCCTGTTCATATATCAGAGTTGAAGTAATGGTGAAGCAGATTGAAATATGAAAGATGGCTATAATGGGGACATTGTATAAATGTTTCTGTTCCAGTATTGTGGCAACTCTATGTGGTGGCCTGCCACCAAAAACCAGCATCTCTTGTACAGGGGTATGGAACTTGCAGCCTTCCAGATATGGCTGGCCTATGGTTTACATCGTTATTGTCCATTGGCCATGCTGTTTGGTAGTTCAGCAGCCTCTGAAGAGCCTCACAGGTTCACCACCATGGTTTAGTATGACCAAACATACAGCTTGACATCACCAGACTTCAATTTCCCCTGCTCCCACAAATGATAGCCAATGAAATAGGGCAGGGTAAATTTGTGCTATTAAATTTGAGATAGTGTTATGAGTTCTGGTCCCTGCACTTTAATAAAATTGTAGACTAATAGGAATGGGTCAGAGCAGGACAATGAAGATGGTCTACAGAATGGAAAACAAACTCTGTGAGGAAAGACTGAAGGATCTGTTTAGCCTGGAGAAGACAGTTATTTTCATATATCTGAAGGCCTCTCACACAGAAGAGGGCAAAATCTCATTCTCTGCTGCCTTATAGGGCAAAACTAGACCTAGCAAGACTTCAGTTACAAGACGGTCTGTTTCATAAGAAGAGCCTGTTGGATCAGGTCAAAGGGCCATTTAGTTCAGCATCCTGCTCTCACATTGGCCAAACACATGCTTATGAGAAGTCCTCAAGCAGGACTTGAGTGCCACAGCCCTCTCCGTTTGTTATTCTGAGAAACTGGTATTCAGACATATACAGCTTCTTCTGACAGTGGAGGGGAGAACATAACCATTGTAGCTAGCAGCTGTTGACAGCTTTATAGTCTATGAATTTGTCTTATTCTTGATAGCCGCCAACTTGGATGGCTTTAATTACATTGGTTGAATATTGTTGGTGCTGCCACCAGTGGGGGCTGCCTGGTTGGAATTGACCCGTGAGAGGGCCTTTTCAGTGGCAGTTCTCCATTCACAGAATGCCATCCTAGATGAGGTGTTTCTGATTTCCTCTTCATTAACTTTCAAGAGGATTTAAAAAACATTCCTGTTTACCCTAGGCACTTGATGTCTGAAATACACTGTTCCTGGCAAGCCTCAGATCACTGATTGAGATAATGTTTTTAACTCTTTTTAGAATACTTAAATATATATTGATGTGTTTGCCACACTGGGCTCCTTTGAGAGGAAGGGCAGGATGAATGAATGAATGAATGAATGAATGAATGAATGAATGAATATTGGGAGAACTTCTTTGTAGTTATATCAGCTCAACAGTGCAACCAGTTACCTAAAGGGCTGTTGGGCTATCCTTCACTGGAGGTCTTCAGGCTGAAGTTAGACAGCCTTCTGTTGGGGATACTCTCTAGCTCTGAATTTCTAGTATCAAGCAGGCTGTTGGATGGCCTCCAATGCCTCCCTCTAATTGTATGGTTCTGTGACTTGTAGTATGTGGACATGTCCAGTGTGTCAAAACTTGTGATAGAGCAAAAAAACTTTCAACATTTCCACAGTCAGTTTACTCTTTCTGCAGTACCCACATTTTGCTTTTAAAATTGAACCCCCTTCCTACACTTCTTCTGTGCTTCGGCCAGTTCTATGTTTCTACACCCAGAACTGCTTCCTTGGTATTTTTCTTAGCTCTCACTTTTCTTACCATATAGTTTATGTCTTTTCATGATGAGTACTTGCTTTTCATGGTTTGGGGGGATTAGATCTGATAGACAAATTTGCAATAAAAATATAAAGCATGATCTCCAAATCCTCTTTTGAAGCCTTGGTGAGTCTATGTATATAATCCCAAGATAATTATTTCTGTATATCTTACACTCTGAAGTAGGTACTTCACATATATTGTCTAGAGAATGGCATTTGTGCTTTTCCTAGTGTCACCCAGCAAATCTCTTGGAAAGTGAGGAACACCGTGGAGGCCTCTGAAGCCCAGCTGGAACCTAACCCTGGGCTTACTTTCCTTTTCCTTCCTTTATCCTTTAGAATACACCCACATAAGCTTTCCAAGAAGGCTTCAGCCCTGGTGGCACTCCAAGAAAACATTGCCAACCTTTTGTATAAGCAATCTAGCATTGCAAATTTGCCCCCCCCTCTAATTTATGCTGTTTTGTCTTGGGAGAGGCTAGTAATGTAAGCTCTTGAAAACATATCCAGCATTTGCCTTTATTGTTTTCTATGCTGAAGTTGTTGGTAATGGACATGTGGACATCATATGTTCCACAAAATACCGTAGGAAGCCAATTTGAAATGTTTCCATTTGCCTTAAGTCCAATCATGATATTTATTTTTCCATGGCACTTACCCAGATTATCCATACCTCCTGCTTAGCTTGTGTCACTGCCACCATGGACTAATCTGCTTGTGATCAGTTTCTTTCCAATGTATCTTACAAGCAGCTGCCTTTTGCCACAGAACTCTTGATGCTGTTTATATTGCCATATAGCCTTAGTCTAGATTTGGGCATTCTGCTGGGGATCAGTGTCTGTATAAACTGAAAAGTTAACTTTTTTATTTTTTTTATTTTACTTTGAACATTATTAGCTATTGAATGTTACCCTTTCCTTTTTTTCAACAAGCAAAGACAGCACCTGGCAACTAAATACACTTCAACATCCCCAAGGTGGTTTTGGATCATGTCTGTTACATGATTGCCTAAAACAAGGGTGGACAAATGTTCTTCTCTCATGGCCGTATTCCCTTGATTAGAGGCTGTTGATATACTAACACTAGAAGCTTTCATACCAAGATGGGTAAGCTGGAGTGCAGATATATAGTGAGCATAATGGAAACCTGGTGGAATGGAGAAATTAAGTTGGACACAGTTATCTCTGGATGCAAACTCTATAGGAAATATAGAGAAGAATGTACTCTGGAGGTGGTGTGCAACTCTATAGAGTGCACAGCCCAAGTAGCTAGAAATCCCAAACAGGGCATACTCCTCCATGGAAACACTGTTAGTGGCAATACCAGGTCCCCAAAGTAATTTTGTATTGGTGATACACTATTGCCCCTCTGGCCAAAACATCCAGGGTGTTCTTGAGATGAAGAACAAAATAAAGCAGGCATCCAAAGGAGAAAGTTTCTTAGTTATGAGTGCCTTCAGTTACCCTCACATAGGCTAGTTGGGTATATCTTCCAATTGTGACAAAGAGGTAACATGTCTGGAAACCCTAAATGACTGTGCCCATGAAAAGCTGGGCATGGAAGCGACCAAAGGCCGCAACCCTGGACTTAATGTTAAGTGGTGCCCATGAGCTAGTGTGAGATGTATGTGTTGCTGAATTGATTAGGAACAGTTACTACCATGTTACAAAATTCAACATTCTATTCTATTCTATTCTATTCTATTCTATTCTATTCTATTCTATTCTAATTAAATAAATGTCTCACTTCTGACTGGGAAAGACCCCCTGAAGGTTGATGGAAGATAAAGGCCTTCAGTAGGTGACAAAAAGAACAGAAAAAGCACCTGTTTGATTTTTAAAGGAAAAGAATTCCAAAGAGTAGGTGCCTGGTATATGTAAGTAGACAGCTTACAAGAAGGTGCAACACAGGCAATTGCCATGGCACTGAAAAACAAACCCCAACAAATTATGAGCAGAAACCAAGGTTTGCTCTTGGCTTGCTGTTCATGGTTTGTTTGGAGAGAAACAAATCACAAGCCTGGGTTTGAACATCAGAGGAAGCCAGATGCTGGCTTGTTTTCTGGCAGTGCAGCAGCAGCAGCAGAAGTGGGAGAATAGCAGAGCAAGAACTTTTCATTCACATTAAATCACTGTTTTTATCCATGGCTTAAGATAGGGGTCAGCAACCTTTTCCAGCCGTGGGCTGGTCCACCGCCCCTCAGACCATGGGGTGGGCTGGACTATATTTTTTGGGAAAAAATATGAACGAATTCCTATGCCCCACAAATAACCCAGAGATGCATAAATTAAAGCTTTTAAATAAAAGCACACATTCTACTCATGTAAAAACACGCTGATTCCTGGACCATCCGTGGGAAGGCGATTGGGCCACATCTGGCCCCCTGGCCTTAGGTTGCCTACCCCTGGCTTAATACAACCAGCCAAGTGGGCCAATACAGACATACAGTTTGTGCTTGTAGTCTAGTAAGTATAGTGAACATTCCCATATTAATGTTCCAACATTTCTTTTTCTACAGTTTTGCAGAAATTGTTTAACATGAGATTATGTTTTTTTCACCCATGGTCTTTCCCCCAGATTCCATGCAGAGTGTTTTTTTCTTTTAACAAATGACACTGGAAAAAGGATGAAAGAATCCCATTTTCTAAAGTGCAGTCTTTCTCTAGTGTATTATACTATGTATAAACTGTAACACCTTCAAGGAAGATTGTTCTAAGCAAATCAGACTTACCAACAAGCAACCATTTTCTCTCCTGAATCTGTAACTCTTGATTTGTTTGGGGTTCCATTCACTACTGTGCTCAACTCCCCATTTCCTGTCCATAGTGGGGAAGTGCATGCTAGGCTGAACTAGGGTATGACAAACTATGGGCAGGAATTTCCCACTGAATTCCTTTTAGAGGAGACTTCATGCAACCATCCACAGGTAGTGAGTAGAATAGAAAAAAGACCTTATTGCAGGATTTCAAAATGTGTTTCTGTATTGTTACAAAGTCAAGGAAAAATATTTTAAACCTTTTATGTCGTTGAGTGCATAAGTAGGAAAACTTAATTGGGAATGTGTAATAAAGTAGCAGAAGGAAAGAATATATGAAATTTGGACTACAGCTTGAGTCTAATTGAAACTTAAATAGAAAACATTTATTTCAGACATCTAAATGAGGATTTAATTAAAGTAAAATTAGCTCATCTTTTTAGTTTTATCCTTGAATAGGAAATTTGAAACATACTTGACTTGATGGTTGGCTTTCTCTGACTTTGATTAATCACTTTCAAAGTAAGCAGAGGATCAGAACAATAATTTCATAATTACACGCCAGTGAGTTAACTTGAAACCTTAACTAAAATAACTGTAAAGGAAGTATGATGTTGGTTAGTTTCATGTGATGCTGTATATTTTTGTTACATAATTCAAATACTTACAAGTGCTAATCTGAAAAAAGAGCAGTTCCATGGTTCTATTCATTTATTTTCAGGATGTTTTAATAGGAAATAGTTTGAGATGGGAATATTAATTTCAAAGGCACTGTAGCAATAGTTAAGAGCTTATTCAACCTCCATTGATGTCGATAGATGTCTGCTTTGGTCTTCTATACACATTGGATCAGGACCTACAACTTTTAAGCTTTGTTGAAGATATATTTGATGGAACAGTCATTGTGGTTAAAGTATTCAACAAATCTTGCTCATTGTGAATTATTATTGTATGGTAATGCACTAGTTTCCTTTTTCCCAAGAGAAAAGTTATAAATAAAACTCTGAACAAGCTGAAAGAATTTAAAACTGCTACAGAGCATGATTGCTTGTAATGAGAAAGAGTTAAGTCTCCCTTTGGATCAAAGTGCAAGACAAAACTGTTCTGCAACATGAAGGTCAAAATGGGCCACAGGTGCTTGTGACCAGGATCTTCTGCCACATTGTGCTCTTCAGCTTGGCCATTTCCAAGGTGTAACTTTTTGATCTCATGGATTGGTAAGGCTATAGCAGATGTCCTTGCCTGCTTGCTTACACTTTCAAGGTAATCTGTAATCTTGGGAACTCCTGATGGTGCAGAAAATCTGACTGGACTGGAGGTTGGAGGCCAGCTGGAAAAGGAAGAAAGCAAACAGTCCATTGCTCACCCTGCAGTACTGATAGGGAGTCCCATTAACTTGCATTTCAATTTCTTTCTCTTCTGGTGTGATTGGTGCGCCTTTAAGATGATTGAAAGGTGGGTTGCTTTCCTTGATTTCTGGAGCAAAGATGCAGATCATTCTGCTTCCGTCAGTAGTCAGTAGAGACCCCTCCCTATCATGCCTACTTGCAATTGTGAAATAGTAATTGCAAACAAAACACTATGGATAAAGCTTCTATATCACCCCGCTGGCTGAAACATTTAGCCATTGTGGCACCTTAAAGGCTAAAATATTTATAATGGCACAAGCCTTTGTGGACTCAAGCACACTTCGCTCATTGCAACATGGCAGTTTACTCAGCTGAATAAATTATTGCTAATCTGATACTATAAAAGATGTGATATTTAACATGAGTTTCAGCTGTAATAATCACTGACTTCAGTTTTTGCATCTCATTGCCATTATACTTGCACCTTTACAAGTTTCTCCTTTACATACATGCCAGCTAAGGTTCCACTTCATTCATCTGACAAAGTGGGCTTGAGTCCACAAAACACTTGCGCTCTAATAAATGTGTTGGTCTTTAAGATGGCACAAGATCTTTTATTATTTTCATGGAAAGGGACCAACATGGAACACATTAAGATCATTAAGAAACGGCAGGCGTGCATGCACATATATACATGTGTGAATCAGCTGTTTGCCCCTCTTTGAACTCACAGTTGAGGACTCTGCTGCCTATTGTTCTGGAGTAGAGTGTTCTGTGATAGACTGTGAAACCCTTTGGCAAGATTCACCAGGATGAGCAGCTTAGAATGCATCTGATCTCCAGCTTAGCCAGATGATTCCTGACTCAGCTGGTGTTAAGTCTCTTAACTGTGGCTCAGCCAATGATATGCTGGCACAACTTGCTCAGCCAGCAAAAGGGGCATTCCAGGGGTGTGGCATGGGGTTGGATGCTAAGCTTGATTATGTCACCTGACAATCCAGTGCAGAACACTCTTTTTAAAGGCTTGTTTTCCCTCTAGCCTGCTGAATTTGGTTTGGATCCGCTGTAACTTTACGCCAGCTTACCTTGGCTTGCTTTATGCCATCTTCTTGTTTATAGGATTGCTTTCCCAGCTAGTGTTTATGTGTATTTACTCTCTGTAAACTTATATATATGTGTTTTGTTAATAACCTTGCATTGATTCACAATTGCCCAGGTGCTCTTGTTATATGAACTCTGTTGAACAATATGGCATTTCATTGTTAGGAGATAGAGTGCCGAGATTTCTGTGGTCAGTATCATAGAAAACGTAGATCAAAAGTGAGATTCTTCAGTGTTTTCATTATGCATTTTAAGTATTTCTGTCAGAATAACTGATTATTTGGGAAAGCAAAGTACAGAGACTTGACTAGCAAACACCCACGTTCAAAACACTATGCTTTTAGAATGTAGCAGTACACTTATTTACCCCCTAAGATTGTCAATTTTTTAATCGCAGAGGAGAAAAAACTATAGTCAAAAGAATATCTAAAGCTTCCATCCTGCATTTTCTTTACGAAACTTAATATAATGATTGACTTTGCTGAAATGTTAAGGTTATTTGGACTGCAAGTTGGTTAAAATATAAGACTGGGATAAACTCTATTTAAAATTTGTACACATGTAATGTCTGTGCTTATTCAAAGACAACATAATTCCAAGTTATGTTTTGTTGGATATGATGCATATTAAATGTAAGAGTCTTATTTAAAAAGAGGTGCCAATCAATTTAAATTTGTTGTAGCTAGAATTTGATGGTCTAAGGATAACTTATCATTCCTTTCTTGTTATAAAATAGTCAAATTTTGTAGTAGTATCAGTTAAGGAGTTTATGGAAACTTGGTTTAGGATTGTTTAAAGGAACACAAAATCTTTAATTTGAATTTGATGGCACCTGGTTTCATTTTTGTTCCCCCAGCAACACCACTGGTACCAAAAGTTACCAGCAGACCACCCTGGTTTAAGCAAAGGATGAAATCACTCTGGCCTTTTCTTTTTATTCCTTTAGTTTGCTGACTAAATATTTAAACAGAGGTATAACACATCTGTTATAGTTTGTGACATAGCTGTAGAGCAAGACTTTGTGGTGCATAATTTGCAATTTTTTTTAAACACAGATTAATCTTAAAATTGTCTTCATGTTTAGCACTCTAAATGAAAAGAGAATTAAACTATGATTTACATTTTACAAGGCAAGAAGTAAGAATGTGTGTTTTAAAGCAATAAGCAGCTCTTGTCCTGAGAAATAGACCTAAAAGTTCATATTTTTAGCTTGCATGGTCTATTTTTAACATTGTATGAATCCAAGGTTGCTTCCAGATGTGAGTTAGTTTTCATTATTGAGGTTCCCATGGGAAAGAGAGAGAGCCAACACAAATGTTACCTCCAGAGTTTTGCTCTTGTGCCTTTTTGACAGTGTCAGTAAGTTTACATTGACTATGAGCATGGGTTAAAATGTTTAAAGATGTGTATGGAATTTTAAGCATTATGAGTCCCTAGCTTTGTTTTTGGGTGGTATGTTAGAAAAGGCAGGGGCAGGGAAGGACAGTAAAACCTGGAAAACCTTGGCTGCCATTCCAGGTACCAGTTTTGTTGTTGTTGAAGAATTCTCTTTGCAACAATGGTGATAAACTAATAAAATGGAAAATGCCACGCTGTCTTAAAGGCCACACGGATTTTGTATAGCATATGCTTCCCCTCCTTAAAAATGGTATCTAAGTGAATTGTGTATGCTGGTGGCCAAAGGGAAATTGGACAGAGGATTATTCCTTTTTAAAATAATAATTACTCTTCTGCAGTATTAAATAACACCAGAATTGTGCCTTAAAAAATAGCAGTCATGGATGAAGTGATCTCTTGTATAGTATGTGTTGGGGTTTTTTCTTCCCTTTGGGAAGAATAGTTCTCTGCTAATGTAATTTGCCCTTGCTACTTTCCCAAATCAGCCAAGTTAGCTACTCCCTTGCTTGGTCTGGAGCAGATCTGCTCTGATTCCATCATGTGTAAAACACTTGCTGCGCCTGGCTCAGGACCATTTTTGCTCTCCAGTTTTGTTCCAGGCTACCCAGTTATATTAAGGAGTAAGCATTTTCAGGCATTACTTGGCCCAGAACAGCCTTCCCTATCCTGGTGCACTCCAGATGTTACCTATTACAATTCCTGACCCTTGGTCATGCCAGATGGGGCTGGTGAGAGTTACAGTCTAAAACAACTGGAAGGCACCATGTTGGGGAAGCCTGGCCCAGTGGAATTTTGGGCACGATCCAGCCCCTACAATCTGCCTATTGAAGGCAGAGGGCATATGGTCTTGCTTGGCTACATAATTTATTTATTTAATTCATATCCTGCCCTCTGTCCTAAGGGAGCCCAGGGCAGTAAGTACTTTGGTGATAAAAATACAATTAAGAATAAAAAAATCCCACATACTTAGAACATTTAAAAACTGATAAAAACAATAAAACACCTGAAGCGAATTTAAAGACTGATGCAACCAAATAGTATGTCTGGATACTTGCAGCAAAACAGTAAAAGTTTTCAGCAGGCAACTATTTTGTTTATTTGCATATTTATAATCCACACTTCCATAAAAGAACATATCAAGACAGTATATAACACAGAAGAATAAAATCAGCAAAAAGTATCCATAGAAACATCAATAAAGGACTACAAAGGAATACAGTTGTGGTGCCTGTCTAATGTAAATAGGTAGAGAGTTCCAAATTGTGGGATGGACAATGTGTGGCACTTATAGAAGTGCCAGTTCTGCAGATTTAAGTGATCGAGTCAGCATGTTGGTTTAAGGTGATCCCTTAAGTAAACTGGTCCTAATTCAATAATACCACATTGAACTCAGCACTGTAGTAAACTGGCAGCCAGTGTTTTTTTCCCCTACCCATTTTCTAATTTCGAGACAAAGGAAGATACTGCCACGGAGTTGTTTTTCCAGTTGCTAGCCCTAACTCTGAATAAAAGGTTCCTATGTCACAAAGAGTGGTTTGACCACCTTTCTGAATTCTGCTGATATCCTAATGGTCTATTTCTGACGTGTAGTACTTGGGGCAGAGTTTGTGCTGCATCAGTGTCTAAAAAATTTCTAGCAGGTTATTTTGCATTAAATAAAATATTGGTATAGTATGTCACATTGTATCTGCTGCTGTTACATTTTTGTAGCATTTGCTTTCCTTTGCAATGGGGAAAGTTTAGAAATATTAAATGGTAAATAATTGCCTTGATAGCCAGGCCTACCTAATTATATTATATATCTAATTTTATCTGTTGGGAACAAGCAAAACAATTCAAATAGTTTCTCCAACTAGATCTCATATTGTGTGTCATCCAGCTAACATTTGGCTGGGTTATGTTCTTAGTTTTTAGTAGTCTGCATTTATTTTATTTATATTGTAATCTAGGCTGTAAGGCTTTTGCTTTGAAAAGCAGGGTTTTAGCAGTTGCAATACTAATTGCCCATAATTTTTGCACTGGACACACATAAAAAGGTTTTCTATGGGCAATGTTGCACCTACCTTCAAGCATAATCACATTCTCAAAACATAAATTTGATACTAGTTTTAAAACCACATTTGTATGAGAGAATGCTCTTGTATTTTGATAGGAAGTTATGTTTTCTGTAGGATGCCTTAACTTGAAAAGTATACCCATTTGTTTCAAACTGATCAGCATCTCATTGCAACATACGTATAGTATCTGCTTCTACTTTGGGTTAATTATGAGCGTTGTTAAGAGTGCTGCAAGCCTCTTCAAAGCTTAGTTTCAGTTACAAAATTCCCTTGCTGAGGTGGTAAAGTGGTGTTCAGGCATCTAAATCAAAACTTGTCTTCATTTTGTCTCTGGTCTGGTCAGGCAATGCATTTATTTGTGTGTATACAAGGTGTCCTATGATGGGTGTTGGAATTTCTTGGTTGACCCATAAGCTTTGCTTTGAAATTTAATGGAATAACAACAAATTCAGTGTTCTTGCGGCACTAGGCCAAGCCATGGCTTAATTCTGGGTGGTACAACAGCAGCAGAGAAGAGTGAAGTGGCTGTGATTTTTTTTCCTGGGAGTACCTGTACATTGACACATTCACATTTAACCACGGTTTGGGTTAACATTGTCTGTAAACTGAGCTGCTATGTAGATTCTGGTTTTCCCTTTGCTTATGAATCTTACTGAGTCTTGCATTAGATTTTCAGAATTCCTTTAAGCTTTTAATGCTTCAATGGCAGCCTATGGTTTCCCATTGGGGATTAGCAAATAAAGAAGATAATCAATAAAAGTAATTTAGTGTACGAAGTAATATGTTGATTTTCTTTCCCTTTGAATTTTAGCCAGAGATGGTTTAGATTATGACACCCAGTGCTTTGCCTTACGGCTGTGATTCTGTAACTTTTTTCAGATGCATCAACTATGCATTGCCTAATTTGTTATGAAAGTGAAAGAAAAGTTGTTCAATAATTCTAGCTAAATTGTGCTGCTAACATATGCTTCTGATGAAATTTTGGTAATATGATAAGAATTTGAAAGAACTGTATGATTGCTTAGGTTTAAATAACCATTTCAATGACAGTCAACTAAAGATGTCTTTTCCTTCCTTTTTTGAGGATCATTTATGAGATGTTATTAAGTCCAAATGGCAGAGATCTGCCAGTAAGACATACTGAAATATAACCAGCAGAATTGTAAAATGAGTGCTCCTTGAATTTAGCATTAAGGTTAAATATAATTTTATTCAATTTATAATTTAATGCAACTTTGCTGAGGTTGTTCAGTTAAACACATTTTGAAATCTTCTTTCCGTGATATAGATTTGTATTTAACACACTTTTAAAAACTGCATATGATGAGTGGCTCTACATTTATAATTCTTTGCTATGCTGCATATATTGTTTGATAGTAAAAGTCTTATTTCTGAACTTGGATGGCTTCAGCCTTATTCAAAAGTTGGCACAAGACTTCCAGGATGCTGAAACAGTTGTTCTTAAGAAATTGGTGTTTATATAAAACACACTCTTTCCCATTGTGTTTGATTATAAAGATAAGAGTGGTTTTTCTAACTTTTTTTTCAGAAGTGAAGAGACTTTGTACTGGCTGAAGATATATTTGGAAAGTAATGGAAACTGGATGATTTTTGCTAAACTTATTTAGAGTAGATAGCTCTTTACCTGGATCTTAAGTTGGTATGTAAAGGTGTTGGTCAGCAGGAAGGCTTCTTGGTCAAGAACATGCTTCTTAATTGTTTCCAAATAGTTGCTCTCTGTGTTGATGTTTTCCTGCAAGATTATATATGTAATTGTAATTGTAGCACAACCTGAAAGTTGATTTGTGTGTTCAAATCAAAATATGCTGCGACTGTCTTCCTTCACAGCTGACCATTTTTTATCTGAATGACCAAGAATTAATTCAGATTATATGTAAAATTATGCTTACTGCTGCTGCCCCAAGGTGCCTTACTTTACAGTCTCATTTGTTTTTGCATTCTGTTCAAGGCATCCCTTACTGTTAGGTAAAGTGAGGCAACTGCCTCAGACAGCAGATGTGGGAAGAATGGCAGCAGACAGAACTGTGTGTACCACCCAACCTTCTCTGTGCCTCCTAAGCTATTGTGCTATCCTTTGCTAGTGTTATTTCAAGTTTCAACTTCCAGGCTACTTACATCATTTCATTCAAAGCTTATAAGCTTGAATATCACCCTCCCACGTTGATAGCCAGTGATGTCAGTAAAACTGACTAGATTCCTAATTATTTAATACAGTTGTTTAGGTTGACTTAAAAGTACAAATGTTATTGGAAAAGCAGGGCGCAAGCTTTAGACTATTGTTGTTTTTAATGGTCACTGAATCTGCACGCCCCCCTTTATTAGAGTAGCTTCAAAATTAGGTAGTCACCTGACATTTAAACAGAAGTGCAAATTACATTATTCGTGTCCTAGAGGTACCAACAATCCATGTTTAAGCCAGGATATATAAAAGAAAATATTGTATAAAGCTACTGTTCTTGCCTGTCAAGCGATTAAGCAATTTCAGTTTAAATGTCAGTTTGAAGATGAGAAACAGGAAAACAATGCAGAAATATTAGTTGCTCTTAATTCTTCTGTTTTGGTGTTATCCAAGGCAATAGAGTTCTGTAGCCACTGTATGACCTATCCAACGGCAATTGCAATCCTTACTTTTTCAAAGCTAATTGTTCCATGTTTAGTTTACTAAATGTCATCTGGACTCAGTAAAAAGCAAATGACCTGCATTGAATTAGTATAATTGTAACACAAACAAAATATCACATAGTTTGGGTCTCATACAGGAAAGGAGAAAGTTGGAAAAAATTCCCTGTTTGATAAATAAAATCTGAGATATGAAACAGGTTTAGACATCTGTTTTACCTGTTTTGGACTCTTTAAAATACTAAATTTTTACTTTTTATTATTTTCTATTGGAAAATAACATTTCCTACCTCAAACTTATTTGACTGTCTCACATCGGTATAGGGTTATTTTAGCCAATTTAATCCTTTTTAAAATGGACTTGTAGGTTGGAGAGTGGCAAACACCTGCAAGAAGGGTTTGTTACCTATGCAAGAGACTTAGTCCTAGGCAGTCCCCTCCTGGAAGCAATAGGCAGGTGATCAAGAAATGGTCAGTTTGAGAGATAAATTAGACCAGAGCCAGGTGAATACTGTAGGTAGTTTTAAGAAGACTAGTACAAATGCAAGTGGCATGTTTTATCTTCATATGCAGTGTATATTGACTTTGCCAGAAGAAGGTGGGGGCAGAAGAGAGAGAGAAACAGTGTCTTTTTCTGGCTTTTTGGATCTATAGTTCTGGTTATATGAAGCCTGACCAGTCACTGGTGCAGGGAATCTCTGCAGAGATCCAGGCTAGAATGTTGTAATTCTGTAATTATTTGAAACCTACTAATAGCAATTGATCCATGTACAATCCACAAAAAGTTAAGTACACTGATCCCTACGGAGATCAGTGAGATTTCTTTTGTGTGTTGTAGCCAACATGCGGCAGGCTTGTTTAGGTGTTACTAAAGATCACATGGGGAATATTTACACACAGGTGCTTAGATTTCTATTTGCAGTTATTATGGAAGCTAGATCATTTAGTTAAGAATAAAAGAGAGAGAAAAGAAAACTGTTGTTCTTGATATGCAAGAAATAATGTAGAAACTGTGGGCCAGACAATGTGTGATTGTAACAGACCCCACACACTGTTCTTCCCCATAGCACTCCCTTTATTGCAGGCTCATTTCTGATATTGGAGTCTAGTTGCAGAATAGATGTCCCAGGGGTTGGGCAGGTGAGTGAGCCAGATAAGAAAAAGTGGCAAAAATTAAACACCCTCAAACTGTGGGCCCTTTCTGTACTCTTACACTCTGCTTTACATATGACCAGGGCAAATCCATTTTCAAAGAATGGCTCTTTTGCGTTCACATATAGTTTGATTCAAGCTTCATTAGTGTAAACTTTAAAAAGTCTTTCTGGCTCACACCAGAGGCCCATCCCGTTCTCATAATGGCCAACCAGCTATCTATAGGACATCTGCAATATGTACCTGAGTGCATCTTACACTCTCCCCACTTCTTCTTCTCCTTCTCCTTCTTCTTCTTCTTCTTCTTCTTCTTCTTCTTCTTCTTCTTCTTCTTCTTCTTCTTCCTTCTTCTTCTAATTTATATACTGCCCTATATCTGGAGGTCTCAGGCAATTACCAACAATTGCCACACAGAGGTAGAACATATCCATTGTGGCTAGCATGTATAACTCAAGTTAATCAAATTGAGCTTCTTTGAAAGTATCGTGCTTGAAAAGTGCTAGAAAGCTACTTTTACACATTTGACCTCTTGAATTGTTATCATAGCATGTGCAAAACTGCAGAATAATCTTGTAGTTGAAGATAAAATGCCTATCCTTTGGTAATCTTTGCTCTTAATCATGTGACAATTGTTCCCTTATCTTTTCCTCCTCCTGTGACATTTTCTGCTGTGCCATCCTATCATAGTTTGCATTAAACAATATCCAAAGGTCATAATTTTAAGAGTATTTGCAGTTTATGGGTGCAAATTATGGACAGCTAAACTACTGGTGCAATGATAGGAGTGAGGCCTTGTCAGCATATAACACCTGTTCTCAGAGATCTGCAGTGGTTGCCGATTTGCTACCGGGCCAAGTTCAAGGTGTTACTATTAGTATATAAAGCCCATAACAACTTGGGACCAGTATACCTATGAGATTGCCTTACTTACCCTATATAAGCCCTTTCAGCCACTTTGATTGGCAGAACTCTCGCTGTTACAGGTGCCACATAATACATGTTCCACACTTGTTGGGATGGCCAGGTTGCTAAGGGTCAAAAGAGATGTACAAGGAAGCTGCCTTGTTGTGAGCCACACTGAGAGACAATGCCTCTTGCCTCAGTACTGTCTGCAGCATAGATAGCCAATAAGTTATCCACCTCGATGTTGGTAGATTACAACTCCCATCATCCCCGGTTAAGCAACATTTGGAGGCACAATGTTAGCTTTCTCTGGTGTACATTAACTGGCAGCAGCTCTCCCATGTTTTCATACAAGGATCCCCCCCAAACCTATCTGGAATTGCTAGGAATTTATTTTGGGACATTTTGCATGCAGAGCTACAGTCCCTCGTCTTATAGGGTGTGTATATACAGTGGTACCTCGGGTTACATACGCTTCAGGTTACACACCCCGCTAACCCAGAAATAGTGCTTCAGGTTAAGAACTTTGCGTCAGGATAAGAACAGAAATCGGGCGGCAGCAGGAGGCCCCATTAGCTAAAGTGGTGCTTCAGGTTAAGAACCGTTTCAGGTTAAGAACAGATCTCCAGAACGAATTAAGTACTTAACCTGTGGTACCACTGTCTGTCTGTCTGTCTGTCTGTCTGTCTGTCTGTCTCTCTCTCTCTCTCTCTCTCTCTCACACACACACACACACACACACACAAACACACACACTCTTTATGTGGGCTGGGGAATAAGTGGGATCCTTACTGGTGTGGAGAGAGGTGGGCTTTTTAATCCTTTGAGCCTGCTGCATTCCTGTTCAGAATCTTCCTGCTTACCCCACACTGGTTATTTACGGCGAGAGGAAAGCTTTGGCCCCAACTCCGCTCCCAGTCTAGCAACGGGATTTGTTTTTATCAACTTTTATGTGCAAGCTTAGTAACTCAGCTATCTTCTGTAGTAAACTGAGCAATGTATATTGAGCATTTAACTGTAATGAATGTTTGTTTCCTTCACATGGCCAAAGCAATTTTGTAGTGTGGTTCTGAGCTGCTTTGGAGCTGATTCTCAAACAACCTTGTAAAGTGAAATAAACTCTGAAGGGTTGGAATATACTCTAATTATCCTGTATATAGTGGTTTATATAATAAGTTTTATAGTGAGTCCTTGTGTCATAGGTCACTGTTAATTACTATATGGAACTTCAGCTGACTCTGTGATGATGATGATACTAAAGAAAACAGTAGTTAGACCATTTCCCCCCTTTAGTTGTTTTTTTTTTAAGCTACTGCAAAACTGCCATTCTAACTTGAACATTATGTGACAACTTTCCAGGTTCAACCTGGTTATTGTCAAGGTCACAAGCAAATACTTTATCTTGGCATGTCCTTAATTTTAAATTCAAGTATGCTGCTAAACAATTAGTTTGGATTTGCAGACTTTCTAAGATGAATCTGTTGATCATTGCTAAGCCTGTTCTGAAATTCTAACTGGAAGATGCTATGCCTTAAATTAGAGTATCTTTATTAAACCTGATAAAGAAAATCATTGTAGAAGGGATTATTATGTTACACCAGATGGACAGCTTGGCTTGTTGCCAAATTTCTCTCAAGTTAATAGTTTATCTGAATTATTCATGAAAAATAAATACTTGAATGGAGTTTGGGAAAGAATATTACATTTTATGTTGGTGGCAGCTTTTCCCATTTGTGAAAATGTTGTGACTGTTATAATAGTCACAATTTTTCTGAGACCTTTTCACAGTTGTTATGCTTAAGGCTCAGGGTTGCACTACATACTGTGTACAATGTATGTACAGAACACATGAAGAACCTGCCAGATCTAGGCCAGCATCCTGTTCTCACAGTGTCCCACCAGATGATGACGATGACTATATTAATTAAATTTGTATACAGCCCTCCCTCCAAAGATCACAAGGTGGTTCACAAGATAAAAATACAAAATGAGAACACAAAATACATAATAGAAACAAGAACAATCCAATAACCCCCCTCCCACAAACACATTTAAAAGCCCATGGAATGTTAATGAGCCTAAAGCCTGGCTTAAAGAGAAATGTTTTCACCTGGCACCTAAAGATATGTAATGAAGGTGCCAGGCAAGTCTTCCTGGGGAGAGCATTCCACAAATGGGGAGCCACTGCAGAAAAGTCCTGTTCTCATGTTGCCACCCTCTGGACCTCTTGTGGTGGTGGCACATGAAGAAGGGCCTCAGATGATGATTGCAGACTCTGGGTCGGTTCATATGGGGAGAGGCAGTCCTTATGCCTGTGGGAAACCTGCAAGCGGAATCCAAGCGCAAGAGCCCTCTCCTCTCCTGTGGTTTCCAGCAGCTGGTATTGAGAACCATTACTGCCTCCAGCTGTGGGGTCAGAGCAATAGCCATAATGACCAGTAGCTTTCAGTACTGTTCTCCACCATGAATTTATCCAATCCTCTTTTAAAGTCATCTGAGTTGGTGACAGTCACTGCCTAGTATGGGAGAAAGTCCCATAACTGTGCACTACACAAATAAGTACTTTCTTTTTTGCAGTGCATGTGTGTTTTCTATGCATGCCCACATAGAAGTTCAACAAACTAGCACTTTAGGGAGAGTGTTTTGCTAAATCTTTATCTCTAGGAAGGTTTGGCAGCTTCTGGGAGATTCTTACATTGGGAAGTAGTAAAAGCACACACCCTGCAATTTTGCATATTACAGTCATTTTATTATTGCATCATTCCCCCACACCCATTATGGTGGTGATGTGGAAGCTGCAGTATTATCACAATTCCTTCCTCTGCCTTTGGAATAAACTGAGGAGCCCTAGATATGTTGGAGGAATCCAGGTTGTGGCTTCTCCCCTCCCATTGTTATTTCTGTTTCCAGGAAAGACAAAACTTGCGGGGGAAATGGCCCTGTGCTACCTTCTTTTTTAGCCTCTGAAGGAGTCATGCAAAAGGAGCTCCCACAATATAATGTAAGATAGAGGGACTTGGCATACCACTTTATTCTGATTAATATGTAGTTTGGTTCCAAGCTTACCTGCTTACCTTACAATTAACCTCTCATTCTTTATCTATTTTTATGTAGTGAGGTTTTTATTGCATTGGCAGATTAACAGAAACCTAATCGATGTGCTCTAAAATATTACCCATTTGATTTACCCAGTTTACTGTTTTGTATGTATGAAAGTGGCATATAATAGCTGCAAGATCACATTTTATGTGCTTAACCAGGAAGTGCTTTTGCTTCTCAGCCAAAAGACTGTGAAATACAAAATCTTCTCTTGAGACTGATTAGCAATAATAGATAAAATAAAGAATGATGTGCACAATGAGGTACGGTTTAAATAGAGGAAATTGTAATGGGAAGTAGCTACATTGGTAGCAGATGGAATTGGTTCCTTTATCTTGGTGATATTGGAAATTCAAGACTAGCTAAACTCCCCTCACCCCCTTCCAGTTTCAGCTTGAAAAACAAAGATAAAAGGAACAAAGTTGTTTTAATTTGCTGAAATACTGATATCCTTACCTTTTCTTTCACCCTTAAAAAAACCAGGCAATTTTTATGATTCCTACGAACCCCCCTCCAACATTCCGGAAGCCAGAGCTTTGGTCCGATGAATTCACTGATTTCGTGAAAAAATGTTTGGTGAAGAATCCTGAGCAGAGAGCAACTGCAACCCAACTTTTGCAGGTCAGTATTCAGCTGTGTTCCCTAGGGAAACTTGGATTTATGCTCCCAGCAGATGTAATCCAACAGAGTCTGGATGGCACCATATTGGCTATTCCCTGATCCAGAGAGACAGTTCTGGGAAACCTTTTCCACTTACCCAGCTTTCTTAAAAACTTAAAATATTTGGTGTTAGTTTTAGTCACTGTTGAATTTTGCATGCTGCTGCCTCCTTCATTCTTCCTGCCCTCATTCTGGAACTCTCCAAACCATTTCTATCAGCTAGCAAATCTGAGTCTGCTTTATTTGAACTGTTTCTCCCTCCTTATCCTCTCCAACCCTCTGCTTTCCATCTTTCCTTATTTTCCTACTTACCTTTGTCATTCTTGAATACTTTTGTTGCAGTATAATTTTGGGTTTTAGTTCTTTTCTTTTGTGATAGCGGGTGAAAAATACAAATCCAAGTGTGGCCCAACTTCATTTTAGTACTGTGTTTCTGTACAGGTAGCAAGCACACTGCCCTGTCCTCATGCAGCTTTGTAGATGGATATTAAGACTGTACTGTAATTGTAACCAGGCTTACCTGGGAGTAAGCTTCATTAAATTCAGTTCTGGGTAGATATCATAGAATTGTAGATTTGGAAGGGACCTCAAGGTCCAACCCCCTGCATTGCAGCTAAACCATCCCTGACAGATGGCCATCCAACCCCTGCTTATGGTTAGGATATGGTTAGGATAGCTCTGTAACTCTTTTTATTCTAGATGAAACTGAATTAATATCCCTGTACTGTTTTTCTTTTTATTTATACTTATTTGTAAAAATATTTATATACAACTGTATCATAAAAATATGATCACAGTGGTGTACAACAACAACAACAATAACAACAACAACAAATAAAACCAGACAGTAAAATCATAAAAAGCTAAAACAAGATGAAAACCATAAAAAAGTAAAAAGAAACAGCACAGAGTGGAAAAGCAGCAGGGAACATAAAAAAATTCTGTAACAGTTGGGTAACATATTATTACTATTTTGGTTATTAATTGCCTTCTACAAGAAGTCTCAAGTTGATTTACAGTGAGAGAGATAATAAAATCAACACACAAAATCTCACATAAAAGATTAAAAACACAATTACAGCAATCCGCTAGAAACTTATTTATTTATTTCATAAAATTTATGCACTGCTTGATTGTAAAAAGTAAAAAGCCTTCAAGTGGTTTACAAAAAGATAAAACAAGATAATCAATAAAAAATTTCAACGGTACTTTAAAACATCGGTAAAGGTAAAGGTACCCCTGACCGTTAGGTCCAGTCGCAGACGACTCTGGGGTTGCGGCGCTCATCTTGCTTTATTGGCCGAGGGAGCCGGCGTACAGCTTCCTGGTCATGTGGCCAGCATGACTAAGCCACTTCTGGCGAACCAGAGCAGCGCACGGAAATGCCGTTTACCTTCCCACCGGAATGGTACCTATTTATTTACTTGCACTTGGCGTTCTTTTGAACTGCTAGGTGGGCAGGAGCAGGGACCGAACAATGGGAGCTCACCCCGTCACGGGGATTTGAACTGCTGACCTTCTGATCAGCAAGCCCTAGGCTCTGTAGTTTAGACCACAGCACCACCCACGTCCCACACTTTAAAACATACAAAGGTTAAAATACTAAAACAGATTAAAATAACCTCAATGATCATATGTATAAATAAGGCACAATTTATTGATCCAAATCCCCTTCCCAACGACACAGACATGCTTGCTATAAATTATTCAGCTAAAATTCACCCCCGCTTTCAACCACAGCAATAAAAACCAGCAGTTGAATAATGCCTGGGAAAACAGTAGAGATGCCGCCACTGAAAAAGGTCATTTCTCATTACCACCCTGTGACCACAATAGTCCTGCAACCATGTTCCATGTGGCATGGGATATGGGGGAAGAACTTCATTTTATAGTTTACAAATCTGATGCTGGGAATAAGCTGATATCTGTGCAATAAAAACACAGCCTTGAGGAGACACATCCAGGCTTTGTGCAGAAAATGGATAATGGTGCATTACATGCACTAAAATGTGATTGTGTGGAAAGTTCCTGTGCTGAAGTTACAAAGAGTTTGCTCTGACTTTTGTAAGAAAAAGAAATCAGCAATATTTTTAGCAACTTTTAATAGCAAAGCAAAATATATTTTTGAGAGCACAGCCTATTAGGACATCTCAAGAGTCAAGAGCACAATTTATGAGAAAGAAGAGGAAAGCAGGTGATCTGTAAATAGCCATATTCACATTAGTGACAGAACACATGCCAGTTCTTAAACAGGAGTGTAAATTACATTAAAATAGCTGGGCTTTCTTGATTTCTTCAATATCATCTGGACAGCCTGAAGATTTTAATTTTACTTCATTTTTATTTCATCATTGTAGGTGGCCCAGCGCTCACGTAACTGTGGCTTAGCAAGAATGACAAACCATGGCGGTTCCCAGATTACACATTGCGGCTGTAGCACTTTCCTTCCAGTTCTGCTACCCATGGCTAACCATGGTTTGGCGTAATGTCACAACTTAACCTTGACTTGTAGTTTGTTTTCCCCAGACAAATCACAGGTGGTAAACCAGGAACAAACTTTGGTTACAGCTTATGGTTTGCCTGAAGCAAGACAAGCCACTAGCCTGGGTTTTGATGGAATGCTAAGCCAAACCATGGCTGGTGTGAACCACTTCAGTGGCTCAGTGATTCAATTTATGTGGATCATTATATTGCCTGCTCTTCTTATGGCCACTAACTTGCATTGTCAGCTTGTTAAGATGAATCAAATACTGTAACTGAATGCATTAAAAAGTTTATTTTTCTATGTCAGGCTATCTTCTCTTTGTTTATTTACCACCTAATTCACATTTCCTTTGGACAATTATATCCTTAACTGTAAAGCAGTTGTGATTTGTAGTAACATTCTTCTCATGGTTGCTGTTTACCTAAACAAACAAAATGGAAAATCCTATTTAGCTGCAAAGCGGTTAAACAGATCATATGTTCTTTTATTCCAAAATTTAATTGCTGTCCAAAGGGAAATGTTCTTTCATGCACTGGTCTGTGAAGTTGATTGACATGTTGTTTTAACATGTTACACCATATTTATACTATATGTACAGTGTCTGTGCGCTCCGTTTTGTGTAACTATATAGTTTTATTTTCTAGCATCCTTTTATTAAGAATGCAAAACCAGTTTCAATCCTGAGAGACTTGATTACTGAAGCTATGGAAATTAAGGCGAAAAGACATGAAGAACAGCAGAGGGAACTTGAAGAAGAAGACGAAAACTCGGTGTGTGAGAATTTAATTATGTATTTTGTAGCCAGTTCCATGGAGCTGGTTTGCACGTGGTACTAAACCATGGTTTAATGCTATACAGATTAGCCTGAGCGAAGCATTGTGCTCTGCCCTCTTGCTTTCCCCCCCTTGTGGCTTAGCATTGGAAATCCTGCTTTAAAACAAGCCAGTGGTTGCTAAATGAGCCATCTTCCAGCCATGGTTTATGAAGCTAGCTTGTTTAAAAAACCATTCTAGTTTTTTCTTCCAAAATGAAAATAATCTCACCAGCACTCCTCCCAGGTGTTCAGGAGGAGGAATACACAAGCTGATGCTTGCTCAGGGTTGTTGAGGTTGGTCATGCCACGCTAAGCCATGGTTTAGTGTTGCATATGAACCAGCCAGTAACTACATATTTAAATGATCAGTTGTGATCAGGAGAGTTGCCCCTGGGTTTTTCTGAGTTATATTCCTGGCAAGTGCCACGTAAAACCCCAGATTGCAAAAGCAGTTTGTAGGTTTGTTGTAAGTTTTTAATTATTAGAAAGGGGCGGGCATTTGGCTCAAAAGCAGTCTGTCTCCCTCCATTTTAGTGGGAATGCAGTCTTGATATTTTACCTGCATTCGGGAGCAGATAGAACCAAGACTATGGGGAATAAGTGATTGCTCAGTTTCTCATGGCCAAAACATAAACGTGCTTGAGATTGTAAATATATTCTTTCTCATAGAAAAACTACAATAAACAAAGGCATGGTGTGTGTAAACATGTAGTAACTCTGGTATGACCATCTTACCTGTTCTGGCCCCTGTTTTAATAATAATTGGCCATACAACCTTTAAAGAACCTGTTAGAGAATTAAATTTATAACCTTTATAGCCAAATACAAGCAAATTTATAGCCAAATACAAGCAATAATTTGAGTAGATATCTAATGGGAATATAGCAGCAGTTTGTGAATGTCTGTCTATCAGTGTTTCGTGCTGTGTCTTTTGTGACTAGGTGACTAATCTTACCAAGGTGTCTCAAAGCATTTACATTAGTAAATAGATTTCTCCTGGTATGTACATTCCCTTTTGGCTTGACAGAGACTTCTGCAAAAAATTGAAAATGTGTGCATTCTTCAATTTGTCAAGTAAAAGGGATTTGTTTCCCTGCTCCTATATCCCAGGCATGTCCAAAGTCTGTTTCGGGGGCCTAATCCGGCCCGCCGATTGGTTTAATCCAGCCCCTGTGGCAGTTTATTTCCTAGGGTAAAATCCTAAAAAAACCTCATCAACTTCAACCCTAAAAAAAAGTTTAACAACTTTAGTTGGCCCTTTGGTCAGCCCTCACAGCCCTTCATTTCACCAAATCTGGTCCTCATCGAAAAAAGTTTGGACACCACTGTATCCTATATTATTGGACTGCTTATATAGACAAGAATATTTATTGTGACGCACAGCATTCTCACCAGTTGTCGTTCTATCTAGAGAGAGAAATTCAAGTAGCATGATCAGTGGTCATTTTTTCCTTCACTGGACATCTTTTCCTTGAGGGCAGAGTTTAGAACCTTTTCTTCATCTATCAGACACGCTAAACCTTTCTTAGCACTTCCGTCCATGTAATACTGAGAGATAATCGCTATTGAGATACCGGATTTTATGCAAAGTTAGCTTGTGGTGCCTCTCTTATTAGATACCTTTAAAGAAACAGTTATGACAAACCAGCTGCAAAGTTACTTAAAACTAGTACCTTGGTTGAAGAAAAGGCTGCCAAATTTTGAGCTGCTTGATGTCAGGTTTCATAAATAAAATGAAATGATCTATTACCCTTTAGAATTTTATTAGAGAAAAATAACCCGTGGTAATTATTTACCCAGAGGTGTAGCTGCATTAGTTTCTTGCAGCAAAAACAACAGTCTTGCAGACCTTACAGAGTAACACATTCATTATGGCATATTATTTCTGGGACTGCAATCCACTTCATCAGATAACACTTCATTTGTTAGTGCCACAAGCCTGTTGTTTTCAGCATATCGTATATCCTCAAAAGTTCAACTGGCACACCTGTAGTCTGGGCAACTTTTATAAACAAGTAGCAGTGTCTACCTTCTTTGAAAGCTATGTGGAATATGGTCAATAATAGAGCTCATGAAGTTGAGTTTAGGCATGTTACAAGAATAGCTTGTCTGATGAGAATGTATTCTGACAAACTGACATGTTTTGATAGGTGTTGAGGTAACTTTACAGATTTTTTTAATTAAGTAAAAAGTCCAAGCTGAGTACTCTACAGAAGGTTAATCCCAATATCAAAGTTTAAATGTTGGTTTAAGCATTACTAAACATGATCTATCTCTTCTTTTATGCATTTTTGAAGTGTGATGCAAATTTGATTCTGATGTCAGGCAGCTGTATTATGGAAACGTAAAGCAACTCGTTGCCTGGCAGCGCCCAAGAAACATGTCCAAATATTTATTTCAAAGGATCTTTAAAGAAATGAACTAATAGTCAACTCTTAGTGTATCTTTTTGCTTCACATTTCAATATCTACATTACCACAAGATTGTTTGAAAACACTTCCTAATGACAAAAATAAAATGCTGTGCTTTTTATGGTAATATCTAAGAACAAAAAAGCAGTTAGATTTATTGGTGTAGTATGCTTGCTTCTATGTTACTAATTCCTACAGTTCAACTTCCTTATATATCTAATTACTTGATATTAACTCTTAGAAATCAGGGAAGTTTAAAAAGAGCTGAATCACCTTCCTGTTTCTAGCCTTCTTGTTTTGACATCATGTTTTTCAAAAGTGTTTCTGAAACTATTATAGCTGGAAACCTACTTATTTTAAAGTCAGGCCAGGATTCTTTGAATTTTGTGTGCCTTTCAAAAGATGTGGGTAAATATGCTGTCCAGTTGTTGTTTAAGGCAGCCTTTTCTTATGAAATATTTTCTTAGGGCCAGGAATTAATTTTTATTTTTAATGAAGAGCAGTAGTCCCCCTCCTCCACACCTTTCCTGTAATGCCATATACATTTTATGGCTCCATTCATTTAAGTTTTTTTCTAAATGTTAATCAAATAATTGGATCCCTATGACTTCTTAAAGAAGAGAGAGAAATCAATACGATTTTAGCTAGCACTGAAGTGTGCCCATTATTACGAAAGCTTGTAAAATAGCACAATAACTTTTTATGTGCTAATTGACAATAATGATTAACCTGCGGAAGTAGTGAATCTGATATATAGTTCTCTTTCACTTTACAGTATTTGTACAGGTTGTCTTATTTGTTGAAAAACTTGCTCAAATGCTCAGTTTTTAGAGCTCCTGAATTTCCTCATCTTTTATGCGATCATAGGCTACTCTAGTAATTTTTTAAAAAGCAAACTGTAATTATATTCACATTTTCCCCACCCCAAAGCAGTGATGAGGTGTTTATTGTATAGAGTATTAAATTTAGTTCTTTTAAGTCCGCAAAGTTGTGCATTACACACTACTTGTCTTTGCTGCCCTCTAGTGATCTTGCGTATATAAGACAGAGATTAGTCAAAATTGATACTGAGATCCAAGATGGATCACAAATTCTTTTCTCTTTACCTAGCGATAAGGGGTGGGTGGGGAGAAATACATTTTGTTAAATTGTGCTCTGCATTACATCTTCCGATACATCTTTCTTCAGATATTTACAAAGCAAGGTTCTGCCTGTTGAACTAATAGAATGAACATACTGTAGGGGAAGATAAAGGCTATCGGCAGCCAAGCTAACCTATTCAAATATTTTCCTGACTGGAAAATATGCCAGACCCTAATAATGAACACAACACAAATTTATTGAAATCTCTCCTAGAATGCATGTCTGTGTATGTGTGGGTTTTTAAAAAGCACAAGTTCATCCAATCCATTAACTATTAATTACTTTAAGTTACAGAACACAATTGTTTTTAAAGAATGTGCAGGAAGAACATAGGAAGCTGCCTTATACAGTGGTACCTTGGGTTAAGTATAGTGTTACCTCGGGTTACATACGCTTCAGGTTACAGACTCCGCTAACCCAGAAATATTACCTTGGGTTAAGAACTTTGCTTCAGGATGAGAACACAAATCATGCTCTGGCGGTGCGGTGGCAGCAGGAGGCCCCATTAGCTAAAGTGGTGCTTCAGGTTAAGAACAGTTTCAGGTTAAGAACGCACCTCCGGAACGAATTAAGTACTTAACCTGAGGTACCACTGTACTTAATTCGTTCCAGAGGTCTGTTCTTAACCTGAAACTGTTCTTAACCGGAAGCACCACTTTAGCTAATGGGGCCTCCCACTGCCACCGTGCCGCTGGAGCATGATTTCTGTTCTCATCCTGAAGCAAAGTTCTTAACCCGAGGTACTATTTCTGGGTTAGCGGAGTCTGTAACCTGAAGTGTATGTAACCCAAGGTACCACTGTACAGAGTTTTACCACTGGCCAATCTAGTTCAGTATTGTCTACTTTGACTGGCAGCAACTCTCCAGTGAGACTCTTAATCTCAGGGTCATGAGCCCCACGTTGGGCAGAAGTTTCTGGCCTTGGAGGGGGTTGGACTAGATGACCCTTGGGGTCCCTTCCAACTCTACAATTCTGTGAGTTGCACTGCATATATCGGCCATCTTGACTGCTTACAACTGTATTGGGTAGAGTAATTAATTCTACTATCTGTTTTCACTTTTTTCTGTGCTGTTTATTTAACAAGGTTCCAGCTTTACATCAAGACACTCAAATTATGTTGCCCTTTTGGCCCAGTGATCTAGAAAAGCATTTCCAAATTCCTTGGCAGATGCTGTCATTGCTTTTATAGAAAAATTTGAATACTTCAGATCAGAAATAAAAAGTAGAGAGACGAATTGCAGAAAACTTAAAAATCAGCAAACTTTCTCCCAGCTGTACAACACAAAAGACATGGCATCTGAATGGAAAAAGATTTTATATATATAATTAATATGAAAATTAATTGGCAAAGATTGTCACATATAATTAATATTAAATTTAATGTGACTGCTGTAGATGTGGTGGGCCTACTGCTTTAAAAAAATCCCAACCAAAAAATTGTCTCTAACATGCTAGAACAGAAATAATTTTAGAAATACTGCAATTTATAAATAAGGGAACTTACAATTATATATTTAATTTTTCTCCCATCAGGAGGAGTGCATATACATTCCTTGTATAAGGAATATAGTGGCCCTACCTGGTGTAGTACTGAGGCATTAAACATGTCATGAGGGAATGTCCAAACTTGTTTTTTTATGACGTGATATTCTGTTTATTAGTATGTAAAGAGTTCCATATTGATTCATTAATTCATTTGAAAGCATTTATAGGCTGCTACATATTTCAAAAATCTGTAAGCTGTGTACAGTCTAAAAAACAAACACTGTATTATTAAAACAAAAACACAACCTAAAACCAATAAAACAGGAGTATAAAAACACATAAAAGTAGATGAAAGCAAATAAAACAGAAATTCAGAGGACTCAAACATGTACCAACCTTATGGGTCAGGGAAAGCCTGGACAAAAGGACAAGGCTTCTCCAAAACATCTGAAGCAACTGAATTTTCTTTTAGAAATGCTATCCGTTCCTTGCTTAAAATGGAAGGAACTCGAATACTAAGGGGTTCAGCATGTTGATCCTGTAATGAGGAGCTACGTTAGGATAAATGGGAGACTTAATTGATTTCTGTAGGTGGTATTGTTGTCCTCCTTACCTTCTTCACTTCCTCTGAAATGTAGGTATTCTGGTTGACAAGGCGTGGATTTCACCGTGCGATTAACAGTGCATTATGGAGTGTGCATGGTTCCATGTAATTTTCTGGCTTGCCAGTCTTGCAGATTTGCCCTTGGGAAGAGCACAAACACATAGGCTTGTGAACATATTTATTTTGAGTAGAAACAAATTGGAAACAAAAAGTTTTGTTTTTGGAGCACTCAACAGAAATCATCCATCAGCAAGGAGGCCCGTAAAACCCATTGCTTTCTTGCTCACTCAACCAATATTTCTTGTTGATTCCATGTTTCTTTTGGAGAGGATAGGCAAGATTAATATAATTTAGCATAGTTCAGTAATACAGCTTTTATTCATTGAGCTGAAGGAGAGTTGCATTCATGGAAGGCCCCCTTTGTGAGTGATACTGCACTGAACAGAAGCCCCTTACATTCATGATGGAGCGAAAACCTAGAGCAGGGGTAGGCAACCCAAGGGCCGAGGGGCCAGATGTGGCCCAATCGCCTTCTCAATCCGCCCTGCAGATGGTCCAGGAATTGGCGTGTTTTTACATGAGTAGAATGTGTGCTTTGATTTAAAATGCATCTCTGGGTGAAACATGAAATGAGAGGAATTTAGGGATTTCCATTGGTTACAATAGTCCTGAATTGTTCTTTTTAATTACCTGTAAATAAATTTGCTTGAATTTATGGATTTAGATCCAAATTCGAATGACAAATTGTATTAGTGCTATTCCGTGGACGTGAAATAGAAAACTCTGATTATTGTATATATAAAGGAGAGTATACAACTCCTGAAGGTATTTGAATCTGAAGAAATGGAGGTAGAGATATTAAAAAGTGTGGAAGGAGACATTTGAAAGAGATCTTATGTTAGAGGACTAACATATACAGCAAGGGGCAAAAGGTAGAAATTTGATTTATAAGACAAACTCAGCAGGGAATTGTGAATAGTAGCAAATTGTTCCCATGAATTTCTTCTTGTGGTGCTGTTGTTAATTGCTGATTTTCATTATGGCCAATAAACTGAGGCTTATCTCTGAAACTGTGGCTCACTTAATCACTTATTTTAAAAGAAACTTTGTTAACAATGTGGTATTTAGGGTTCCCCCCCCCCCCGGAAACAAGGTTGTGATTTTATTGATTTATAAATCAGTAGAACACACATTTAGGCATTTGAATTACACTCCACAAATATTTTATGCATGTGAAAATATTTGTCTATCTTTCTGTAAACAGGCAAGAGAAAAATAACTATTCCTGAAAGACAGCCAGTGCACTTTAAGCTGAATTTATCTTACTAACTTGCAACTTTAAAAAAAGTAAATACAATAATGCCAGCAACCCTGATTTTTATAGTTTTAGTCTGTGTCATGGGTATCATCAGACACAGTCAGTGCTTCATAAGTTTACTCCCCCCAGGACAGCAGGATCGTTTTCTTCACGATGGCACTGATTAGTGGTACGTGGCTTTTTCATTAGCCATTGAAATCCGTAGGGCTATTTTGTAAACTCGATGTTAGGATAGACTTTCGAAGCGTATTTGGCTGGTTTTATTTGGCCCTCAAAGAGGGCTACAAATCAAAGAATTTGCTTTTTATTGAGTCACCTAAAATTAAACTCTTAATTGGAAGCTTTTATACAATCAACAAGCAGCTCTTTTGCATTCTGATGTTTTTCTGTGGGTTGTAGAATGTGCCCTTGTAACAGGACTTGAGGCATTGAACAGCATGTTAGTCCTTAAATAGCTGGGATATTGTGCACATCCTCTAAATCTGACTTCAGAAAGAGAGTAGGATTTCCTAATAATGTTTTCAAATACTTCTATTCCATATGGGTTTTATGATTCATGAACTGGATTATCATAAGTTCTCTGTTTTACATTCCTGGCACATTACTGCCACTGATTGGAAATGCTTTTGTATCCTTTGCTGGAATTAACTCTGTTCCACGGTCCAGAAGCATCTGCTCAGCAGATACTTCTCTACAAAGTATCAACGGGTTTTCTTCTTCCCCCTTTTATCATAGCTTAACAAACCCTTTAAGTACATACAAATGAAAGGAATTGCCTTTGCCCATTGAGATTTTATTTTTTTAAACTCCCCCATGATATGCAATGCCCTTTTGATCTCCTGGACTCATTTCTATTGAGGTTTTTATACATGTCTCTAGGGGTGGAGCCTTAGGTCACTTGTAGAGCATCTGCTTATCATGGAGAAGGTTGCAGTTCAGTCCCTGGCATCTTCAGCTAGGAGTGGGGCAGACCCCTGTCTGAAATCCTGCAGAGTTGCTACCACTCAGTGAAGGCAGTGCTAAGCTAGATGGAGCAACATCCTGACTCTATAAGGCAGCTTTCTAAGTTCTTGTTAAATTTCTGTTAAAACTATATTGGGTAACAGGACTGGGAAAGGGCTGCTGCCTGAGGCATTGAAGAGCTAGTATTAGTGATAGTAAACAACAGGCAAGATGGGCAAGTCATGTGAATTAACAGTAAGGGGGATGCATATATCCTCTTTCTGTTTTTGAGATTCTTCTTTCACAGAATGCTTTCCAGTTGTTTTTGTCTTGTTGCTGTTGTTGTTTAGTCGTTTAGTCGTGTCCGACTCTTCGTGACCCCATGGACCAGAGCACGCCAGGCACTTCTGTCTTCCACTGCCTCCCACAGTTTGGTCAAACTCATGCTGGTAGCTATGAGAACACTGTCCAACCATCTCGTCCTCTGTCGTCCCCTTCTCCTTGTGCCCTCCATCTTTCCCAACATCAGGGTCTTTTCCAGGGAGTCTTCTCTTCTCATGAGGTGGCCAAAGTATTGGAGCCTCAGCTTTAGGATCTGTCCTTCCAGTGAGCACTCAGGGCTGATTTCCTTAAGAATGGATAGGTTTGATCTTCTTGCAGTCCATGGGACTCTCAAGAGTCTCCTCCAGCACCATAATTCAAAAGCATCAATTCTTCGGTGATCAGCCTTCTTTATGGTCCAGCTCTCACTTCCATACATCACTACTGGGAAAAGCATAGCTTTTACTTGTTGCTAGTGCTGTGTAAAAACTGTGGGTTGTATCAAGTACTCCCCCCAATCTGCACCTGGGGCTTCCCCCTTTTGAGGATGCACTGGGGGCTGCAGGGCAGTGTGGGGCATAACCAAGTTGACCTTCGGATCGGCAAGTCCTAGGCTCTGTGGTTTAAGCCATATCGCCACCCGTGTCCCGTGTAACATTTAACCAAGCCTAATTTATCGAGGAGCAATGAGGAAGGAGCAACTATGTTGGAGAAGCGACAAGCCTTTGAAGTAGAGATCTTTCCCTACTGCATCTGTACTGGAATGGTTTTTAGGTTTTTTACTGCTTGTGTATTTGCTGCTCTGAGCTCCTTTAATAGTTGAGGGAGAGAAAGAGAGAATTAAAAAGTGTACCAAGCAAAACAACTAAACATTTATTTGGCTTCAAGTTGTGGAGTGGGGATGGGGAAGGAAGATTGGAAATGATGAACATTGGAATCTGCCACATACCATGTCAAAGCATTGGTCCATCTAGCTCAGCACTGTCTGCAGTTATAGGCAATATCTCTCTAGGATTCTAGACGGCATTCTCTCCTTGTCTTTCTTGGAGATCCTGGGGAGTGAACCTGGGACCGTCTGCATGCAAAGCAGATTCTCTACCACTGAGCTACAACCCTTCTCCTAACCATGAAAATGACCGTAAATCTTAAATCTGACATGCCCCAAAATTCAATATGAGAAACAAGAAATGTTACAGTGTTTCACAGTGCTATTGAGCACAAGTCCATTGATTTCTGTGAGTCAATTCTAAGCAGGACTTAGTTGGGTATCACCCAGAATTTAAATGTGACAAGCCATGATGTGAAGAAAGAACTAAGAGATTCAGAATGTGTGATTGGAAGTTCTTTTGTCCTCAGTAAGTGTTTGGAAGTAATTTCTATTTAAACATTTTTACAGGATGAGGATGAGCTGGACTCCCATACCATGGTGAAGACAAATTCAGAAAGTGCCTGCACAATGAGAGCCACAAGTACTATGAGTGACAGTGCTCAGACAATGATTGAACATAATAGCACCATGCTTGAATCCGATTTGGGGACCATGGTGATAAACAGTGATGATGACGACGATGAAGATGAAGATGGAACTATGAAAAGTATGTTTAATTTTCCTTTCTGTTTAAAGCATGTTCTGTTTTCCCTCTAGATATATAAATTGTTATCAATAAATATGCACTTAAAATCAATTATCTTATGGATTCTACAAAAGAATGTTGGAGTTAAAACCTGGGCAAAGGAAGTTGTCCATGTAGATATTGGCTACATTCTTGTGGTTTGTGCAGATGAGATTCACATGTGTACTTGACCTAGTTTTCCCTGACAATATGTCTGCCCTTGGGCAGAAAATTTCATGAACACACAGATCTCTTCTGCAAGACGGCTCACGGCCTCTGGATTGCCTTTATTAGTAATATTACTTATAAATACTTTGCTTGCTTCATCCTATATTATGGGAACTAAATATAAGTTTTAAATGTGATTTCATTTTTATTTAAGTCCTTCACATAACATTTCACGTAGGATAACTGGAAAAATTAAAATATATTTTAGAACACTTTTCATTAAGGGCACACCAGTCAAACCCAGAGCCATTTGGAGCCAGTTCTATGATAGTCATATAGATTTTTAGCCAGGCGTTAATGGTTGAACAGTGTAAAGGGTATATTTTTAAAAATGATGTCATAAAGCATTGGCCTGGTTCGCACATCTTGTTATGCCATGGTTAAAAATAAACTATGGTTTACCGCAAGCAAAAAAGTGTGCTGGTGCACACTGCTCAATCATGCTCGCTTCAGTCCTCCCCTTTCCCTCCTTTTCTGCAGTTGGGAGGAAACAAACCAGGATGTTGGCTTGGCTACTTTGGTTTCCACTTGTGATTTGTTTGAAGAGAAACAAACCACAAGTGCTGGTTGTCTTGTAATGCTGAGAAGAAATAAGGAAAAGGAGTCTGGCTGAAGAAAAGGAGGTGTGGGGAGGAGCAAAAGAGGCACAATGGAGCAATATGAATTTTATTTCGGTAACAGACCAGTTCCAGCCTACATACAATATCAAGGAAGTCATAAAACACGATAGGGATACATTTGAATTTTCAATGAGGTATAACAGGGACAATACAGATACAGCAACAGTTAAAAAATATATAAATTAAAACTTAGAATGGAGCAGTATGCATTAGCATGCTGCCAGTTGGTGAAAAAACACATTTTATTATAGCTTATGGCTTAATGTGTTGTGAGATGTGTAATGTGTTTACTATCTGTTCAAAAGGTAAATGTACAATGTTGGCATTAATCTAACTCCTTGTCACAAACTTTCTGTCTTTTGCTATTATGACTGCTTGCCTTTTGCCTAGTGCCTTCAAATATTAACTGAGGTTTCCAAAAGCATTTCGTCTCTCCCAACACATTCAGCTGAATGAATTAAGTTTTGCAAAAGCTCTGCTGGAAGTTAGTTAAAACATTGGTGGTATGACTGTTCAGTCATAACTCCTGGCAGTGTAAAGTGTCTATTATTTTCTCTCCAGAAATGCAGAAGAAACATCAGTTGCCCATCTGATGGCTATCTTGCCATATGTCTGGCAAATACACATATGACAAAATTAGACTAATATAATCTATTGCTAGGATGAACTGAAGCAGCTTTATGTGCCATATCAAAGTCTGAAAAGATTTAACTTCTTTGAATGTTAGAAACATGCTTGTTGTGACTTGTAGAAGAGGAGCTGGCAGTTTAAGACAGGATTTTGTTTACTGTATTTTGCAGTGCTTATGTACAGTAGACCAGGGATTTTTATCTCCAGCTAAAAGATAATAAATAGTTCTGTTGATGAGTGATGACTCTTGAGTAGAATGATTCAATCCATAAAACACTTAATACACGTTTTAATTTGTGTACGATGCTGAAATAGGTATTTGCTTTATAAACTTCTGTGGATAATGGAGAGATTTATTATCAAAATCTTGAACTAATATTTAACATATGGTAGAAGGGTATTGTAAAACATCATGAAGATAATGTTATGTAAAGCAAATGTAAGAGTTCCAAGAAGAATAATGGATGAATTATTCTGGATGGAAGTATATTCACAAAGAGACAGGCACAACTTTCCAGTCCATGGTATATGTGAAAGAGAAGGTCTAAACCACTGAGCCTCTTGGGCTTGCCAGTCAGAAGGTTGGCGGTTTGAATCCATGTGACAGGGTGAGCTCCCGCTGTTGTGTCCCAACTTCTGCCAACCTAGCAGTTTGAAAGCATACCAGTGCAAGTAGATAAATAGTTCCTGCTACAACGGGAAGGTAAACACTGTTTCTGTGCGCTCTGGCACTTGTCATGGTCTTCCGTGTGCCAGTAGCGGTTTAGTCATGTTGGCCACATGACTCGCAAATGCTGTCTGCAGACGAACGCCAGCTCCCTTAGCCTGAAACGAGATGAGCGCCGCACTCCATAGTCACCGTTGACTGGACTTAACAGTCCAGGGGTTCTTTACCTTTTACCTTTATCTTTTATGTGCAAGATGCGCTGTGCAACTCTTAAGAAAACATTTCTTTTAATTGCAGAATGAGTACCCTCTTTTAATGTAAAGTTTCCCATACATACTCTAGCTTCTCTCATTTTTTGGAAATACACAACTCCATGGGTTTGTGGTCCATTATAACCTTATACAGACTTGTAAAAGTCTGTAAAGTCTGGTATTGTGATGGCAGGTTCTACCTCTGAACTTCATATATATACACACACACATACATACACATATAAATTTTAAAATGTACCACAAAACTTATCACTTATACAATCTTTTTAGACTTCCATCAGCACCGTATTAACCACTTCTTATGCATTTCTTAACTTTATATTGCTTATACATCTCTTAACAAATAATCCTTCCCCTTCTCCATTTTTGCTTCCAATAATACTCCTCACAAAACTTCTTACAAACCTACAAATGTTGTCCGATCTTCACAAATACTTTTCAAGTAGTCTGTCTACCTCTGAACTTCTGCACTTTCATGAGATATCTGTAGAATGCCGCCCTGCATTGTAGCTGTACATCTTAGGAAGTCTTAGGGTTCTCTCTGGGCATTTGGGCATAACTGAAAAGCAGTGTTCCTGATAGCATAGACCAGGGTTCAGCAGTCCTTTGGACCCATGTGCATATTTGCACACTACAACCCATTTTATTTGCTACAATAGAAAGCTTATTTCATGCTGAATTTCATTGGGGGAGAGGATACTGTGGGCACCAGGGAAGGTCTCTATGGGTGCAGGTGCCCCTATGGGTGCCATATTACTGACCTCTGGCCTAGATAGAAGACTCTGCACATATAACAGTGTAAGCAGATACCCTCTGTAAGTGTTTTAATGAAGTCAGGAACAGAGCCTGCCACTTGGATGCCTCAAACCTGCCCACACTTACATTTTGTTGAAACAGGCTTAAAAACAGTCCCCCTTTTGCACTGAATGTCACTTACTAGTTATCCTGTAGATCATCACTACATTTCACTGAACACCGAGCCCTTATTTAATCGGTACTCTGTTTATATTATTTAGGCTGGAAAAAGTTCCCTCCAAATAGCAGGGGTTGTGTGTTGGATTATGTCTCAGGGCAGGAAAGAAGGTTTTGGAAGCAGACTGAGGCTCCTATGATGCTTTAGTTCATTTCCTGGCTTTGCTATGATGAATTCAGTTATTGCTGTTGGCACCTGTGTAATCTTCTCAGGCTAGTTGCTATTGATCTTCTGTCTTGTATTCAGACTTTCATCTTGAGTGTTTTTCCTCTCCTCCCTCAGCTTCATCTTTAAGGATCTAATGGATCATGGTACATCTCATGGATGTACGGAGAACCATTAAAATGTACATAGCCAGAACCAATTGCTCATACAAGCAGATTCTCTTTTTGTGTCTTTCCATCCAGCACCTCTGGGTAGAAAGGTTTGTGCTCCCACTTTGTCTAAATGGATGGCTTATGAGGTGTTAAAGATATGAGACTGACTACTCATTCCATGATAGCTTCTTCTTCTTCTTCTTCAGCTTTCGCTGCTAATAGGCCTCTTCCTGATGTTTGTGAAGTGGCTGCATGGGCTTCTCCAAATAATTTCATATGCCATTCAGCAGGTCCTTCCATAGAACATTGCACAGTTGGATGCAGTCCAGGGACCTGCCCTATTTTTCATGGAAGACAATTTTACTCAACTACGATTGATCTCCAAAGAAGAAGATTAGCTTTGGTGTATCCCAACATACCATCCCTGATAGCTGAAGATAAATAGTTTGATTGGTACTTACCTGAACAGTAGATTTCCTTTGCTTTAGCACAGATGGTATGACTGCACCCTGTCATATTTGACTGCACATATTTTTATAGGGACCATACATCCACTGATCTGTTAAGCTATTTTGCTGATAGTATTGGAAGCAGGCTTTCCACTACTGTTTATTTTCTGGTGCTTGTTTTTCTAAGTTTCTCTTTAGGTTCATGGGCTCATGATTCTTGTATCAAGCTTGGCAAGTCTGCAAACTAGAGCATCATGGGAGCATCCTCCTACTTCCTGCCTTGATCAGAATGTGGAGCCATAACCCAACATACCATCCCTGCTTAAGCCAAAGGAAATCTACCCTTCAGATAGCTACCAATCATACTTTATGGAGGACTGTTGCCTCCTCAGTTAAGAGGTGACACCAGATTCTGTTGAAAGTATAAAAAGTAGTGAACTGGACTGATCATTCACCTTTGTCATAAAATGCTTAATTTCACTATTATATAGTATAAGGAATTATTTAATTTTCCTATTATTTACATATGCATCTTTCACTTCCTACACTGAACTTAAAGCTACCTACATCTTGTGGCTAGACATTCTCCCAGTCAGGTATTGACCAGGCTCAAAACTGCTTAGCTTCAATAATGAAACTTGATGAGGTAGTTCTCCAGCTTTTGGAAATATGGTTTTGTTCTGCCTATTTGAAGAGAGGACTCTGTTCTGTGTAGAAAAACTGGAATGAGTCATCGTTGTGATTTTGGTGTGTCCTCAATTAGTGTTTCCCTTTTATCTCCTCCCAGTATGTGATAAATTTCTTCCACATAATGCAGTGTGGTCATATGTGAAATTCTTTAATAGTTTTGTGCTGTTTCAGCAGTATACTTGGTTTCTGTGTTAATCATTAAACTATGTCATTGCTCTGGAAAGAAATGATCTGCCCCAATAACAAATTGTGTCCAAGGAATGTGGATGTTACTTCAACTTCACAAACTATTGATGCATCTTTTGAAATGTGTTCTGTTTTGAAGCCCTATAGCCACCCCTTTTTTAGTTGTGTTATATTGGAACTTATTTATTTATTTAACGTATTTATCAGGCACTCCAAAACCCAAGTTCTCTAGATGACAGTTATTAAAAAAAATTAAAAGCATAAAATCCACATAAAACAAACAGAGTTCAACACTCAAGTCCATTAAGACAAAGGCCAGTACCAAAATAGAAAATAAACACAATACGAACCACAAACATGTCTTAATCAAGAGAGAACAAAAACAACCCCATAAGGGCTAAAATTTATCCCAGCTGCCATAAGAGTAGAGGCTAAAATATTAATAATGATGCTGAAATATGATTTAGATGCTGAAAGGCCTAGGAAGCAGTTCAATAAAGCAGCTCTTAGGATTGGTTTGGTGCACTTGATTTTTTAAAAACGACTGTGAAATCACTTATTTTCCGATGGTTCTCTTAAATATGTTAAAATTTATACCAGCACATGTGGGCATTCTTCCTGTATTCATGCAGTTTGGGTCTTGGTGGTAAGCATGGCTCATGGGTTATGTGTGAATTGAGCTTGAGAGAGGAATTCGTACAGTCTCTTAACATATGATCTGTTTGGTCTTGTGCATGTTACGAGGAAGGAACTTTCCTGCCTCTTCCCACAGTGTGTCTGCCCACCGTAAGCTGAAAGACTATTCCCTTTCTGGAAATCAGAGCATGAGATGAGAACCCCAGGATGTTTTTAGATGATTTCATTGGCCTGTTTCATGCAACCTCTTCATTTCTCCCTCATAGTTTGCTTGTCCTCTGAACCAGGCTCATGGTTTAGCTCTCTCCAGACTAATCATGTTGTAACCAAGGTTTGTTCTTGGCTATGGCTCATAGTTAGTTTGGAGAGAACAAAGCCATGAGGTCTGGCTTGAGGTGAAAAATGACTGGGTAGAAGCAAAGTTGCTGTGATCCCTTCACTGGCAGCCCTCTGTATCTGTTTGTTCTCTGTCTCTTAATGTAGCTCTTTTAGGATGCAGTGAAGATGTGAAACGCTGTGACTGATAAATCTGCAGAGTTGCTAACCCTAAAGATTCCTAAAAATTATTCATTCTACTCCACCAGTGATGCAGGATTGCTTTTTCTCTTTTTTTTAATAAATTTTTTTATTGAGTTTTCACATTTTTTGTAGACAAACACACACACAAACACAAAACACAAAGCAAAACATATATAATTTTCATTACCCTCTTTCCTTGACTTCCCCACATCTCTCCTTCCCACATTCCAATTTCAATAGTTAATTCAGCAAGTTATTTCCTCTTCTCTCTATTATATTGTTATCCTCTGTTCTTAATATTTAACATCTCTTATTAGACTCAAATTTACTTATCCAGTTTTTACACATTAGCTCCTTTCTCTAAGGTCGACCTGCCTTCTCTCCCACGAAATCCTCCCTTTTTATATTAAACAAAACAAAACATATCCAAATTAAAAAATCATAAATCATAAATTTTTACTATTCTACTCTCCCCCTCCCTCCCTGGCCCGGTTTCTGTCCCTTCCCAAATCACTATTCTAAAAGAACAGTTTCAGCCCGGATTTCTCACATCCGAGGCTCTCAAGCCCCAGTTAGTCTCTCTCCGTCTGTTTTGTTGCTTATTGGCCTTCAGTTCTCAAAGGAGTTGTGTCCCAAGCTCCCTCTTCTTTCCTTCCACCAAAGTCAATAGCAGTTGCTGCCAAGGATCTGCCAATCTCCCATGCTCAAACTTAAAGAAAGGGTCCCAGTCATACTTGTTCTTTCCTTCCACCGAATCAGTCAATAGCAATTGCTGCCAAGGGTCTGCCAGTCTCCCATACTCAAACTTGAGGAAGAAGTCCCAATCATGTTTATTTGTTCTTTTATATTCCAATATTTCAGATATTCCAGGGGCTTCTTCCTTTGTCCTTCTCTCCTTTTGCAGATTTACGGTCCACTGGTCCTGTTCTTCAAATCCTTTGTTTTCTAAAGCTGCAGGCTTTTGGTTGGTGCTTTCCATCTGAACATCCTCTCCTTCTTCTTCCTCTTTTCCCCCCATTTCCAAAACTGTCTCTTCTGTTCCGGCTGCCGGGTTTTTTTCCAACTTTGTATCGTCAGCAGAGTTGCTCAATTTCAAATTCAAGGTCACAAGTTGTTTGTTCATATCTGCAGTCTGCTCTTGTAAAATTCCCACGAGAAAGAACATCCTTTCTATCTCTGCCAGTAATTTTCCTTCTGCAGCCATTGCAGTGTCTTTTGTTCCCTCCAGGGGGATTGCCAGTCCAATAGTTCTTTTCCAACAATTCGTTACTTTGTTGTTCACAAATACTTTGTTTCCAATCAGTTCAGATACAATATGTCACCTTTAATCCAAAAAGAAATTTCTAAATATCACAGTTCCAGCCTTTAGTCGCCCGTTTGACAGCTCTTTTGACAGCTGTCAAACTTTCTTCCTCTTTTTCCTCAGGCTCACACGCAGGACCCTCCCGGGTCCAGAATGGGGGGGGGGATTACACAAAAGCTTCTAAAATTCCTCTCTCCTCTCCAGCACAGTAACTTTTTAATCCAATTCGTGCAAGTTGTCTTTCTAAGCACAAAAGTCTTTCCACCTTAGTGCTCCTCTCCTTGCTTGAATCTTTTTGTGGGGGGGGGGGAGTGTGGACTTCGTTTTAGCACATCCCCCGGTCGTACTCCAATCAAAGGTAAAATTTTAATATCGAATTTTCATTTTACTCACGGGTTCTTTGTTTCAGTCCAAATTTCAGGAAGGAAGACAGCGCTCTCTGGCCATGGCTCGCGGCTTCGCTCCGCCGAGGTAGCGATGGACTCTCAGCACCGCGCCGCACCCCAGTCCACTCCGCAGCCTTTAAAAAGGCTCTTCGCGGGTCGGGGAGGGCGTTTAAGGTGCCCACCGAGTCACCAAGTCCGCAGGCTTCAGCGCCTGCGGTTTTTAAGGGTCCCCGTGTCGCCGGCACGGCAAGACCCGTCCTCAGCGGAGCCGATTCCCTCCGGAGCTCGGAGGGAATCCGCCATTACCGGATCGCGCTATCCCGGAAGTCCCAGGATTGCTTTTTCTCAGCCCAGTACTGTGTGTTGTTGTTGTTAAACCTATTTTCCACCCTTCACCAGCAGGTTCCTGGGCATGTTGAAATAATAAAAAATGCAACATTAAAAACAGTTAAAACAAACTAAGGTCACAGGAATAGGGTGGGTTCAGAAATGAGTGGGGGAAAGCATTTTTATTCCTCATGTTGGAATTAATTGTATTCTGGGAGAAGCAAAAGGCGACTTATAGATGATGCATTTGGAGGAACCTATGATCTGGTGGTCTTTGTATACTGCTCTATCATAAAAATTATTAGAGAGCTTTACAACAATGGTTTCCAATGTTACTAAGGGAGGAGTTGTTGTTGTTTAGTCGTTTAGTTGTGTCCGACTCTTTGTGACCCCATGGACCAGAGCACGCCAGGCACTCCTGTCTTCCACTGCCTCCCGCAGTTTGGTCAGACTCATGTTTGTAGCTTCGAGAATACTGTCCCACCATCTCACCCTCTGTCGTCCCCTTCTCCTTGTGCCCTCCACCGTTCCCAACATCAGGGTCTTTCCCAGGGAGTCTTATCTTCTCATGAGGTGGCCAAAGTATTGGAGCCTCAGCTTCAGGATCTGTCCTTCTAGTGGGCACTCAGGGCTGATTTCCTTAAGAATGGATGCATTTAATCTTTTTGCAGTCTACTCTCAAGAGTCTCCTCCAGCACCATAATTCAAAAGCATCAATTCTTCGGCGATCAGCCTTCTTTATGGTCCAGCTCTCACTTCCATACATCACTACCGGGAAAACCATGGCTTTAACTATACAGACCTTTGTTGGCAAGGTGATGTCTCTGCTTTTTAAGATGTTGTCTAGGTTTGCCATAGCCTTTCTCCCAAGGAGCAGGCGTCTTTTAAAGAGAGGAGTAGCCCCAGACATACTGGGATCTCCCTTGCAGATTGCTTAAAATGTGTAGATGTTTGGGTGACACATTCTCAGATGGTTTTTTTGCAGCAAGCCACACAACTGCAGAAATAAATGTGTTTAGACAGAGGGGGGATTTTCTTCCTCTCGTAGCAATGCAAAACTATTGGACATCTTTTAAAACTTTGCTAACATTAGATTTTGTATATATATTTCCCTCAACTTTCTATTTTCCTGCTCAAGGACAAAATAAGTAACAATAATAAGTTTTTTATTTATAGGCGCCCATGCTTGGAGGCCCCTGGGCGCTATGACAAAAAATAAGTAAAAACATATTTCCCCCCAACAAATAGGGACTTGTGCCCAAATAAAGCTGAGATCTGGAACAAAACAAAGCTTGACATTCTAACCTAACATTTTAATACACAGCCTAGCAATAAATAGCATTGTGTTTTCTGGCCTTATATTTTTTCAGGAGTAGGGGCTTGTGTGGGTAAACTGTTGGTGAGAAAGGGATGCACTATATCAATACAAGAAAACAGAACCTGGAAGACTGGAAAATCAAGTGGGCACTAGAGTCCTTCTATGGTGGTACAGTTTGACTGACCTACTCTTGCTTTTCTACAGTTTCATCTGGCTTTAATTTGGAAAGCCCACATCCTTACTAAATACGCCTGCTAGTTCGCTTAAACAAGTTTATGTTTTCATAAGGCATTTTTCCGCAATGATCTTCATTCTCCCACCTTTTAGGGTTAGGGTCTTTTTGTCGTCCCCCCCCAGTTTCCTCCAAAGTGGCTGCTTTTGTGTGCCAGACAAAAATGAAGGGAAATCTCACAACAGCACTAAAAGGCAAACCTTTATAAAATTAATATAGTCTTGATAAAATATCCAGTGTATTCTCAGTTGATGATGGCCTTCTTCAAGGGCATAGGATTAAGGTCATGTCAAGGTGACATCTCTGGCAACAAGAATTGTGTTAGTTGATTTTGCATTTTTATTTTGAATCCATCCATTGGCCCATCTAGCACAGTACAGACTATTCTGACCTTGAGTGGCTCTGTAAGGTCTCTAGTGGTGATCTTTCCCATCCCTGCAGTCCTTTTAAATGGAAATGCTAGAGCATGGGTAGTCAACCTTTTTATATCTACCGCCCACTAATGCATCTTTCTTGATGGTAAAATTTCCTTACTGCCCACCAGTACTCGATGGAAGGAGCATTCAGCTTGTGCCGTAGAACCCCCTACCGCCTACCTAGAATCCTGAAACACCCACTAGTGGGTGGTAGGGACCAGGTTGAACCTAAACTATAACCCCTCTCCATTGTATCTAGCAAAGTGTAGTAACAATTTAACACATTTTGGGGAAATTAGCAATATAGTTTCAGGGTGCAGGTTGGGACTCTCTGTAAATCTTTCTTTCTTTCTTTCTTTCTTTCTTTCTTTCTTTCTTTCTTTCTTTCTTAAAAACTTTGTATCTGGAAGCTTCTTTGGAGCTGAAAATGCTTAATCTTTCTCCCAAGCTATGCTTAAGATAGTAATCAGCCAATTCTGCAAATGATTGTGAAACTCTGCAAGTTAGAGATTATCCTTTAATGTGGAACTTCTGCATTTTCTGAGCATCTAATCAAGTGATGTCAGTGCAATTCTCTTGTGGATTATTGTAGTAATAGGAATGAATATCAAGAAGTTAGTGAGGCATGACTTTCCTTTCCTGCAGCAATGTTTAGCTGTTCCTACCAAAGCTGTATTCCAAACGATCGCTTAAATAGTTTGTAAGATTACCTTATAACATGTGTCAGACCAATTTATTACAGTTTCCTCATGAGCCTAGGATTCCCTTTCCTTAAGAGATAATTGCCCTTACTCTATGGAAGGGTAGCCAATGTGGTGTCCTACAGCTGTTGTGGGCTATCAACTCCCATCAGGCTCTGGCAACACAGACAAAGATCAGGAATTATGGAAGTTGTAGTTCACAACAAATGGAGGAAGCTGCTATTGGCTCCTGCGTTCTATGGTCTTCTTTACTTTGCTATACAGTTTGATACACAAATTAGAGATTGGTTCTTTTTCTTTAGGTAAAGTAGACATTTTTTTTGTCCTGTTAATAGTTTCTTAAAGACCAGCTTGTAAAGCCATAAACTTAACTATAAGAAGCAAAAATCCTGGCAATGCAGTTATTTACAAAGACTGAATTGTAAATTTTCAGCATAAATGGAATGTGATTGATCTGCACCTCTGCATTTCCTAGAATGTTCTCATTGAGTTGTCCCACTTGTAAGAGGGGATATTAGGGGTGTATCCAATGCTACAGCTCTGCTAATACAACATACTTCTGGGAATGACGTGAAAGACACCTCCACTCTCCCTGCTCTGGGCATGCCCTCAAAATCTGCTCTGGGGGATTGGGAGCCCCTCTAGAGCAGATGTGGGGGGGCATATATAGTAGAGTAGAGGAAATAGAAGACCCATTGCATGAATGGAACTTCCCTCACACGCTGTTGGATACAACCTTAGTCCGGTGTTAATGGATACTTTTCAATTTGTACAGCCTGAGGATGTGGACAGGAACCTTGGAAATGTGAGAGCTACCACATGTGTGCTTGATCCTTGCCCTTTCTGTCTCATCAAAAGAGTCAGCAGCGGACTGGCTGAGGGGGTGAAGGGAGAGGTCAATGCCTCTCCTTACAACAAGGCAGGGTGCCAGCATGCCTAAAGGAGGCAGTTATAAGACCACCATGGAAAAATCCATCCCTGAATCCCACCATATTGAATGATTATCAGCCAGTCTTCAATGTCCCATTTTTGGGCAAGGTACTGGAGCATGTTGGTGGTATTTCAGCTCCAAGGGTTTCTAGAGGAGACTGATTATCTAGATCCATTTCAATCTTGTTTCAGGCCTGATTATGGGACAGAGATGGATTTGGTCACCTTGGTGGGTGACTTGTGCCAGGAACTGGGCTAGGGGAGTATGTCCCTGTTGGTTCTCCTGGAATTTTTGATACCATCAACCATGGTATCCTTCTGTACTAACCTTGCTGGAATGGGAGTTGGAGGCACTGTGTTGCCAGAATCTTTATATGCTATGGGTGAAGCTGGAGTGTTTCTGTTCATGTGAGGAACATTTATATCAGTGTCAATGTGAAAAACTGAAAAGAAATACTGAGAAGAAATATTCGACTCCAATTTCAGGATTTGCAAAAGTTCAACTATGTTTAATTCTGTAGATGTATCCTGAGTTACTTGAGCCGTAAGCCACTTTTTGCACTCACTTGCATCACAGTGGTATTTCATTAGGTTTCTGTCGCTCTGATTATATGCCTCTTTCTTGTTTGCCCTGTCATCCTATCCTGGGAACCCAATTGCTAGGAAACAAACATTAATTCTGCCTATTGGTATCTTTTTAGCAGCTCCGTTAGAAACACAATTTACTTGGAACTTACTGCTTTTCTCTTTTAAATTTTAACCACAGCCTTCTAATTTTCATACTAGGAAATGCAACATCACCACAGGCTCAGCGACCTTCTTTTATGGACTACTTTGATAAACAGGACTCCAAGAATAAAAGCCATGAAAACTGCAACCAGAATATGCATGAATCTTACCATATATCAAAGAATGTCTTTCCCGATAACTGGAAGGTTCCTCAAGATGGCGATTTTGATTTCGTGAGTACCGTTGCTTTCCTGGTATCTTTGCATGGTGTAGTATTTATAACCGAGGTCAGCAAACATGAACACTATACAGAATTCTTAGCAGTGTAGCAATCGCTTAGGAATATGGCCACCTACGTAGCATAATCCAGGACAGTGTTAGAGGGTCTCTTCTCCAGTCTTCAGAGAGTAGCTGGAAGTGGGGAGGCAGAAAAAAGTCCACCTTTCCTTCCACTCTGCTGTTTTAATCTGAAATCTTAGGTGCAGTACTGTGCCCAGAGCTCAGAAACTGGTTGCCCTAATGAAATTCCTTGTTGCAAAATGTGCTTAGAACAATGGGAGTTGCAAACACAGATCCAGGATGCATCGTAGGGTTTTTCAGACTGTGAATTCCATGTTCTGCAGTTTAGTAGTCCCTTCTCTTCATCGTTTTCTGTACTACTAGAGACTTGTCTCAGCCACTGTGTGCATTCTCCCAATGTGCACGCAAAATTACATATTGTCAAATGAACTTGAACCTAGCAATGTAGAAGTGGCCTAGTTTATCTTTTTGGTTTCTTGTCTCTGACAGCATCTCCCATCTTCTCTGAATAGCAAACTGCAGTTTTTTGATAAAATTCTTTATTTGGCATGTGAAACCTTTGTGATCCATCAGTTTTCTCTCTCTCTGTCACCACTGAAATAACTAATGAATCTGACTCTACATTCTCAGCCATTTAGGATGTTTGTGAACATCCTATGACTAGCTGCTTATTAGACCCTGTTTCAGTTTCACTTGTACTCAATCATAGGTCTGTTCCTTCTATCCTGCTGATACACACTTTGTAGTGTAAAAACAAACGCCCACTCTTCAGTGTGTTAACCAGGCAAATGTTTGTTGTATATAGATCTTTAAGCTAACTTAATTGATCAATATTTTACTTGTATTGTCCACCTTAACTGTATGGGAGTATACATTAAGGCCACCCATTAGAAAATTGAATTAAACTTGTGTAAGAAGTATTATCTACCTAAGAATAGGCAGTTATTTTAGCCATCACACTTTGTAGCTCTTCCTATGAGCTGACAGATTGTAATAATCGTTGTAGGTGTTCTGAGTAGTACAGTATGTGGAAAATTCAATTATTTTCTCTAGTTTGTTTGCTTTGGGAAATGTTACTCATATTATTGGCTATAGGTACTGACACTTGTTAAAGGATAACTCATTGTGGAGCATGCATTTCATGCTTTTCTAAAATTGACATCAATTTTTTAGATTGCTGACATACAGTCTTTAAGTAATTCATGAAAATTGTAAATAATGGATAACTCTCAGTTCTAAGGAACTCTGTTCTGTCTCTGTTGGATTTTGCCTTAATGGGATCTAGATAAGGATTTTATCAGTGAATGCAATCAGGAATGACTAATTTTGTGTGTTCTAAAAGAATAGGGTAGCAGTTTAAATTCCAAAATGTAAAAAATGAATCAGCATCCAGTGTTATTTTAGGACAATGTAGCTGCTCTTAGAAAGATGCAAGTTTAATTCTTGTCAGACCATTACAGGGGTCAACATTCTCATTCTTTCTAAAAATGAAGGATTGCGTTTCACCCAGGATCACCTAAGTGAAAGAATAGGCACCAGCTCCTGATGGTCGAGACACTTGGGAACCTCATTATTATTATATTTTTAGGGTGCTGGGCCCCCTCAGTGTTCAGAGGGTGTTGGGCTCTGCCCCCTGGCTCCTTGCAGTGTCACACGATGTTGTGCATGTGACGTCAGGACATTGCATTGGGGCCCCTCAATCATCCAGAGAAGCTGGCACCTCTGAGTGCAAGCACAATCAGTGATAGCAGTACAGAGGTTGAAAGAAAACTTAATTGCAAGTATCTTGATGTTCTTTTGCCTGCCTTTTAGGACTGTAGTTGGCTAGCAGAGATTGTCTCCCCATCTGCTTACTGCTTTTAAAATGATAAAGGAATACCACCTAATCTATACTCTAAAAGCTGCTGAAAAATAAAACAGTCAACATGCTAGCTAGATTATGAATTAGTATACTGTAGTATTATTTTAAAAGCACATTCTTTAATAAAAGTTACTAAATTTTGCATTATTTTTCTAACAGATGAATGAGAGTCTACATTCCCCCAAAGAGTTAAGTTTTCCTAATGGCTCAAAATGCAGGCATTAGTATTAGGAATTGATTTAATTTAGAAAGATAACTGTTAAAAGTCTCATCAGTGCTGATTGAATCAATTATCTTAACTGCATCTACATGTTAAGTGAAGTGCCTCTTTTTCTCCCTGGGTAGAATAATTCAAATAGAGAAGGCAAATCCATTTTACATCAGTGCCAAAGGAAAGATTCCTGCCTTTGCTAAACTTACTACCAAACAGGTCTGGTATCCAGATTGTTTAACATTAAACACAGAACGTGCATATCATGTGTCGGCATTACACTGTTGTTTAAGCACACTTTTGATGCCTTGAGCATTTTTTTTTAAAGCCATCTGTTACTAAAAGGCATGATTCTTTAATGTATTCTTAGAACAACAAATACATTAAAACATAACAATCACTGCAAAACGATGACATTGCAAATAGCAAGTATTTAATTAGCGCTACAAACGTTAAATGTGACAGCTGATTAGGTAATAGAATAACATGATTTAATCGTTAAAATGATTAAGGATAATATACAGCATTTAGATAGAAATCTCAGAAACAATGTAAATTGGTATTTTATTAGAGTCTTACTGTATTATATCTTAGCTGCCATTACTCTAATGAATTTAAAAATGCAATGATTTCTGTAAACACGTTTCTGCACAACTTTTTTTTAAAAAATCTGTGGTAGATAAATTTAGTTTAAAAGCAGAGGCAAAAGCTTCTGATCTTATAGCCATGTTGCACTGTGTGTATGTGTGTGTGTGTGTGTGTGTGTGTGTACACGTGTGTGTGCGTGTGCAGATCCAGGGCATATATAGGCTTACACACCTAACACTATACAAGAGGTGGGCAACTTTTTCTGTTGATAGTTGCCTTCCCTTGTGGGGCCATATTCCCAGTCCTATGTAGATATATTCAGAAGTAAGCTGCACAGGGTTTGATGGCTATTTAGCAACACACATTTCTGAAGTTACCTGCTATGTGCTTAATCCTTCTTACAGCCTACAGCCCCTGCTATCCTAGCTCACCCTGACACTGGAACACTTCCAGGAACACTGGAAGCAACCCACTCCCTATGCCCTCATTTATCCAAAACTATATAAAAGAAAGTAAGGATTAGGCAATAACGAACAAAAAGAGGCTGGGACTACAGGGCGGCAGAGCAAACTGAAAAGGAAGGGCGATGAGAAAATTCAGAATATGGTCTCCACCCGGATTCCAAACCAAGTGCTGTGGCGCTGGAATCCTAGGGCAGTCCATGCAACAAGATCCCAGGGGCAAGAATCTTTCCCTTAAAGGAAGTGCCTAATCCAACAACCCCTCTAGATGATAAGGAAAAATATAACCCTAGGATATGGACGTATGTGCCATTCTCATACATGGATCTATTGAACTGGAAAACACATAGCCCACCCTATTCTGAAAAGCCCAAAGTCATAACGGATTTGATTAGTTCAATTATGGAAATACATTATCCCACATTATCCCAGGCAATTACTGATGACCTTTCTCAGTACTGAGGAAAGGCAAAGGGTCAATCAACAAGCACAGGAATGGCTCAGGCGAGAAGCAGAGAGGCATGGAGCGGCCAACACACAGGCCTGGGTGGCTGAGAATTATCCAGATCAAGACCCCCATTGGGACCCTAACTAAGGGGAGGGGGAAGAAGGAAGCTTGAGCGACACCACCAGGCCATAATAGAAGGCTTGAAAGCTGGAGCACTGAATATTAGCAAGGTGAAGGAAATCATACAGAGAACAGATGAGTCTCCGGGCACCTTCCTGGAGAGACTTCATGAAGCCTATAGGAACTATACGCCATTAGACCCAGAGGCTCCTGAAAATCGCGGAATGGTGAATATGAGTTTTGTGGAGCATAGTGCACCAGACATTCGAAGGAAGCTTCAGAAGCTAGAAGGATTCACTGGAATGAATCCAGAACAGTTGGTGGCAGTAGCTAGGAAAGTATATATGAATAGAGATTTGGAAGAGAAAAGGGAAGCAAAAAGGAAGTTTAAAAGGGAAGTGGATTTATTTACAGTGGCCACAGCAGCCAGACTTCCCACATACCAAGGAGGCTGGGGAGCAAAAGGAGGTTGTCGAAGTGGGGGCTTAGGCCCGAAACAATGCGCTATATGCTGAGAAGAAGGACACTGAAAGAATGAATGCCCGAGTGGAATGTGGAGGAAGAGGAAGACGCGGCTCAGTGAGAGGTAGAGGAATTATAGTGAGAGGAAGAGTAAGAGGACAAGGCCAGTGGCGTGGAGGTTGGATACTAACCAACTAGAGAGAAGGTGGATGGGACCCCACTGGGAGATGTGATTGGCCTGGAGGTCCCAGAGTTCGAGAGAAGCGAATGTATGAATCAGACTATAAAGACTCAACTAGCCTAACTGTGCGAGGAAACTCATTTAAAATGGACTGAAGTGTTGCCCTTTGCCCTATTCTACATTAGATGTTCCCCTAAGGGAAAATTAAAAGTCTCACCACTTGAATTGATGTATGGCGGACCGCCACCTGTTATTCAGCCCTTATACCATGGATTAATGGAATGGGGTGACCATGTGCTAAAGAAGCAAGTGTAGTCTCTCTCCCGTGTCATGTATTCTCTCCACAGGTGGACCATTGAGCACACCCCCATTAGCCTAACAGAGCCTGTGCACCCCTTCCAGTCTGGTGACGAAGTGTGGGTCAAAGAGTGGAGAGAAAACCCACTTGAACCACGCTGGTGTGGCCCATGCGTTGTCTTACTGACCTCACCAACAGCAGTAAGGGTAGAGGGGATTGCGTCCTTGATCCACCACTCATGTATCAAGGGAGCTGAAGGCATGTGGTCATGTGCCCAACATCCAGAAACTGATTTAAAGGTAATCTTGACAAGGAAACTCCTTGTACCTAGTCACACCGGGAGCTGATTGGGTCACGGGCACCGTGAGAGTGACGACCCTCTGCAGTAGCCAATCCGGACTCTGGCTATCAACGCACAGGGGAAGATTGGGAGCAAGATGCTTGTCTCCTCATTTTCATTTTACTCTGTATTGTAGTTTTATTCTTCTCTATAAGGTGGAAGGAAGGAAGTGGAGAAGATGAGCAGTAGGGAAAGTTGGCAAAAGATAATAAATGGGCAGCAATGGCAGAAGAGGTAGCAACGAATGGGGGGGAAGTGTCTAGTTTGCTCCCTAGGATTCTATGATTTGTCGGGAGGTGTGCCTCTCCTACTATATCCTTTAAACGCCACTGGATTAGTATTGGATGTGGGATTCACCAAAGGGAACCTCAAAGAATGGCCCCCAATGTATAACAAGGCAAAGAATTAAAGTGGCGCCTTTAAAAGGTGGGCTGTGTGTGCGCCAGAAGAAGACTCAAAACAGCATTGGGGTGGGAGTTTTGTCATGCACCCACAATTGGTGGTGCCGTGATGTTAACAACTGGACATGTGGGAACCAGACCCAAAAGACATTTGATTATTGTAGATGTTCAAAATTATTGAGCCACGTTTGGAAAATCTGTTGGAATCCTAGTGGAGATATCAATAGCACTACCAGGACTTGCCCAAGAGGCAGCGCCACCCACAAGGTCATATTTGAAGCCAGAGTTACCTTCCGAGGGAATGCCTCCTTTCTGTGGTGGGTGTGCAGACAGTGAACATATAAGGAAGTTCCTCCCAGTTGGCACGGGGCTTGTTATCTAGCCACCCTTCCCCCCCCCATGTGGGTTCTCCCTTATCTGAGCCACTGAAGGAGGAGAACTATCCAGAATGCAGCAGGGGCCATAGAGATGGTAACTGGAGGCTCAGCTCAAAGTTGGTATGGGACTAATGGTTGGCTTCCAGAAAGGATAATACAACATTATGGCCCGGCTACATGGAACCCTCATGAATTGGTAGGGGGGCTCCAGGAGCCTATTTATAATCTGAACTCCATCATTAGGCTGCAGGCTGTAGTGGAAATAGTCACCAACACAACCGCTCAGGCTCTGCGGGTGGGGGCTCCACAATTAGATGAAAGTAGAACTGCCATTCTGCAACTCAAAATGGGCCTGGATTATGTCCTGGTCAAACAGGGCAGGATGTGTAACGCACTGAATTTAACAAAATATGTGTGTTGTTCCAACATATCTGATAATGGTGAGGCTATTCGTTCTCTAGCTGATCATATGGAAGCAGTAGCCCATGTTCCAGTACAGACTTGGGAGGGTTGGAATCTGGATTGGTTGTCTTCATGGCTTCCCCGAATGGGAGGCCTAAAACCTTGATAGGAGGATTATTGGTTATGTTTTTGTTGTTGTTGATTCTGCCATGTATTATACCTTTGTTTCTGCAGGCCCCTAGGCGCATGATAGAATCTACCGTAGAAGCTACAATGTCTAGAAAATGGCTTTTGATGTATAAAAGCTTGCCTACTGAGGATCAAGCTATAGGTGATGATTTGTTTGCACCATAGCTTGAAAGTACAGGAAAGCTAGGCATTTGATATGTAGACATAGAGGTCATGACTCAGTGCGCATCTCTGCTGTGCGGCAAAAAGGAACCAATCACAAGCCGACAGCATAGCCCTAAGCTTGCTTACCATATAAGGGAAAGACAGGACTCATGGGTTCTGATTGGGATGTTTATAAAAGATGGCTTGTAGGTGTGTTCAGGGTCCAGTCTTTGAGGAGTGATCCCGCTGGACCAAACTTCTGTGCAGAAATAAACTTTGGATTCCTTTTTCACTCCATCTCATGTGCTTCCTTCCTACTTATGAGATAAGGCAGGTTTTCCTGCAACAAATTTCACAGTCCTTTCCTGCTTCTTTTAAGATTCAACACAAAGTTCAGAAATGCTATCTTTCCTGGAACATCAAGATTAAATGAAAACAAGGCCTTGGGCGCATAAGACTAGCTAGAACGGTTTTTGTAGTGAATTGACTCTTAGGAGAATCGGTAGGTTGTGAGGTTGCTGGCCAGCTCTGTTAACATCTGTTTAGTTGCATAACAGGTTCATAATTCATGAATAGTTTGAGGACTCTAATGAATAAAATAAAATGGTGAGAATAGTGTGATGAAGCAGCAGTTATATTTGTCTTCGTTGCCTTGGTAACTAATTGTTCATATTAATACATCTCATGCACATAGCTCAGTAGCCTTCTGAGTTCGGGGACAGCTTTGAAATGTTTGTAACTAGACCAGACCAGATATTTCATCGCCGCCCCCTACACATCAGTGTGATTTGGGTTTTGGACTTCAGGCAATTTGACTATCATGAGCCTAGTTCTGAGATAATTTGCATCATAAAGGAACTTGTCCTTTTTAAGTTTAATTATGTACATCATTGGGTGTATTCCAGCTGAATTAGTTTTTTAACTGTTGCTGTGCTTGTGTTACTTTGTTGTCTTCAAGTTTATATATATATATATATTCACATTTAAAAACATATTATGAATCCACATAGCATAGAATCTGTAGCCCAACCTTTCATTCATTCATTCATTTACCACCCTTCATCCGAGGATCACAGGGTGGTTTACAATATAAAAACATGAAAATATTAATACATAGTAACAAACAAAAACAATACCACCCCAGTTTAAAAGGTTTATCATAATATGAATTACTATACCAGGATAGCACCAGTTTAGTGGTTGCTAATACATAGTTAAAGGCTTGGATCAGAATCACCACGTCTTCCATAAGAATGCATTGGGAGCTTGGAAGCAACATTATTCTCTAACTATTCTTTAATGTAGCTTCGCAAACAACAACAGCAACAACTTATTTATACCCCGCCCATCTGGCTGGGTTTTCCCAGCTACTTTGGGTGGCTCCCAATAGAATATTAAAAACACGATAAAACATCAAACATTAAAAGCTTCCCTAAACAGGGCTGTCTTCAGATGTTTTCTAAAAGTCAGGTATTGTTTATTTCCTTGACATCTGATGGGAGGCCGCTCCACAGGGTGGGCGCCACTACCCAGAAGGCCCTCGGTATTTGCCTGAATTTACTTCCCTCCTCTTGGCTCCCAGAAGCTAGTAGTCCCCACTTGATGTATTTATCTGTATTGTATTATATTAATATCTCGCCTTTCTTCTGTCATGGAACCCAAAGTAGAACTATCCAGACCCTGACCTACTTAGCTTCATCAAGGTGGTGTCCTCATATACCTTCAGACCATACTCTGGCACCAAATGTAAAAGATTACAGTATGGTTCCAGATCTTTTTAAAGTTATTCAGGTGAGAGGCGAATCCCATTCTCTGTGTTGAAGTATTTTGGATGGGTCAAAATGGTTGCCCCCCTTTGGCACTCTTACTTACAGGTAGTTAACTGGTGGTGGGCATTTTGGAGACCATAAATTGAGCTTAAAATAGTTTCAAGGTGTGGGGAGGATGCTTATATTTCTCTCTGTCTTTAAATAAAAGGTATCACTATACTGGCAACTTTGGTACTATGGCAATAGCAGTTAGAACTGCTTGCCATCTTGTCTTCCTCGGGTGCCTCTGGGAAAGATGCTAAATAAGACACTTTATTTATTTCATCTTTAAAATAATTTATATATCATTAAGTGACACTCTGAGAAGGAAAGACTGTGACTGTGGTGGACCAGAGCTTATCTGCTGCTGTGCTGCACAATCTGCAGATTTTAAGTGAAGTAAATTAAGAAGCTTCCCTTCCCACCCCCCTGCTCCCGAAATGAAATGGAAGAATTCACATTTTGCTGACCCCCTTCTCCCATTTTAGGGTTCCAAAACCAACTGACAGTGAGAAAGTAGACCAGCTCTAGTGCAAATGGTATGGAAAGTAACTTATATTTAGCATTCTTCAGTATATATACACAAAAATGATTCGTGAGGGACCACGGCTTGTAAATTTGTTTTAATAGCACTGGGATCCTCTTCTCCAGGCTAAATTTAGGGCATGGGAGTCTACACCTTTCCTTGGAGTGCTTTGGATACTGGATTTAAAATTGAAAAGTAATGAAGAGCCTAGAGAGGTTTACAGATGAGGGCAGGGGAAAAGATGATGAGGGAGGAAGTGGCAAATATACAGGCAGCTGCCTCTCTCTGTTGTCCCTCTGAATACATAATGGTCTTCTTTTTCCCACTGTCTCCCGCAGCTGCTATGGCAACAAGTCCTCTGATGATCTTAAACAGGTTGGTTAGTATAAAACTAGTGGGGGAAACTGTGGGTAGTTTCAAAACCTGACCTGTTTTCTGTGATTTAGAGAGCTGTTGTCATGGGAACAGCAGCCGGAAGAGAACAGAATGCTAGTTTAAGTTTTCACAGGCTTTGCAGAGTCATAGGGGAGTTGCCACATTAATTGGCACTGCAAGTCGAGATTTATTTTGAATTTTTGCTTGACTGTCCTAATCACATGTATCAAGAGAAACAATGCAGAACATCTATATAGCTATATCTACAGCATTCCAGAAAATACTGGCTGCCCCTGGTAGTCAACATTTATTATCTATGATGTCCAATTCCACCATGACACTGCCAAAACATTTATATTCATTTTCAGAATAGATTCCAGTTTCTTCTGACAGTATGGATATATTTATAATGTAGGCTTTATCTGTGTTAATGAGCATATGACTTTCTAAAAACTTTGAAACCATTATTCATTTTTTAAGCTTTTAACTGTGTTATTTCTATTTTTATGGCTTTTTGTTGCTCTTGCAAATATATTATATTAGGCTCAAATATTTATGTATTATATTTAAATACAACAATAAAAATACAACATAAAGCAATAAACTTTATTAAAAGTAAACAACAACAACAACAAAACATATTTTAAAATGAGGCCAGACAATCAGATGCATGTTATTTAAAGGGCTTGGAAGACCACAAAGATGGTGCCAGGCAACCATTCCGAGAAGCAGAGTGTTACCAACAAAAATTGTTTGATGGTGACATTCAGCGCTGTGTTTGAAAAGATGATGATCAGGACTGAGTAGGTGCCCTTCTGGTAACTAAATCCCAAGCCATTTAGGGCTCTTAAAGTTAAAACCAACATTTTAAATTGGACCAGGAAATGGACTAAGAGCTGGAGTAAGAGATGGACTAAGAGCTGACAAAACTCAGGCATAATATTCCCAATGTATAACTGCCCTGTTCCCGTTAATAATCTTGCGGCTCTGTTCTGGACCAGCTAATGATGAGTTTTTGAAGAAGTGAAAGTCCTGCAACACCTTAAAGAAAAACTCCTGTGAATTTTCACAGGCTATGCTATAGTCTGTAGCTGCAGCTTTTAAAGTTAGATCTGCTTACACAGTGCTTGTAAAAGCTCTTCTAGACTTTTTTAAAAATCAGAATTTATGATTAACCCTTTGGCATGTAAAATCCTTCATTTAGGGTTCATTTAGGGTTTCCAGAATACTCCAAAAATTCAATTAAAATGATTAAAAGACTGTTTCTGAAGAGTGGAGAAAGTTGCTGTATTCCCATTATAGTGCTGATTGATTACAAATTCTGGCTCTTCACCATATTCCTCTAAGACTGCTATCCTATGCATCCGTCCATGGGAGTAAGCTCTTTTGAACTCCGGGGCTTACTTCTGGCTAGGATGTAAAACACAGTGGACATTTACTTAAGAAAAGCTCTTTTACTAGCTGCAGTGCATCCTTTGAATTGCTGTGAACAAACTGAAGGAGCTACCATCAAAGGAAGGGAAGAGATATCCAGTATTGTAAGATTTTTATGTGCTTTTATTGTGTATATATGATTGTTGTAAACTGCTTTGATATTTTTATGAAATTGTGGTATACAAGTATTTTCTTGGTCACTTTCTCATCACCTTCCTCTTTAGCCTGGAATCCCTGATTAGCAAAGATAACTGGTCCTGCACCCAAGTAACTGTTTCAGCCTCTCCCTCCTTTGGAATTTGTGCACAACAGTAGTCTTATTTCCTCATTCACTCCTGTCAGAGAGAGGGGAAAAATGCTGATTACTAGGTCTTCCTGAATTCTACAATAGTGTAGGTGAACAGCTTTCTTATTAAAATACTTAGGGCCAAGCACTTAAAATGTATTCTTTTAAAAGGTTGGGGGTGTTGTAAGGATAAAACGTCCTTCTACATATATTTTTGTCATTGCCAGGAATTTTCGGAACTGTTTTATCTCAAATCCATACAAGGGGCCAAATACACCTGGAGCTGCTTTTTTTACTTGAGGCATTTCAAAGAAGAATAGCTCAAAATCTATTTAAAAATCTGTTTAAATTCATTTCTAAACTGGAGAGCTAGGAAAAATGTTTGTTTTGCAGACTCCATCACAGTCACTGTACTTTATATATACGTATCTCATCATGCTTATAACCCTTATAAAGTTTTGGGTTTTTTAAGAAAAGAAAAGCACACAAACATTTTTATTAAAGGAACTCCAAGTATTTTGGGTGCTTTGGAGTTTATTTTTGTAGAATCTTATACCGCTGAGTGATAGCTCAGGAGCAATTTGTGAAAATCTTTTCACCAAACAGAACATAAGACATCACCGGTTGGTCAAGTCAGGATATCGCAAAGGGGTGGTTTGCTATGGACCCTGGGGATTGCTCCAGTGGGCTTGGGAGGTTGTGTTCTGACCCAGAGGAGCTTGATGATGAGAATCCTAGGGAGGCCCAGAGTTTGCGTGTATGTGTGTGTGTGTGTGTGTGTGTGTGTGTGTGGAATTTCCCTCAACTTGCTGTCATGCCCTGTCAATCAGAGTGGAGAGCTGCGAGTTCCATGGTTTTCAAGAGTCCTGTTCTGAAGCTCTTACTATGCCTATTGGCCCAGCCACCCTACCTTTGGAGTCAGATACAGGGTCTGCCCCTGTCTCTCCAGAGGGGGATGCTGTGCTTGACCCCTCCACCACTCTGGAAGTGGGAACAGCACCCCCATCACCCAGTTCCCGGAACACTAGTGCAGACAGCTTTCAAGGGGCAGTGCTAAATTGCTGTGCTAAGTTGTGCCTAACAGGAAAGCAAGGGATGTGTTGCTGGATCAGCTTCTTTGCTTGTGCCCTTGTATACCTATGCCTTTGAGTAGAGATGTGTATGGCCTGCTGTGCCTTTGACTGGTGATTTGCATATGTCTGGTACTGATTGAGCATTAAAGCTTCTGGAAACAAACAGCACCTGGGGTGGTGTGCCTAATCCAGGGGGAGGCAGGACAAATTTTTTCTATCTGTGCTCTTGTTAAGTACAGAGATTAAGAGTGAGCTTGCAGTTTTAAAATTTAGCAGAATTTAACAGGGTTTTCTATCTTCCATTTCCAGCAGAGCAAAGAGAATGAAGTTTCTGGACTCATCTTCTTGGTTAGCAGCGATAAGAAGGGAGTTGATTTCAAAGTGGTGCCCACTGCTAGGCTGGTTTCTTTCTAGCTCCCTTTACCAATATTTTGTACCTGATTCAGTTTAATTCTTGCTTAGCAGAATATCTGAAACACATTATTCAGTAGCTCTGTCAGCCCATTTGCTTGCCATAGTACAATTCTGGCTTGCATATATATATATATATATATTTTGGTGTCCTCGGGTGTCTTCCCGTGTAAAAGTTGGGGTGTCTAGGCGACGTTTCGACGAGGTCTCACTCGTCATCTTCAGGCTGGTGCTTTCGGCTTCTTGTTACTGGAACAGAGCAGGATCTCAGTGTTTGAGTTCCTATAAATACTGTTGAGGGGGTGTGGTGTATAGCCTCCAATGTTCTGGGCAGAGAGGAAGTTCCCAGGCTAGTGTGCCTTTTCTTCTTTTGTTCCTTAATTACTTGAGGGATATCTTGAGTGATTTCTTGAGTGATATCCTGAGTACCACTTAGGTGGGTCATTAGGTGTGGATTAGTTGCTAAAGTCTTTGTGTCTTGACCTCTTGAACTTTGTGAAGAGTTTTTCTGAGAAGATGGCTGTACTGCACTTAGTTGTGCTCTGGCTTGGCTTCGTGTATAGGGGCGAGCTGTGGTTTTGTGGCCTGTGTCAGCCAGATCTGTGTAGGGATTGCAGGGGGGTGCAGCATCCGGAGGTGCCACCATGGTTTGGCTACTGGATGGTGTCTGTAATTTATCTGTGGAGAGGGTCTGGGTTTGGGTCTGGTGTGGTTGATTGGTGATAGCGTTCTGTGTGCCTCTGGATCTGGTGTCAGTTTTTGTGGGGAGGGCTAATTTCCAGATGTCTGGCAAGCGGGATGTGATGTTCCATGTTAAAGAGCAATTTGGAATCTGCAAAATTAATTTCGTGTCCTGTTTCTTTCATGTGTTGGAAAAGAGAGGAAGTTTTTTCTTCTTTTTTGACGGCATTCTTGTGTTCTGCGATACGTGCATTTATTCGTCTGTTTGTTTGTCCAATGTACGTGGCTGGGCAGACTATTGCTCTTTAACATGGAACATCACCACAAGAGAATAATCATGGAAGCCATCGAGATAGAGAAACACCCTCACAACATGAACAAGCGTGACGACACATCCCGCTTGCCAGACATCTGGAAATTAGCCCTCCCCACAAAAACTGACACCAGATCCAGAGGCACACAGAACGCTATCACCAATCAACCACACCAGACCCAAACCCAGACCCTCTCCACAGATAAATTACAGACACCATCCAGTAGCCAAACCATGGTGGCACCTCCGGATGCTGCACCCCCCTGCAATCCCTACACAGATCTGGCTGACACAGGCCACAAAACCACAGCTCGCCCCTATACACGAAGCCAAGCCAGAGCACAACTAAGTGCAGTACAGCCATCTTCTCAGAAAAACTCTTCACAAAGTTCAAGAGGTCAAGACACAAAGACTTTAGCAACTAATCCACACCTAATGACCCACCTAAGTGGTACTCAGGATATCACTCAAGAAATCATTCAAGATATCCCTCAAGTAATTAAGGAACAAAAGAAGAAAAGGCACACTAGCCTGGGAACTTCCTCTCTGCCCAGAACATTGGAGGCTATACACCACACCCCCTCAACAGTATTTATAGGAACTCAAACACTGAGATCCTGCTCTGTTCCAGTAACAAGAAGCCGAAAGCACCAGCCTGAAGATGACGAGTGAGACCTCGTCGAAACGTCGCCTAGACACCCCAACTTTTACACGGGAAGACACCCGAGGACACCAAAACCTGCATTCCTGTACCCGTGAAAATCTACGAAAGCATATATATATATATATATATATATATATATATATATATATATATATATATATAAATGCTTTGTTTCCACTTATCTGTTTTTGGACACTGGTTGTATGTTCGCTTCCCAGCCATGTCAGGGAATCTATGTGGCATGGCCGTTTGGAGCCACGTCGCAGGCAAGCTCATTTGTTTGTTTTGGGCTGAGCTATATTGGTTTTCACTCTTCCTGTGCAGAAGTCCAATGAGTGAAGCAGGGAGGGGAACGGGATCCAGTGGGTGGGTGGGTGGGCAGGATCCCTTTCCTCCAACACCCCAGGGACAACAATCAGGTGACAACTTCGAAGGGCCCCCTTTGAAAGCACACTGTCAGCACCAACTGAATATTTGGCCCAGAATGAACTGGGCAGGAAATTTGTTTCTGCAGCCAATCCCAGTGGGGCTCATTGTTAGCTGCCTGAGATTGTCACTTGCAAATGAACAATTGGGAGCTTGCTTTAAGCTTTATCCTTCAGAGTCACGAGTTTACCTGGTCCACATTCGATTTCCCATGTGACACCTGGTGAGGGAAAAGTAGGTGTGGTTTGGGGAAAATGGCCTTTGGGATCAGTGCCTAATTAGGCCTGCAGAGTGGAGGTCAGCCGCCTCTGGAGTAAAGCTTCTCACACTATATTAAGAATTTAAAGAAAAAGGTCCAGTACACTTCAGGTTACATACGCTTCAGGTTACAGACTCCGCTAACCCAGAAATAGTACCTCGGGTTAAGAACTTTGCTTCACGATGAGAACAGAAATTGTGCTCCAGCGGCATGGCGGCAGCAGGAGGCCCCATTAGCCAAAGTGGTGCTTCAGATTAAGAACGGACCTCCGGAATGAATTAAGTACTTAACCTGAGTTCCACTGTACAGTAAGAACCTTGAAGATCAATCTACTTGTCCTGAATTGCAAATGGCAGCTGATTTGAAAATGGAGGTGTAAGCAAGCCCTAATACAAGGCACTTCATGAAACGGTGAATTTTGGTGTGATTGCAGCAGATGCTGATTGGGCAAAAATTACTAACCACTGCAATGATTTGCTGTGATAATCTGCACTGATTGAGAGAACTAATTACATTATCCATCTGTTGTACTGAACAAAAAGAAATTGTAGCATTGAACCTGAAATAAAGACTGCAATGTGGATCCTTTCTTAGACCTTGTCTTTGTTTAAATTACTTGTCAAATTTAGCTGCCTTTTTCTCTTAAGTTGGGGAATGATTGAAAATTGCATTTATTTATTTATTCAGGGCCACCCATGTGCCTGGTGCTTTACAAATAACAGTTATGACAGGCCTGTGTCCCAAGGGGTTTACAGATTAAAATAGCTATAAGGAAACAAAACAGAAAAAGGGGGAAATGGAGGAATGGGTAGGCAGGAGAAGAATATACAATTATTTCAATTACATGTACTTTGGCTTAGTGACAATAAGGTATAAGGACATGCTGTATAGATATAAATTCTATAATAAATAAAAATTTAAATTGGCTCCCTTGCTTTCATGCTTGAGAGTAAGAAAACTATTTTAACAAGTTCCACTAGAAAGATCTTTGCTTTCTAATCCAGGCTCAGGTAGCTTGCTAATAAGCCATCAGCTGAAAACTGTTTTAAGTATTTCTAATTAAATGACTTCCCCAAGGATTCTAAATTCTTCAATGGAAACAAAGTTTTGATAGCACTGAGCTACTTTTTTTTCTGCTAGTATGTTTAAGGACCATAAATTCCTTAATCTTAAATGTACCTGAAGGCTTGCAGGTACTTCTTGACAGCACCCTGGTACTCTGTTCTGTGACAGGTAATTGTCTTCTATTAGTGTTGTATAATCACATGTCAAAAATATCGCTTTCAAACCTGCCAGGCTGATTACTGTTTGAAGAGGCAGCTAATCAAATGGTATTCACAACATTAATTAAAATATCAGTGACCTACCTTTTCTGTCACATTTTAATTTATTAGGTAACCAATGAGTTGCATTTTATAAAATGTGTTATCATTTCCAGAGAGGAGGAGAATACATGTGTGAATATCCTTTTGTGAGTCTGTTGAATTTTCCCCTCTCTTCTTCTTAAGCTCATGAATTTGTGTACATTGGTCTAGTTTACACATAATGCCAAGCCATAGTTTGTTTTCTGGAAACAAAACCATGATGTGAAGACATGGTTTGTTGTTAGGCTTATAAACTATGGGTTGGCATTATGTCCGAACCCAGCAGCTTTGCTTTAAAACTATGATTTGTTTGGCCACTCACTTGGAGTGGGCGTGGCTTACTTTCATTCTCCAGCCAGTGATTCCTGGTGACCAATTAGAGCAGTTAGATAGAAAGCAGTGAGCACCTACAGTGGGGCAGTTAGTTTTTCTATCGTGAGATAGCAATGTCCTGTCTGAGTAATGCCCAGTCCAAATCTTGCTCTATCATATTTCCTAACAATTCCAGCTCAGAATTATTTTCATAACATTTAACTGTTAGAAGTTGGAAACTATTCAAGTTGAAGCCTACTATTTTTTGTGGGGGCGGTGTAGGGTGGGGAGAGCGAGGAACTGAATAACAGCTCTTAGCCCTTCTGCCATATTTCTGCAATCTGTTTGAACCCCCTTCACAGCTTCCTGCTGCGGGGCTTGTGGCTTTACTGCATTTCTAGCGTTAATCTACACAGAAGAATTGTGGGTTCCCAGGTTACACTCCAGTACTCCACAGGAAATGCAGTAGAAGTCCCATTTATTAGAAAGGAAGAAGCAAAGGTGGTATATTGATGCTTAGCATGCATAGAGTACTTTTCTTGTGTTTTCAAGCATTCCAGGTAGAGGATCAGGTTGCTGTGCCTGGCAAAATCCCATGATGCTTCTGCTACCCATATTGGCTCTACCACAGCTAGGAAATGGGCACCATGTCATGTGTGAGGATTAGATGTCTACCTGATCCCTGCAACTCACATGGCATATGGGTAGATTTCCCAGGGAAACATACCCATGGTTGTTTAGAAGCTTTAATGCTTCAAATCTACTGTCCTAATTAACCGTAATCATGAGAGCCCAATAGCATGTAAACAGCAATCGTCCCAGGACTTCAATGGACAGAAAGCCCCCCTCCAACTGCTCCTGGGAACTGTTTGAGATTGGCAGCTGCTGGTAGTGCCTGGAATAGCAGAATCTAAGAGCTGCCTTGAAACTGTCTCTCATAATTTAGCTTGAATTTTAGTCTTTGCAGCTCCAAGTAATACTTTGAGCCAAACTTGGAGACAAATATATGTGCAGAATAAACCAACTAGCCAATGATTTCCATGTAGCAGTAATAAAGACCACATAGTTAAAGTGCTGTGAACAATTATGATGTGGAGGGAGGAGAGGAGAAGGATCGACTATGAAAACTTCACTACCTTGCTTTAAAAAAGTAGGTTGGAAGTTTACTGATAGTTATTTTGGGTCAGAGTTTAATAATGACCTTTTCAGTAGCGGTACAGTATTGCCATTCCTTTGATCTTGGAGAGGTGTTTACCTGTGTACCATCTCGGGCAAGCTTCCTAGCCTAGCATGAACCAGCCACAAAAGATAAGGATCAAGTGCAAAGGTAGTTGATCAAATCCTAAGGGCCTTGTCTGCACCCTTAAGCAATGACAAAAGCTCAGCCAAGCAAATCAGACTGCTGGAGACCATGGCCATCTCCTGCCTAGGATTTACAGTTAATGAGTCATTTACATTGGAAGTGAATGTGACCCATTTTATCTGCAAAGTTCAGACGTACAGTACATAATATGGCCAAAGATCTGCCTACAGCCATCACACACTCCAGGAGCATGACCAGTGATTAAAAGATGCCCTTAAATTGCCTTAGTATGTACATTCAGATTGGCTACTGCACTTCCCACTGATTTAAACTGGCCATATATGGACATATCCTATATGCATCTGTCAGAATATGCAGAATTAAGGTGTAGACATGCATGAGTAGTTTCCTATTGTGCAGATGCAAATACCGTATTTTTTGCTCTATAAGACTCACTTTTTCCCTCCTAAAAAGTCAGGGGAAATGTATGTGCGTCTTATGGAGCGAATCCAGGCTGCGCAGCTATCCCAGAAGCCAGAATAGCAAGAGGGATCGCTGCTTTCGCTGCGCAGCTGCTCTGGCTTCTGGGATTAAGAATATTTTTTTTCTTGTTTTCATCCTCCAAAAACTAGGTGCGTCTTGTGGTCTGGTGCGTCTTATAGAGCGAAAAATACGGTAAATAGCCCACCATGCAAATAAATAGCTCACCATGGATTGCCATGATATTATTGATGTAATTTAGAACATGTACGCAGTACTCAAGTGAGGTAGCTATTACAGAAGTACTGATCTTTGTTCACTGTAAACTTACCTTCAGGTGGAACAACTGCATTGTCATAACCCTGTGCAAATTTCCCTTTGCTTCTCTGACCCCCGTTCCCCTCTGTTGTGTTTTCCTTGTCTAGGTTCCATATACAAACTTTCAGCAGGGATCTGTTTTGTTTACTTTTGTTAAGGGCTGATACATTGTTAACATCACTGTTTGTTGCTTATGCATTGAGCCAAAGTAGATATATTCCCGAAATAATGTTGGTTACCTCCTTTAAGTTTTAATGTCTCATTGGAGAACAGGGATTCCAGTATGTGGGTAAGGGGCACGACTGCCTTTTTATGAAAAACAAAAACCCTAAAGCTATTTAAGGGGTTACCAAGGTTAACAAACCATCACTCTACAACATTTTGAACCGTATTTAGTATGACCTTAATATTTACACACAAACTGTATTTTATATGGCTATTGAAATCTAAGGGTTTGAATTAATAAAGAAGAAACCCTTGCAGTTTTAAAAAGCATATACAGATGTTTCTTAAATGTGGTAAATCTGTTGCTTTAAAAGATGTATGAACTTATATAGAAAATTGCTCTTGCATGTCTTGGCAGTTTGTTAAAAACTGCGAACTTTTAAAGCTAACTAGTGTTTTGATAGATTATGTTCAAGGTCACCTTTTGTTTAAATGATGTTTTGTTTGCTGTAATTAAACCATGCCAGGTGTATTGGAAACAGGAGGTTTGGCTAATTCAGAGTAAATGAGAACAAAATACAAGGTCATTATTCGTCTCCAGTGAGCTTCCAAATGAATGTTGCACATGGAACTATTTATAATACATTTTACATGGTCAAGGATTGCTTGGAGTTGTTGTCCAGGACTTCCAAATTAAACTACTCACAGATTTTTATAAGCATACCTGTAAAGATTATGTTCTTGTATCTCTTCCTGAACATAAGCTGGAGATCACGTAGTTTTCAGCCATATCTAAATGGGTAATAATCATAATAGCAGTTTACTAAAACATGCACTTGTATTGGATTAAAACATTCTTTCAGATAAGATGCTGTAATTCCCACTCTCTGCCTTCAGCTAATAATCTTTGAAATTTTAGTTCATTCAAGTTAGGTGAATGAACTAAGTTAAAGCAATGTTTAAATTGATATAATTGAGTATAACTTTGACATGGAAATGACAGTGCAGTAAGTTCATCCCAAATAATTTAGTTCTAGCACATTACTTGAGGGACACGGGTGGCGCTGTGGGTTAAACCACAGAGCCTAGAACTTGCCGATCAGAAGGTCAGTGGTTCGAATCCCTATGACGCGGTGAGCTCCCGTTGCTTGGTCCCTGCTCCTGCCAACCTAGCAGTTGGAAAGCATGTCAAAGTGCAAGTAGATAAATAGGTACCTCTCCGGAGGGAAGGTAAATGGCGTTTCCATGCGCTGTTCTGGTTCTCCAGAAGCGACTTAGTCATGCTGTCCACATGACCCGGAAGCTGTACGCCGGCTCCCTCGGCCAATAAAGCGAGATGAGCGCCGCAACCCCAGAGTCGGTCACGACTGGACCTAATGGTCAGGGGTCCCTTTACCTTTACTAGCACATTACTTGAGAACATGGCCTCTGTTATATGTTGCTATATTAATAACTTCTTAGAGAACAAGAACAACCCAGTTAAAGTTCAAAAATTGACAGTTCAGTTCTAAAAGCTCAATTAGTTTCAGGCCACAAATAGCAAATCTGTAACAGATAAAACTTTCGGCACATCATCTTGTTGGGTGGCTCGTTAAATGTATATAATATCAGTGTGTGTGAAAATTTTAATCAAGACATATGTGTGCCATTTGAAAATAATAAAATGAATTTGAAAAAGTGTAACAAGTCTACAAAGTAAGACACAGACTTGTTAACTCCCTTCTAGTGAAACCACATTCCTTTTGAAGCTATAAATATTTGTCAATTGTAGCTTGACCTTTAAGAGTGGCAAAAGTCATCTGACATAAAAGCAGCCATGGTGTGTATACATTGGGGTAATGTGAGTTGATTAACTTGTCAGATTTTTGTCATTGGCTAGCTTCCACAACCATGCTTTGGCCCTATAGTTTTTTAGATTTCATCTTTAGCAAAATGATAATAACTTCAATAGTATATAGCGCTCTGAGAATTTGTTCTAGAGGGGGTATCATATGCTTTTTTAATGTATGGATATAGGTTTATGTGTAAACAAAGATTGACAATATTTTATTTCAAACAAAGTCCTGTGTGAGTGGGATCAGAGACAAGGATGATTGGTAGCACACTGCCAGGTGGACTCCGGTTTGGAATAGAGACAACAACAAAACAATTTTTATGACTGAGAGATATGAAAGTTTGACCTTGACAGATGAGGAAATGCACAAGTTTGTGCAAGAACATCTGCTATTGACTTGCTCTAAGGCTTACAGCAGAATCCCAGCTGTGTCCCATTGAGTGTTCCTGGCACCCAAAGTACCTGCAGGACCTTGGAGAGCTCCCACTTTGTGACTAGTTCTCTCCACAGGTACTTTAGTGGGGTGGGAGAGCTGAAAATAATGCCAAAATATTTCACATCTGGAAACCAATGCAACACTTTGGTTCCAGATAGTACATGGGTAGACAAGTCTAAAAAGCCTGGGACACAAATTTTCACAGCCCTCTAGCAGCTATGGTGACTCATTTAACAAAAGTAATGTAATTTGCATTAACTCTGGAAGTTTATACTTGATTTAGACCAAACTAAGCCTCCTAGAGCAAAATAAAAACCAGGATTAACCCCCCCCAAATATTATAGAACCACAGAACCATAGAATGGTAGAGTTGGAAGGGACCCCCAAAGGTCATCTACTCCAACCCCTGCAAATATGACCATAAAACCTTCATCCCCCCTTATTTGATTTAACAGCATCAAACATGATAGGAAAAAAAAATACTCAGAGTGTACTTCATGTAAAGGTAGGTAAAGGTAAAGGTACCCCTGCCCGTAGGGGCCAGTCGTGTCTGACTCTAGGGTTGTGTGCCCATCTCACTTAAGAGGCCGGGGGCCAGGACTGTCCAGAGACACTTCCGGGTCACGTGGCCAGCGTGACGAAGCTGCTCTGGCGAGCCAGCACCAGCGCAGCACATGGAAACGCCGTTTACCTTCCCGCTATAAAGCGGTAGCTATTTATCTACTTGCACTTAGGGGTGCTTTCGAACTGCTAGGTGAGCAGGAGCTGAGACCGAAAGACGGGAGCTCACCCCACTGCGGGGATTCGAACTGCCAACCTTCTGATCAGCAAGTCCTAGGCACTGAGGTTTTACCCACAGCACCACCCGCGTCCCAGTACTTCATGTACACTCATGTAAAACAGATGTTGTGCCCGCCAACATTCCAGACAGTGTTGTAAGTGTTATAATACTTATGATACACATAAGCAAAACATAAAAACATTATCAGCAAATGATAGGTAGATAAGACATAGCTGTGACCAATTTTGCAAAAAAAATATTCTTTTCCAGAAATAAGAAACAGTTATGTCAGGATAGTAGGCAGCACCTTTAGAAAACATTTTGGTTTATAAAATTATTTTAAAAATCATGAATGAAAATAATTCATAAAGATTGTCTGCAAACTGTGGTTATAGGTGAGTGGTCTGCTGTTCTGTACCTTCTTAGCTGTCACTTCTGCTATGAATAATATACAAATTTCTTCGTAGACTGTTTTTCGTCCTTGGAGCTACTTATCAGCACTAATTTTGGAGAGGATGTCTAAATGCTGTTGGTGGGGGATAGGATTCAAAGCTGTAGTATCTCTCTGATATAGTTTGCTTCTCTTGCTTGATACTGGCAAAGAGTTTCTTTGTTTCCATAGAACTAGCTTGTTTAGCCTCTTGGATTATCAATCCTATTTTTTGTAGCTACAATTGCTTATCTTTGAATTACAGTTGCTTATCTTCAGAGTTGTGGATGCTACCCATTTAGTTTTGATTTCACCATTCTTTTCGAAAACCCATCACTAGCTACTAATAAATGCAATGAAATTAAAAATGATCCTTCTAATAGATTATAATTGCCTCAGCAGCGATGCTTAAATAAATAGAATTCAAAATGCTTGCATGCACAAGTTCTGTTTTAATTAACATGGCTATGTGTTAGTTCCATCTTTCACATATTACTATATTTATTTTTATTTCAGGAGAGATTAATGTATTAAAGGTGTTTCCCTGGTAGGTAAGGATGTAATATTATCCCGCCTGCATGATTCGTATGCTTTTTCCCCTTCCAAATTTGGCTGCAGGGTATTTTCTTAAAGGTCATTGGAAGGGTGAACAGCAGAGATGAAATTATACCGCTCTTCATGTTTACATTTATTATACAGTGTTAGTAGTGGGGCAACCTGGAAAAATCACTTCAGTTGGATTTCCTCATAACTTCCTAAGCCACTTGTTGGTTCGTTCAGCTGGAGGGAATTGTAGAGAACCATGCTGAACTGTCAGCAGTTTATTCCTTTGCTGTGTTTTTGAATGCCATTAACTATATGTATCATTCTGCAGCAAGAACGATGTTGCTGAAGACAAAATACAGTAGGTTTTTGTTTTTTTAGGAAAAAGTAAGTTCAGAGCTGATTCTTGCCTGGGATTTCCATGGCTTGCTGTATCACAATACTGCATTCTTCAGCAACGGTTGGCTAGCTCCCCTTTTATGCTGTTGCAAGCAAGTTTAAGGATCATAAGGAATAATTTTCTGTTATAGAATCATTCTGTAGCACCATTTATTCAGAGAAGTTTCCTGTTTTGCTACAGTTGTGTCAAATAACAACCAGCTGGTGATCTTTGCCATTAATAATCTTGATTGGCTGAATGAAGTGCTCTAGCTGCATTTGTCAATTTGGTAGGCCTCACATGGAAGGAAGTTTGTGAAGTCTGAGCTGGAAAGTGAAGGTGAAACACAAGGAGACACTTATGATTTCATAGGGCGAGTCTCATTTCACACAAACAACAATCAGCATGGAGGCTGCTTTGCATTAATTCCACATGGCAGCTTTGCCACACCTCAGTCTGTAATACATACATTTCTCCATACATATTGCATAACTATCTAGAGGAATCCTTTGCAGCAGGGCGCTGGCTCCTAGGGTCCAAGCCCTATTGGTGCCACCTATATTTTTGGGGTAGGGGCTGGGCTCCCCATGCCCCAAAAGCATGGAGCCAAAGAGCAGAGCAGAGTGTGGCGTGCTTCCAGGCCTCGGCTCCTTCTTCTCCTCCTGCTGTGGAGGGGAAGGAGGGTTGAAGCAGCCTCCTGTCAGTGGTGGCGCCAAGAGGAGGTGGAGGAGGAGCTGCTGGCCATTGAGCTGCACAGCCGCCATGCTCAGTTCTGACCCCAGCTCCTCCCAATGCCCCAAACATGTTGTCTCTCCCCCCCGCATCATCTTCGCAAGCTGGTACCTCGGCTCAACAGCTCAACGGCTCATGTATGGCAACATGAACACAAATGGTTAGCCACGTGGAGCAGCTGTCCTATGCGGTTTGTTATGGAATTAGCCTATGAAAGAGAGCTAAGAAAGACTCAGCAACAACATGTCGCATATGAATCAAGCCAGATGATTATAAAAAAGATGATGAATGCTTAATGTGGAACTTAGAAAGCTGCCTTATGACTAATTGTCCATTTAGCCTATTAGCAGCTTGTAGGAGCTTTGAAGGGTATTGGGCCAAAGTCTTTCCTATCAGTTGCTGTTTATCCTTTAAAGTGGAGATGCCAGCAGTTAAACTTGGGACTTTCTGTATGTCAATCATGTGCTGTATCATTGAGCTACCCAAGTGTTGAGGCCTGCATTTTAGTCTTCAGAGAGTTTGAGAGAGTTTGCTCTAACAAAAGAACTCAGAGAAAGATTATTAGGGTATATCTTATTTGTTTTGCGTACAGATAAATTGATTTCTAATACAGTTAGGCTGCTTTTTGGCCGACGAGGTCAAAAGGCCTTTGTCAGGTCTATGAAGGCAATGTCCAGTGTCCAAGCATTTCTGCTCTTGGCATTCCATGGAAGTTGTTCCAGCCATGGCAGTCACCTTTTTTCTTGTAGAGGGTCACAATGCTGGAACTGCACACACCTCCGTGGCCTCCACTTGTTAGGTCTGGGCGATATCAGTTTTTCAACATCACAGTGCACTCTGCACCTGGTGAAACTGCCCCAGCTCTCACCTCAGGAACTGAGGCAGTTTCACCCACGCGCTCATGGGCTGGGACAGCGCAGCTTGTTTGCGCAGCTCAGTTGGGGATTGGGAAGGTTCCCCCTCCCCAGCTGATACAGCCCCAGTGCTCCCCCTGCTCACAGGCAGAGCATCGGGGCTCCTTTAACTGCTTTCTGTGGGGAGTACCAACACGTTCCCCTCTGCTTAGCAGTTTCATGGAGCCCCCACCACTGGCTCACGGGAGCCAGAACCAATCTGTGTGCTCCTTTAACTGCTTGGCTGAGGTAAGGGCAGCTTTACACTCCTCAGTATAGCAGTTTAAAGATGCAGAGGGAGGAACAAGCTGTATCGGCGCCTCGCTGATATATCTTGTTTCTCCCTCTGCATCATATGAGGGCACAGTGCGATGGCACATAGAAAACATACCAGCCGTCCGATCTCAGTATTTACCTTATTAGAAGGTTCTACGTATATTGCAAGTAAAATTCTGCATTCAAATAAATGTGGGATCTCTCTCTCTCTCTTTGAATGTTACTTTCTATACACAATACGCGGAGGTGTGAAAGAACTATACAACCTTGACACTCATCCCAGCTCTTACTTTGGGGAGAAACTATGTTGGTTCATGTTCAACAATAATTTGTACATATGATCATTGTCATTTGAAATACACAGCAGTAGGATATGCGCAGGTCAGCAGGGACTTCTGAATCTCTGAGCCAGGCGTAAGCAGATTACTTGATGTCTTAACTAAATGTACAGGCACAGCCTCAGAAAAGCAGATGAACAAATTAAGTTGGAGGAGAAATGGATTCTAAAGAACAGCTCTCTTATGAGTTTATAGGAAACAAGATTTACCAAGATGGACTGTGAACTAGGCTGAGTAAGCCGTTTTTGTTTACAGTGGCATTCAACAGGGGAAGATAGTACATAGTATTCTGCCAAAGGCCCTGTTCTCACAGCATTCTTTCTTTGTGTTTTTCAATTTATGCATTTTATATTTGATTTGTTTTCTTTCCTCATCTCCAATGACACCAGCTCATGACTGTTCTGCTGCCATCACCCATACTGGGGATGACTGGTGAGGAAGGAATTCGCTTGTTTCTGGGTTTGTGTAGACCTGGCCTTGTTATAGGAGTCATGTACATTGGAGCTTCTCCTCCTTCATACCATCCAACTTCTGACTACTTGGATTGTGCCAATATTCTACCCTTGGGACATCTAGATTAAACAAGGTCTAGAACTGAAGGAAAAGAATGTGTTTGGAAGCTGTTCCTTGGTGCAGTTTTTTATGTGCTCCCAGCACAGACAGAAACAGACACATAAAGAACACTCTTGGTTTAATATATGCAGTTGTTGTAAGGTCTGTAATTCACGATGTATTTCTACACAACCTTTTGATGCAGAACTGAAGAGCCTCCTGGTTCAACCTGTTCTGTTCCTGTCATTTTAACTGTTGTGTCAAGCTCCTTTTGCTGCTTTATTGCCATAGACAGATAGCTGCCTTTTTGTTTCTATAGCAACTGTAAATAGGCTAAATCACTCCTCAGGTTCTAATATCATTTTCAGACTGGTGAATGATGCTCAGTTTGCCTCACACACTGTGGAGTTGAATAATTAAAGCTGAACACCAGAGGAGTGGGTGCATACTTGCCTTTTTCCAAGGACGTACATCTCAGAAGATGCCTCCGTTTCCCCCAGACAGCTGTTTGAAGTTTCCCAAGTGGTAGACACAGTTTGGTGACTTGATGGAATAGTGCTTGAACATGAGCTGTATTTTGCCCGAGGAAGGGTTTGATACTGTGAAATACCCAAGGTCTAGATAGCCTGAGTTTGTGATGAAGATGGATACGGTGGTCCCTCTGGATGAAAAGGTGAAGAGGCTTTGCTTTTTGTTTTGGAGCTTTGAGGTTCTCTATGGCTGTTTTAGGAAGGTGAAAGATGAGTCATCCTTAATCAGGTGCTTGAAAGCTAAAAATAGAGGCAAAGGTAATTCTTAGTGTAGAAGCAGAGCATCTTTCCTTTCCTTTTCCTTTTGTTTGTCAGTTCTGAAAGCTTTGGACCTATTTCTCTAAAAGGTAGACATGAGCTGTTTTCTGCACATTTCATGTCTTGGGGCAGGGGCATAAAACTGGTAAGTTGGGAAGGTATGAGTTTTGCCAGATTAAAATTTAAAAAAAGAAATAAAATCACTTGAAGAGGAGAATTGGGTCCCCCCCCCCCCAGTGTTGCTCATCTGTAGTATAGTACTGAAAATGTTGGGAGATCCAAGTTTAAGTCCTTGCTGTGACATGATCCTTGTTCCCAGCTTTCCCCTACAATACCTACTTGAGAACATTATCATCCAGTGCTAGAGTTGAAAGGGGACAATGGAAGTGATCTAGTCCAATCCTTTGCTCAGTCCAAAAATCTTGGAACTGCAGCGTCTCATACAGATGACCCCCCCCCCTCAGCCTTTGCTTAAATACCTCCAACTAAGGCATTTGCTAGCAGGATCATCACTGCGGGCCATATTAATGCCTAATAACAAGTCAGACTATTGGACAATGGCCAACTAGAAATGGCTTCTCAAGGTCTCAGATAAGCCTTTCCTAGCCTGCTACCTGAGAGCCTTTTGACTTGATATGCCTGAGATGGAACCACAAACTGTCCTCTTGTCATCTACTGAGCTGTATCCACATTAAGTTCATCATCAAGCTAGGGATGGACAGGTCAGTCTACTTCCTGTCTATGTCAATTTCACATTCATAAGCCCATCCCATCCCATTTCCATATTAATCTATTCAAAATTCCCATTTAAATGTCATTTTAATATAAAATACTTATTTAGATATGTATTTTGCCTCAGTATATGCATTTGTAAACATATTTTACCCTAAAATATGCATTTTGGTACTTTTTTGAGCTAAGAATTATATTCTAAAATTCAGAGAACTGTGAAATCCAAAATATGTTTTGAGCCATGTATTAGTGTGGGAGGTGTGAATTAGATTGCTTAAAAGTGTCAACCAAATCAAATTCTTTTTCATCCCTAGCTGCAAGTAATCTGTATATGTTGATGATTCCCCCCCAATCACTTACTGTATGGTGGCTTCTTGGGGAGAAATGCATTCTGTCCCAGTGTTGGGAGACCCCTAATTGCTTGCTTTTGTGCAAGATCCAAAAGTGGCAGGAGAGGAATATTTCTTCTTCTTCCTTTAAAACATCCACAGTCATTTTGAAAGAATAGCGTGTGTGCGCGCGCGCGCACACACACACACACACACACACAGAGACAGAGAGAGAGAGAAAATGAAACGACAGGGGTGCATATGAGAGGGGTATTGCAGTCAGTTATTGTGCTGGTCCCGGGTGGGGGGTGTACCGTGAGGCGTGGTCAGAGTCCGGTTCTGGGTCGAGGGTCTGGAGACTGTCCACCAAGGGCGAAGCGGAGTCCAAAGCAAGAAGCCGGGCGTGGTCGGGAACTCCGGAAAAACAGGTCTGGGTGCTGGCAGAAACAGGTTTCCAACGATGTTCCTCCCACCACCTGGGACTGGGCTGACTGGCCTTTATCTCCTCTGGGGCCTAGGGCGGTCCCAGCCCACAGGTGACTCGCCTCTCCTGGCCTTAAGGCGGGCACTCCTCCTGATAGAACTTAGTTCCCTCCGCCTCTCTGCCCTGAGCCTCTGCAGCTCAGGAGAGGCTGGAGGGTTACTGGACCCAGAGGCCGCCTCAGCTTCCCCTGACAGGGCTGGGAGAGGAGCACCTGCCGGCAATGGGTCCTCAATCACCCCCGGAGCCAGAGTGGATTCATCTGGTGTCTGCTCCTGAGGATCCGGCACAGGTGCTGGCCCTCCTGTGCAGGCCGGGATTCCTCTGGTTCAGCCTCTGAATCAGATTCCCAGGCCATCACAGTCATCTAGGTAGGGCATAAACCTGCCTCCTGTCCAGTTTTATAGACTTGAAGTAAACCTTTATGACTTTATCAGTATATCAATTCATGAGCAATAATGCTACAGGAAAATGAAGATATTTATGTCCTCTTCGTTTTTATATTCTTATGATTCATGCTTTTATGTAGAAAAACAAAAACTGGCTTTTCCTGTATTACATTTGTTTCAGCTGAGTATTATTCCTGCCCCATCCTTCCAAGTAACTAATGTATCTACAGAATTTAATCTAAAGGAGCTAATCACACAAAGTGATGTTATTTTGTACTTCATTGAATAAGTTGTCAGATAGAATATGCCGCGTTCAAAGAATTAATTCTAAATAAAGCATCACAATTACCAGCTGATGGGAGCTTGTGAATGGATTGCTCATTTGGGTTTAAGTCAGAGCCAAATATAACAGATAATAATGGTATTATGATTCTGGATTTGGAACCCTTCCCCCACAACCCTATATGTAAATGTCTATCCCAACATATATTATATTTTAATTAAATAATTGTGCTAAAATGTTAAATACTATTGTTTTCATTTAGCAACAGTTGCAAGCAGTGCATTCTTACTTTGTCCCATGGAAATTATTGTATAAACTGGTTGAGGGGTTATTTTATAATAACAGTTTTAATTCTTAGTTCAAAACCATAGTTTAGCATTTTCTTCCTTATGGATCCTCTGTTCTTGTTGTCCATTAAAATACCAAATGTGCAGTGTGCTACAAGATTAATGGGCACCGTTCCGCTGACCGTGGCTCAATTAAGATTAATAATAACAATAATTTATTATTTATACACCGCACATCTGGTTGGGCTTCCCCAGCCACCCTGGGCGGCTTCCTAAAAAAATATTAAAATACAGTAATGCATCAAACATTAAAAGCTTCCCTAAACAGGGCTGCCTTCAGATGTCTTCTAAAAGTCTGGTAGTTGTTGTTCTCTTTGACATCTGGTGGGAGGGCGTTCCACATGGAGGGCGCCACTACCAAGAAGGCCCTCTGCCTGGTTCCCTGTAACCTTACTTCTCGCAATGAGGGAACCGCCAGAAGGCCCTTGGCGCTGGATCTCAGTGTCCAGGCTGAACAATGGGGGCGGAAACGCTCCTTCAGATATACTGTCCCGAGGCTGTTTAGGGCTTTAAAGGTCAGACCAACACTTTGAATTGTGCTCAGAAACGTACTGGGAGCCAATGTAGGTCTTTCAAGACCGGTGTTATATGGTCTCGGCGGCCACTCCCAGTCACCAGTCTAGCTGCCGCATTCTGGATTAGTTGTAGTTTCTGGGTCACCTTCAAAGGTAGCCCCACGTAGAGCGCACTGCAGTAGTCCAAGCGGGAGATAACCAGAACATGCACCACTCTGGCGAGGCAGTCTGTGGGCAGATAGGGTCTCAGCCTGCGTACCAGATGTAGCTGGTAAACAGCTGTCTTGGACACAGATTTGACCTGTTCCTCCATGGACAGCTGTGAGTGCAAAATGACTCCCAGGCTGCGCACCTGGTCCTTCAGGGGCACAGTTACCCCATTCAGGACCAGGGAATCCTCCACACCTGCCCGCCTCCTGTCCCCCCAAAACAGTACTTCTGTCTTGTCAGAAGTAACGTACCAGTGAGAATTGTAACATAGCACAGAATTGGGAAGGGAAGAAGCATACCAGGTGCAGCACTGGGGGCATTTTGCCATCCTGAAGTCATTTGGAAATCAGCATCAAGTGAATCATTTATAAGTAGGCACCCATGAAAATTTTGAGGGCAAAGAAAGATTGGGCTCCTTAGGCAGTCAGAGGATGAACTTGAGCTGTACACAATGATTGCATATCTGGATTTGAATTTCTGCTCTACCCATAAGCTTTTTTTCTGAAGGAAAATGGATTTATTTATTATTCTTTCAGCCACTGAGCTCTTTGGGTGGTGAACAAAATAGAGAAAAAGACTATAATCTAAAAACATATAATCAAGTCAATAAAAACGCAAGAAGATACAATAGAAACAGAAGTCATCAGAAGCCATAGACCTTGTCCCACTGAAGTGTAATGCTTGTAGCTATGTTGTATTCCCTAGCATAGCTTAGCTTTGTAGTTGACTAGCTTGTTCCCTGTTCTGCTTATGGAGTCCATACACTTGTCACCATCACTGTTACTCCTGTCCTCTCCATGTCTTGTTGGTCTGCTCACCATCCCCTCTCATCCTGCCTTTCTTTCATCCTTCTTACTCCTTCCTTTTAACTGCCTTTGCTGCTGTACTCAACCCTCCATCATCTGTTCATTTCCCTCTATCCTTTCCCCCTCATATTTTGTGCATAAAAAGATCCAGGAGTAGTAGACTGACTTGGGTAGGCATCTGGAATATTTATTACAAAAGATCATATTCTAAGGGACCACCAGTGGCTTTCTGTATAAAGTGCAGTTAACAAACAATATGTAGATAATATTGCCTAAATTAAGTTTTGTTTTCCTAAACCCTTCTGAAATTGGCAGATTTTAAACTGTGCTGATTTTTCCTACTTCCATATAAGTCAAGATTTGTCGGAGTAATTAAGATACATTCGTATATTCAAATAGTTTTCAGAAGAACTTGAGAGAGATCTCCAGCAAGCATTCCTAGTTACTATGAGGTAGATTTACTGTAACAATTTTTGCTAACCATTTTTGGAGATGAACATTTTGTGCTTTCAGAATCAAACTTCTGTTGTTCACAGCTAAAGCACTGATGTAACCTAACACTCATCTATGGTTGTTGGTTCACTTATTCCACATTCAGAATAGGTAGCCCTAATTGCATAATTTCTACATAGACTATGCAAATACAACATACGTCTTAACAGAGGACCATCACCATGGGTTTCTGAAGATGTTCTTAATGAGAATGAAGTGAAAATACAGGGCTATTCAACTTAAGTTTTACTCAGAGTAGAGTCATTGAAATTAATGAGCATTAATAATTTAGGTCAATTAATTTTAGTGGATCTTCGCCAAGTAAAACTTAGTTGAATACCACCCATGCAATACTACTTGCCTCTAATACTGGTTGTTTCAGAATTTTTAAGGCAGTTTAAATGGCATCCCTTTTAATGGCCTAGTTCACACATAACACTAGACCATAATTTAGTGTTGTGTAGAAGTCTTGGACTCATGCATTCCTGTCCTCTCCTATCTTCTCTGCTGGTGTAGTCACAAGGAGGAGATAGTAATAATCCACTTCCATTTTTAACTAATTGCCATTTCTCATGTCTTAACGTTCAGCTGTGGCTAATATTAATTACATGGTTGGTGTTTTTAAAAAAAGGCAAGGATTGAAGTTGGTTTGTTTCAGTAAACCATAGTTAATGCTAATCACAGATTGTTCAGGCATAACAATTGACTATCTAAGTTAATGTTTTATTGATGTTTTTTTATGATTTTATTGTCTAAATTATGTCAATAAAGGCTGAATGTATGGCTATGTTAAGTTGAAAAAAGAAGCAAATTCTTCTATTTTCAAAAGTCTTTAAGTAGCATTTCAGTTGTAGAACTGTCTTGGCATTTAATTTCTGTTGTGATTTTTTTTTTTAAAAAAAAAGTTTCTCGGGCAAGCGGTATCTCTGCCCGTTTTGTTTCTCTGGCCCTGCCCACCACATGGCACATGGCTCTTGGAAGGTCGCCCAGGAGGGAAGGATACTCTTGGACTGCAAAGCCTTTTGAAGAAAGCCTTATTAGACATTTTTAACATATCTGAGACAAAATTATTTGCTTTCAGCTCAACTTCAGGTGTTGACAGCTGTATGCTGAGGTATCAACTGGGCTGGAATTTCAAACAAACTTTAACAGTATTAAGAAATGCAACATAGAGCAGTAATTTTAGCCACCTATTTCAGAATACTCTATTTCGCAAGCATTACTATTTCTCTGTTGATCTATAATATTATTGACACCCCTCCATTTTATGTTTGAGAAACTTAACAAATCTTGAATTTCTACTTGGAGAAATAACAGTATAGTAGTAAACTATAATTTTGAAAATTATACTGTGACAACTTTATGCTGAGCCAAGCTGCAAGCTAACTTGATGATCTATTGAAATACCGTACAGTCTCCGTAATGCAAGGCTTGCTTGCTTAGTTATTTCTAACTCTTAATCTAAATGTGTGCTAACTGAGCTGTGAATCTGGAAGTCACTGGTTTGAATCTCTCTTTATTAAGTGACCTTAGGCAAGTCTCTCTTCTTTTTGCTATAGATTTGGAGTGAAAGCTTAGCCTTAATTTATATTTCAGTATAATCCAGTTGAATATCTTACACTACTCAGTATATTTATTGAACGCGGGAGGGATTGAGAAAGAGTCTATTATAATGTGGTTTTGGGATCGGTGGCCTTTGTAATAAGGCCATCACAGAGACTCATGTTGATTTAGCTTGCAGATTAATGTGCTCAATTTGCTAATGAAAAGATTTTTATTGCAGCAACTTGCTCTACTAATTCATCTTGGGTTTTGTCTTTGAAGTCTAATGACTTTGCTTTCCATCCCTTTTTCTCACCAATTTACTGGACTCCTCCAGAATTCACATGGTTTTCCTGCCATAGTTGCAGCTTCATTCCTGGTTGCAGTTAAAGCCATTTTACATATTAGAACGCATGGAAGATGTGCCCTATGCATGATCCAAAAAGTAATGTGCAGGGTTTGCAATAATAGATTTGTAGCCAGCCCTTGAGGCTGGATGGAGTTCCTGATAGCAGATTAGGAACCATGCACAATATACTGAGGAAAGTAACAGATCAGTGTAAATCTTTACAGTGGTACCTCGGGTTAAGAACTTAATTCGTTCTGGAGGTCTGTTCTTAACCTGGAACTGTTCTTAACCTGAGGTACCACTTTAGCTAATGGGGCCTCCTGCTGCTGCCGCGCGGCCGTGCGATTTCTGTTCTCACCCTGAAGCAAAGTTCTTAACCCGAGGTACTATTTCTGGGTTAGCAGAGGCTGTAACCTGAAGCGTCTGTAACCCGAGGTACCACTGTATATATGAGGATTAACTAAATTTACCCCTTGCCCCTACTGTGCACCGTTGACAGAGGTCAGCCTTCCATCAGTTCCATCAGAAAACAGTTGTTATCAATGCAGATAGACAGCCCCAAACACCTTTCAGGTGAATAGGTGCATTGGACACATCCTGGCAGAATTGTGTGGGCGGCTTCTTTGTCGGGTGCCTGTGTTTCTGGGTTGCAGCTGCAGTTAATGCTAGTACTGTGCTTCCCTATTGTCAGTAAATCTTTAGAACATACTGCTTTTTAAAAGATCTAATAGCGCCATGCTTTTATTTACATCATTATCCCTGTCACCTCAGCCACAGTTAGCTGTTATCGTGTGAACTCTTGTAGAAATGTCCTTGGCTGGATGAGACTAATGGCATTATCAATAAGCAGGTTCTGGCTGTAGGCTTTTGACCTCAGATCAAGAAATAAACTGCTTGACCTTCAACTTGCTTTTCCTTGTTTCAAGCACAGTTTTTAATAAAATGAGCTCCTTGATGGACTAAACTCCATAAAATAAAACCATATTCTTCTTACAAGCAGCAAAGGAATGAACTAGAATGGAGATTTGGAAAGAAAGAAAAGGCTGCCTGTTACTTGAATCTATTAACAACTCAAAACAATCTGAGGCATGCACTAGTTAAATCTTAGAAAGTGCTACAGGCAACCCACCATTGCAATTGCCATAGAAAATTATTGTTAGTCGTTATGTTGATAGTTCACATTGTTGGAATTACTAGCAGATGGGAAAATAGATGACTCAGAAATACAGTATTAGCTATCCATATTTTTTAAATCAAAGGCCTCTAATAAAGCCTGTAGCATCTGTGAGATTCATTTAAACAGTTGCTAGGAAGAAATTGTGTTTGAAGCAAACAAAACACTGTCTATATAATTTGTTTCTTAGTGAATGTCTGTTTTGTTTAAAAATTTAAACACCAGTTATTTTGGAAATGTTAACTGATGCCTTCCATGTCTTCCATTTAATAACAGTATCTAATCTAAAATCAGAACATCGATTATTTGTGAATGTTGCTGAAATGGGCTGGAGCTTCTGTGCATTCCTGCCATTGTTGTTTTAAACAATAAGTGAGCAACATTTTAAAAACTATTTGGAGATTCATAAGCATCTTGGAATTCCTCAGTGACAATTGGTGTATTGATTGCCAGTGTGATCCTATGCATGGTTACTCAGAGATCAATCCCACTGGATTCACTGAGGCTTACTTCCAAGTAAGTGTGTTTCAAGACTGCAAACAAAGAGGTTCAAGCAATTTCTGGGCTTTGCCTCCCAGTATCTTTATGTTGGTGGGACTAAATAAATCAAATCAAAAAGTTGTAGGATTGACAAGAATTAACCAGTATTTGTGTTACCGGGGATGGCAATTGCTTTGATTTGATTCATAGTTGTCTAACTCAAAATTGATCTGATTTCTTACTTGATAACTAGCCACATCTAATCAAACGGTATTTTATATCATAGAGAATGCCTTGCTTCCTTTGAAGTAAAAGTATGACATACTCAGATTTTAAGAAGAAATTTCTCAAAAGTTTTGTAATAGTCTAAAACATAGGCTAAAAGTGTGGACTTATTTTTGATAAGATGCAGTGCAAAAGACCTCAATACTTGTTTGCATGCTGGGAAGGGTGAATACCCAACCTTCTGCCTAACTGACCAGAAAGAAATGTCTCCCTGGAGTTAAATAACTTTCTTTAACAAGACATTCATAAGTGGGTTCAAAATATATAGATAAAACTAGTAGCACTATGGACATTTTATTTCGTGATCTAATCCAAGCTGATCCAAAAATAGGAGTTGCACCAATTTTTCTTCAGGTCCTTTTTTCTAATCTCTGGACATTTTACTAATCTCTAACTTAGCATTTATTTATTTTTTCTTTCTTTCCCTGGAAATCTGCTGTAACATGGATGAATAGAGGCAAATAGTATACAACTCCAATCAGAGTCTACTTAATTTATCACTAACTAGTTATTACAGTCCCCCCCTTTCCCCCCCTATGAGACCATGCTAACCACCTTGTATATAAAACTTTAAAACCCAATCCTAGCTGAATTCTGGATGACTTCAGCTTTGTTTGGCTAAAGCTATGATGGTAAGTAGAAAACTATTCTGATATGCTGAGATGGTATACAACTGTCACATTTTCTAACTACCTAGACAAATGTCCTAAACTTGAAAAATTTGTTCACGTTTTTGAATGTTTTTCAGACATGGAATGCTTTGGCAACCATTATGTGCTGAACAAGGGAACTGTGGGTTCCAGTCCCCGTTCAGCCATGAAACTCACTTAGTGTCTTGGCCTTAACATACCTTTCAGGATAGTTTTGAGGATGAGGTAAAGGTAAAGGGACCCCTGACTGTTAGGTCCAGCCGTGGATGACTCTGGGGTTGTGGTGCTCACCTCGCTTTACTGGCCAAGGGAGCCGGCGTACAGTTTCTGGGTCATGTGGCCAGCATGATTAAGCCACTTCTGGCGAACCAGAGCAGCGCACGGAAACGCCGTTTACCTTCCTGCTGGAGTTTGCACTTTGACATGCTTTTGAACTGCTAGGTTGGCAGAAGCTGGGACTGAGTAACAGGAGCTCACCCCGTCGCAGGGATTTGAACTGCCAACCTTCTGATTGGCAAGTCCTAGGCTCTGTGGTTTAGACCACAGCGCCACCCGCTGTGGATGAAATGAAGGCCTAATGGGATGTTATGCTAGCCATGACTGCTACCAAACCCCACATCTACCTAGTAATGTCTATTAATATAAAATCATGACAAAAAACATCATTCCGTTTTAGCATTTCCCTACCATCTTCCCAGTTCATTGGCTGTTGCTTGCAGAGGCTACCAGGGAGATGCTAGTTGGTATCACCTTCCTAATAGTGTTTTGCAGAAGAAACAAGTTGGCTCTTGAAGGCAGGGCAAATTGGATCATTTAGATAATGAAGAGATTTCTGCTTTTAAGCAAAGGTTATTACTGTTAAGTATATTGTAATTTTAATATCATTCAACTCTTCCATTGGGGTTCCAGGCATGGAAATTTCTTTAAATAGTTTGCATATAAGATGCAATATTTAATTCATAACTTCGTTTGTTTCATGTAAGTAATTAATTGACTTCTGTCTCATTGCGCTGGAAGGGGCAGCATATAGAAGGCAGGATTGTTGCAAAATGCAAAATTTAGTGAAAATGGGGATCACAGTACTATTCTTAAATACAATATTCAGCCAAGCTCTCAACTGTGGATAATTCTGTTTAGTTTAAATTTTAGAATCCTGTGCTCATTATCACAAGAAAAAAATGCATTGCCGGGTTTGGGTAAAATTTTCATGAGCAGTATCTTGGGAAATTTTCAAACCATGTCAGGATGAGTTGGGGTATGTTGCTCTACTTGAAATCTAACATTTTTTAAATGTCATTTTTAACAATCTGCTCTTGGCTATGGAGCTCCATGTTTAATTTCATAAATCCATTGCTGCTGTTAACAAAACAGTCTATCTGTGTGCATCACATTGTGCCACTTTTCACTCAAATGTTGGCTTCCCTTGTATTTTGGTTCTGCCCACCTCCCTGGCACTTGAATACTACAAGCGTTGCTTTGGAGGGTTTTTTGAAAACACATATTGCTGATTCCAAAGAGGAAAATGACTCATTTCCACAATTCTGTCTCTTCCCAGCTAGCATTTACTTTCAAAACGTGCGGCATTAATATTATGAACTACACTAGTTAGCTTCCAGAAACAAATGACAAATGAATGTTTATGTAATTTGTCCTTTCTCTACCCTTTAATGCAGAAGAAGGAAAAAACAGTAGTGGCCCTTCTTAAGTGCTCCATTTCTCATATATATATATATATATATATATATATATATTGGGGGTACTGCATCTATTTTATAAAAACAGCAGGAGAGAGACCAGAAATGGCCATCAGCTATATCAAGGAAAGTTACCTATTTAGGCCACGGACCATTTTAACCGGAAAATAGTAAGGTCTGTTCTTCTGCAGATTTTGAAAAAAGGGGAGCAAATAAGGATGTAATATAATGATCTTCAAGGGACTGCCATTGAAGGCAAGATGAGATGAACCTTAACTAGGTGGACTTGGTCACTGTAACCCAAAGAACATGCACGTGGGGGAAGACCACTGCCTAAATTTAGTGTGCTGTCTGCAGATAACACAGGTGGCGCTGTGGGTTAAAGCCTCAGCGCCTAGGACTTGCCGATCGAAAGGTCGGCGGTTCGAATCCCTGCGGCGGGGTGCGCTCCCGCTGCTCGGTCCCAGCGCCTGCCAACCTAGCAGTTCGAAAGCACCCCCGGGTGCAAGTAGATAAATAGGGACCGCTTACCAGCGGGAAGGTAAACGGCGTTTCCGTGTGCAGCTCTGGCTCGCCAGAGCAGCGATGTCACGCTGGCCACGTGACCCGGAAGTGTCTCCGGACAGCGCTGGCCCCTGGCCTCTTAAGTGAGATGGGCGCACAACCCCAGAGTCTGTCAAGACTGGCCCGTACGGGCAGGGGTACCTTTACCTTTTACCTTTACCTGCAGATAAGACCAAAAAATTTCTGATGGGAGGTACACAAAAGCCTTGAAGGCCTATGTGCAAGATTTACATGTCTTCTTACAGAATAGTAATGAACATTGCTCTGTGCTGTGTTTGCTGTTTTCTTCACATTGGCCAGTAGTTTACATTGCCCAACCGCTGGATTATTGGATTGTGGACTTTCAGTCCTGAAAAATATTGAAAGGGAAAATGGTTTCATAGCTGGGATAGGTAGCACCAAGTGCTGTTGTCTGATTTAGGAAAGATACATGGGTCTGTGTGAGTTGTTGTGGTTAGTCGGGTTTTTAAAAAAGCTATAAAAATGTCATTTAAAGAACTTCTCTATTTCCCGCGGCCTTCACAGGAAGAGAATGCTTCTACACTCTCTTCTTGTAGCAGAAGTTGATTGCCCTAGGAGATTCTCAACAGCAATTTCATTGTTTCAATTGATATTTTACAAAAACAAAGGACTTTTTGGCATTCCAGAATTGTTTTCTAGTGTAACAACATAATTAAAGTATGATATGTGTTTTCAATTTTGTAGACAAAGGATATTTTTGGACTACAGAGTAGCTTCACCAGGAAATTGTTTTTATCTGATGAAGCAATGGCCTATTCGATGCCAGAGAGTTTTGTTCAGCAGGAAACAGAGTTTCTGTTTAATCCTTCCTAAGTAATCATGACGAAAATAATCAAATCAATAGCTTTAGCCTACCCTTCCCAAGCTGAACCAAGGGTTTTACGGGTTTTTATTTGTAGCTTTTACTTAATTAATAGCAAACAGAAAGTGGAAGCGAATGAGCTATGAGCTTGAATGTTTTAATAAATGTTTGTACATTTTCTGCATGAGAGCCTTTAGTAAAGTCGATTTGTTCGTGCATTCTGCTTAATCCTTTATTCATGGAAGGTGTAGTTTCTGAGAGTGCCTGTTAACAATAACATTGTTTCAGGTGTACACACACATGTATGCACACACACATGTGCACATCAAGCCAAAAAACATTCTATTGAGGCAAAGCACATATTTTGACTGGCCCCTTTGAAATGAGGTATGCACAAATCATGGTTGACAGCATGAACATTGGCTATTTTTTATTTCTATCTACCTAATGTTGTGGGTGGGTGGTTCTCAAGTCCAGGAATTAGGAAGGTGGCCTATCCTGGGAGGTGTTTTACTTCCCCTGAAGGAAAAGGTTATACATAGCTTGGGGGTTCTTAAAAGGAAACACAACTGTCCTTGGTGGTGAGGAATGCCTATGCTCAGTTCCTGCAATGCCCTCTATATTGGGCAACCCTTGAAGAATATCTAGAAGTTGCAGCTTATGCCGAATGCCACTTATTGACTATTAAGTAAAGCAGCTAAATGGGGTCATATAACACTGATCCTTAAAACACTGCACTGGCTCCCAGTCTGTGATCAGTATTCATGGTGTAGGTATTAGTACACAAAGCCCTTCATGGCTCAGGATCCAAGAACTTGAACGATCACCTTCCCAGCCTGTGCTTTGCGATTGACTGAGGAGGTCCCACATGTGCTCCTACCAACAGGAGTGGCCCATGATGTGGTGACTAAAGACCGGACCTTCTCAGAGGTCAAAAACAGCACTGCAGTCCCTGGGGAAGGGTGATCATTCTAAATTCTGCTAAGTTTCAGATGTCAACTGAAATCATTTTTGTTCACCCTGACTTTGGGGACATGAGTTTTGCCCTGGGTCTTGACTAGCATTATTGTCGAACCTCTGTATAATGTTATTATTTTAGCTGTTCTGTTTTAAAATATTTAAATGATTGTGTACTACAGTTGTTCTTGTCATGTTACTACCCCTCCTCTCTTGACATGTCCCTGACATGGCTCGTTTTGGCCCTTTTCATTGTAGTAGGCATAGACCGGTGAATCTCTGGAAATGCGACAGGACTGCCTGCCAGTGGCAGATTTTCGAGATCTACTGGGTAGGGTACTTGTACCCAATCCTAAAGCACTCTTGTGTACATTGCTGTACTACAGGACCACGTGGTATTTTGCTTGCCCAACACGCATGGTTCTTGCGAATCTGTATGCTGCAGATGACAATAGAAGTAAAGGTTGAAGATAATATTTATATCCTCAACAGAAAGAGGTCCGACTTTGATGATGGAAGAATACACTGAATTCAGTATTGATTCACAACCAGGTCAATTCAGATACCATGTTTTTATTCATTTGCTTCTTTCTTAGGCCCATGTGTTCAAAATGTCAGGGAATTTACTGCAAAATCAAACTTGTGTTGTTGTTTTCCCTCCATATAAGGGTATGATTTTGTCTTTATTCTTTTAGATGGTTTGTTTCCCCTAAAACAGGCAAAATTTTACCACCAGCAAAACCTGATTGGTATGCCTGCACACACAGCAGCTCTGGTGGATGATGTAATAAATATGAACCCCAGGGTTCTTTTCCCGTTTTGAAACTGTACTATTTCCTGCAAGTACAGGTGGAGGAGCCCCCACGTAAAGCACCCCCCCCACTTGCTGGCAAGAATCCAGCTTCACTGCAGCTAGCCAGCATGCAAATGAGCCATTTTCTTTGTAAATAGCCCTCATTATTATTAATGTTTGGATAGCTCCTGAGAAATTAATCAAGCGCTCCTTTTGCAAAAATGCTAATGTACTACTGCCCTGAGAGGAAGGAAGTTGATTTTAACAGTCTCCTTTTTCTGAATCCAGACCATTGTTTTTGGGCAGTTTTGATCATCCAAGGCAACTTGCCTTGAGTAGGTGCAACAGTGACCCAGTGAAGGATCTGAATTTTTGTCAGAAGGCCCATATGAGCATGTTGAAAATAGCTTGCTGTTTCTGTATAGCAGTGAGTAGACCATTCACTGCTAGCAAAGATAATAGGAAACAAATTAGGAGTAAGGCAAGAGTAAATGGTTGCTTTCCGCGTCACAATAAAGTTAGAAGTTCCTGCCTCCTAACATACAGAGCTGCCTTAGGGCCAAACTAGGCATGACAAGCTCCCAGATTTTTAGATAGCATGTGAACCTAGGCCAGAAGCTGAACTGTTGTTTGTACACTATCAACAAACCACAGTATGAAACCATGGTTTGTTGTTGGTTAACAAACCTTGGTTTGTTCCAACTGTGATTTAGCATTACATGTAAACTCAAAACCCTTACTTAACCATGCTTTGTTTGAGCACCCCATCCCATATACCACGGATGTCCAACCGGTCGACGGCGATCGCCAGGTCGATCGCCAGTGATATTGGTTGATCGCGGTCAACTGTTAGCTCATTTCCGGCCTGGCCCCTTGCTGTGTCATTCATTCGTGCAGGATTGGAGTTGGAGTTATTGCTGCCCTGCTCTTTTTTTGGAGTTATTGCTGCCCTGCTCTTTTTTTGGTAAGCATTATTTGGTGTTCCCGTTATCATATTAGGACTGCAAATTTGGCACCTTCCAAAAAGATAAATAACTTCAATGTGCGCCCTTAAAAAAAGCTCACAACTTTGATCTTCTCCCCCCCACCATTGGGTAGATCACTGCCATTTATTTTTTCCTGGGAGTAAATCGCAGTCTCTTGGGAGTTGGACATCCCTGCCACATACTTATGAAAACTACAAAGGCACGAGGTGAGAGAAATGGCAAACCAAACCAATCGGCGAAAAAGCCATGGTTTGTTTGATCTTCTGTAGGACCACTTGTGGTTAACTCATGGTTTGTTAACCATTAAACTATATGAAAACTGGAGCTAAAAACAAGCTAAGATACTGGGGAACCTCATATGCTCATATGTTGTCAAGTGTTAGGTTATTTGTTATGCATTTTGCTGCATTGTGCACAGCTATTGCTCGAGCTTAAGTTACTCTTATTTTAAATAAGCTTTATGGCTTTTGTTTTTGTTTTCCTATCTGGATAGTTGAAAAACCTGAGTTTGGAAGAGCTGCAGATGAGGTTAAAAGCTTTGGATCCAATGATGGAACGAGAAATTGAAGAACTTCGTCAGAGATACACAGCCAAGAGGCAGCCGATTTTGGATGCTATGGATGCAAAAAAACGAAGGCAACAGAACTTCTGATCTTCCTACATTGCAAGATAATGCAGCAAAGCGAAGTGGACACTGGTGAAAACTGTACATAACTACAAGTCTTGAAAACTTGCGACTTTGAGCTTCACAACAACTTAAGCTGAAGTCCTTAAAGAAGGCACATTGTATGTTTGGCAGCCTGAGTGAAAATTCTGTCCTATTTTTATGTTTTAATACAATAGAAATTTCACATTCCACTTCCTGATATTTTACTTGGCTATGTTGCAGTAATGATGTGTGTTGTACAATAAGGAGTAGTGTCTAGTTCCTGGTAAGACCTAAAACTATCTCCTAATTGCACAATAATGCAGGGCCTTAAGTTGCAATATATTTTCCTCCATTTAAAAGCATATTTATTGTATATGCGTAGGTGATCTTATTTATTTTGATGCTTGATGCTTCTTAGCTATAAATAGTGATTGCAGATACTAATAGTGGAAGCCGTGATAGAGTAAGTAAAATGTATGTGTGCGGCCACACTCTAAACAAAAGTTACGACGATATATTAAGATCAGGCTCAGGTTTCGCGTGTTAGCTCTACTTGGCTTGTAAGTGCACACTTGGGATTCATGGTTTTGTTTTTGGTTCTTCTTTTCTTTGAGCTTGAAGTTCATGCGTTTTAAGCACTGTGGAGATTTTGGGGGGTTAGTGATAACACTGGCAGTGCTAGAGAAAATGCTCACGTAGGGACATAGGGCACAATCCACTAAAAGGTTTTCCTGTGCAATTTTTTAAATATATATGAATGGGGGTTATGCACTCTTAAACAACTTCCATTCATCACCCAAAGATTTGAATATGAAACCTCCCCAGCAGGTTTCCCCCTAAGCTTGCCACTTTCGCTTTTTGTTGAAAAGGATCCTACAAAATAAGGGACAAGTGCCTAGGTAGTTTTCTCTCTCTCTCTGTCTCTCTCCCCCCCCCCCCCGCATTATGCAGGAAAAATTCAGGTCACTCATTTTTGTTTCACATTTTTGCCTGCCTTTGCTTTTCATTTATAAACTCTATTTTAATATCCTACTTGGTTCCACAGTTAAAAAAAAATACTGTTACACTAAATGGACCATTTTGAACTCTTGCTTATTTTTTCAATACCCTCACCCATTTTTTCCTCCTTGTATTGGAAATATTTTTATTATAAACATACGTTAAGAAACACTAATTGAAAAGCCAAAGAAAATTATTCTGGTCCATAGCTACAAGCATGCACAGGTGCCCCCCCCCTTAGTATTTCTCCTTTTTGGCAGCTTTTCACAACAAATGCCAAAGCCATTTAAAAAAACAAACTGCTGAGTTTTAAAATGCATTTTGCATTTTGCTGTTCAAGCAAAGGAAATAGCTGTGGGAAAACTCCCAGGCAAGTATGTATCTTACAGCGCAATCCTATCCATGTCTACTCAGAAGTAAGTCCCATTGAGTTCAATGGGTCTTATTCCCATGTAAGTGGTCATAGTGTTGTGGCCTTAATTACCTTGCTGCATTGTGAGCAATAAATAGGAATCCTAATTTAATAATCCCCCTAAGGAGACAGAGCATATCAGTACGTTTTAAATATCCTAACTGCATATTTGCAGTTGTATTTTCTTATAGGAAATACATTTTCTGTAGGGAAGTACCACTGCGAGAAAAATGCAGTATCCTAAGAGACAGGTAGCCTTGCATAACAGTGTGCGTGTGGCAATAAAAAGCACACCAAAATTCCCGTAACTGTTAGGCAATCTGGCTTTTGCAAAGTAACAGGTTTGCTACCAGCACAAGTACTGCAGCCCTGTTGTCTGGGGTTTTCTTGGAACAGTGCAACCTCAACGGGTTTTGCTTAGTGCAAGTAGAGCCCTAGTCCAAGATCCTGTTTCTCTCAGTGGCCAATCAGATGCCCATTAGACACCCACAAGCAGGACGCAAGGTCAGCTGCAACCTTCTCTGCCTCTGATCCCGGAGACAGCATCTAGCCATTGACAGCCTTACCCTCCCATCAGTTTGTCAAAGCTCCTTTTAAAGCCATCTAAGGTGGTAGCATCACCACATCTTGTAGCTGATGAATTCCATAGTTTAACCATGGGCTGTGCGAAGAAGCACTTCTCATGTAACCCACAAGTGTGAGGTCCCATGGCAGCTAGAGTTTTCCCTGTGGCAGCAGGAGCTTTTCTTAGCCAGCCAGGAAACCAGGCTGTTTGCCTCTTAATAAGTTGCTATTACTTTTTCCAGTCCTTGATTTGTGCTTATATACGGTAGGGGAGAAGTATCCTATTGCAATCAGTATAGTAAGCTCCTTCTGTACAACTGTGCAATCCATTTCATAAGCCATTGTATAATTACTTTCACATTGACTACAGGTTTATTTCATCTTGACTTTCCCCCCTGACTAACAATTAATGTAGCTGTGGTGTTTCTATACCTCCCGGAACATGTGCTATTATTGACAATGACTTGTACACAGTGCTGGTAAAGTTTTTATTAGTGACCACTATGTAGATATTATTCTGCAAATATTTCTGGGCTTTACACCAGATACTCCATTTGTAGCGTGCGTTGCAGACAGGCAAACCATACAGCACACATTCCGAAAAACCTTTAAGCAGTCAAAAGAAATGATCAGCAGAGAGAGAGAGAGACCATATCTTTAAGTTTCAGCTGAGTATGATCTTAGAACATGCTCTGTGTACCTGTCCTTAAAATAATATAATATAATTTATATTTTCCTGAAATGCTCTTTCAAACCCTGAATTGCTTTTGTGAAGGAAGCGGGGAAAGTTGTGGTTGCAAACCTTGATTGGAATAAATACCTTGATTGGAATTGTGTGCTCCTGGTATGCCACTATTTTTCATCACATCAGAGTCGTTGTGATGTTCTGTGAAAGTATAGTTGGTCATTTAGTTGTAAATCAGATTTCTAAAACCTTTTGTTAAATAAAATACAGATTTGTTGTTAATTATAGGTAATTACGGCGTGACTTCCGGAACCGTTCTTTTTATATGCTTTATAATAATCTACAGTACAGAAGAATCATGCACACTGCTTCATTGGCAGTATGATCATCCTCCACTATAGTAGCTAGCATGTGTTTGCAACATCCTGTTTGAGATGAACAGTGCAGAGCTGCACATATATATTTACAGTAAAGAATAATTCCTTGATGCAGCTCCTAGCTAATGCATGGCCGTACAAAAGCTAGGAGGCTGTGGGCATTGGGAATGGAATGCATGGGTCCAATTGTGCTTCTGCCCTGAGAAAGGCTTTTCCATACTGAAATAGCAGCACTGTTTATTGCTTCTGCTTTAGTTCAGTGAGAACCCCCACCACTAACAGCAAGTCACTTGTCCTCCACTGGGTTTACTAAAAAGGTGAGTGCCTCTGTTACTCGGCTTCATTATATCAAGGGGTGTCAAGAGAGGCCCCCATCAGTTTTTCAGAGCAGCACCAAAGTCTTAAAGTTTTTAATGAATTTATAAGTCACAACTTTTTCAATTAAGCAAAGTGAATTACTAAAAAGATCACTGTGGGCATCAGCCTTTTCTTCCTCTGGTGTGCCTTATACATAATTGACTTTGACCAATCAGACATTCTCTGACTTCCTCGCTTGATGTTGCTTTGATTACTGTTGCACACTGTAACCCGGAAAGACAGTATTAAAGAACCAGTGAGCAGGTCAATACACATGCAAAGAATCTGGAAAATCTATGTTCACATACTGACCCATTTTGAATGTACAAAGATCTGCATAATAAACAAACATACTCCTGCCTTATATTGCCCCTTTTTTCCTCGCTTTTCAGCATCCCTTGATTAATCCAGGAAGTTAACCATAGTTTCTTGCTCTGTCCGGTTTGAGAACATATGATTTCCAGGCTTGGAACAAGCCAGTATGTTAAATCAACTACAAACTGTGGTTTCAGATCATGACTTGTTCCAAACCAGTTAACTATAGATTCTCAGTTTGGAAATAATGGGACTAAGTTTCATGGAAGACTTCTCAGGTTAGTCATGGTGTACCAAAGAAGGAATGGGAGATATGAAGATGGAATATGCAAGCACAGTTTATGAAGCGAGGATATATATGTCCACACTCAACCACTCAGTTTCACAATAGCCTTTTACTCCAGAAAGATGGAACTGAATTGAATCTCTCAGTTTTATTTTATTTTGTTAAACTAAACTACAGTTAATACACCTTTAAATCAGACTGCAAAGTGGCACACAAAACATGCCATTGGAATTGTATATGTACAGAAATGAATATAGCAACTTTGAAAAGTTGTTTATTGGATCAAACAACAAGCTATGTGCTACAAACTGAATATGGGGTTAGAATTTATATGCAATTGGCCTTTTATTAGTTCATATTTATTAATATTTACTGAATCATATACTATTAATGTCCTTAACTTTTATTTCCACTGAAGACATACATATTTGGTAAAGTATTTATTTTACTATAACTTGCAATAAATCTAGTAGAGTTGATTATTATTAACCTTAGTGAAATTTTAACCCAGCTTGGTTTATGGTTTGTTTCCTGTCTTGTATATAAAAGTTTTAAAGTACAGTTGCCCCAAACTCTGGAAAAAACAATTGTTTGTTACCAAACATTTTGAATAAAAGTTATTTTCCATCTATGCCTCAATTTGTCATACTATTCATTCTAGCTTTGCTAGGTTGCATTTCTAAACTCACTTACTAGATAATGTCCTACTGAACTTGGAGGGGGTTTACTTTTGAGTAACTATGCTTAGGATTGTGGCTACAGTCTTCAGCAGTCTTCCACTCATGTATATATGTGTGTGTGTTTTAGAATTAACACACAGGCTTGCCAATATTGTCTCTGTTTTCTTTATTTGCTTGACTGTTAAGTCTTGAATTAAAGTTTTCTCGAATAGATATCAGTGGAAGGCCTGTTTAGCTGTTATTCTGAAAATCAGATTAAGAACTCTCTTCCAGATTAATCAGAGTATGGCTTATTTTTTAGTAGCCTAGTGGTTGTACTGCCTAACTCCAGAAATTGCTCTTATGGTGTCCATTTATCCCATACCAAGTACTGGACAGATCAGCCTGGAGGTAGATGTCCATCTGAGGCTTCCAGAAATTCACCTTTGGCGATTTAGTATGCTGTGATACTTCTTGGGCACACTTAACAACATTTTTGAAGAATGTCTTTGCTAATGTTTCTCACAAGCAGTGTGGTTGTGTAGGAAAGATACATGAACTGAAAGACCCCTTCACACAATAAAAAGTTGCAAGAGGGAAATTACACAGTGAACGGGCACAATAAATGCATGTTCAAGGGGAAGAGCATAGCTTAGAGGTAGAGTGCATACTCTACATGCAAAAATTTGCTGGTTCAGTCACCGTAGTCTCCAGGCAGGGCTGTTTCTTGCCAGAATCCCTGAAAAACTGCTACCAGTCAGTATACCCAGGAGTAGTTTATGAGTTGTTGTACTCCCAACTCTCATCTGCTGCAGCCAATGATCAGGAATAATGGTGGTTGTCTTCTTCTTTGGTGATTACATGTAGCCGAGTAAGATTGTCTTCCATGAAAACGGTCTTAGAAGTGAGTCTGTAAGTGACTGTGGAGGCCAGTTCTGGATCCACACGTCCTTCCACAGTGGGGACATAGTTTTCCAGTTAGGAGTTGATCATGGTGAGGATTTGCCAAGTGTGCCTTCCTCTTAGAACGTTTCTCCCTTTTGTCCTGAGTTTGAGCGTCTTCAAATTCCATGCCACATATGGTAAAGGCTGTTCTCCATTTGGAGCACTTGCAGGCCAGTGTCAACATTTATAAAGATTTGCCTTGAGAGAGCCTTTAAACCTCTTTTGTTGTCCACCAGCATTATGCTTTCCATTTTAAAGTTTGGAATAGCGTAGTTGCTTTGGATGATGATCATCAGGCATCTGAACAACATGACCAGTCCAATGAAGTTGATGTGGAAGAATCATTGCTTTGACACTGATCTTTGCTTCTTCCAGTACACTGGCATTAGTTTGCCTGTCTTCCCAAGTGATATGTAAAAATTTTCAGAGACACCATTGATGAAATCTTTCAAGGAGCTGGAGATGGTCCATGTTTCACAAGCATACGGTAAGGTTGGTAAGTACAATAGCTTTGTAAACAAGTGTTTTGGTTTCCCTGTGAATGTCCCTATCCTCAAACACTTTGTGCTTCAGTCAGGAGAAAGCTGCACTCGCAGAGCTCAGGCGATGCTGGATTTCAGCATCAATGTCTCCCCTTGTGGAAAGATTGCATGGGAGTTGTATAGCAACAACAGCTGGAGAGTGGCATGTTGGCTACTGTTGATTTACACAATATTCAGCTAGATGGATCCATTGGTCTGACTCAGCATATGGCAGCTTCCTATGTCCCAATTTGTTGTTCAACACTGGCAAGTCATTTAGAAGAACAGGAGACTACTGCATTTCCAGACATATATCTTGCTTGCCAACTAACTACTTTGTACAACAATGCAGTTTTATTCTTACACACACTAGTTTCAATAACATGATTATTTATTAAGCTGATGAAAACAGATCCCAGAATAAGACTGACTTGATTAACAATGGAAAACATAATTATAGGCTGCTAACACAATATGGATGCATGATGGATTATCTTACAAAATGTGTTGTAGCCATTTAAAACTTCTTCCACAGTAATTTATCTAACCACTCATCAGGGAGATATCTGCCGAATAGAGGAATCTAGCCTAGTCTTGTGAACAAAACCACCCACCCTGTAATAATTTTCAGTCACAAGGACCTTGAATAGTTTGCACACAGTCTAAAACAACACTGGACATAAGCACTTTCTTTTGAAAAATGCTTAAAATGGTGTACTCATTGTTTTGTGTATTCTGTAATAAAACCTTGTTTATCTCAAGTTGTCAGACACATTGGATAAGCCAGAAGGATGGACTATCACTGAGTAGTTGATTTTGGTTCTGAATTCATAACACAACCCTGGAAGTGAAGGCTTGTCTTGAGTAAGGGGATGTCCCAGCCTAAAAAACATAGGGATGGCTTTGGTGGATCAGATCAAACATCTATTCCAACATTTATTCCAACATCTGCCACAGTCAGTGAAATGTTCCTGGGAAGCTCATATGTATGTGTTACCCTTTTCTTTCTTCAGTAGAACTCAAGGTGATATACTGTGCCTTCAGACCAGAGCCTACAGGTAGGGCCCAGTAGAGCCATCCCTTGTACTGTATTTTTCGCCCTATAGGGCGCACTGGCCCATAGGGCGCACCTCATTTTTTGGGGGGGGGAATGAAAAAAAATATTCCCCCCCCAGCCGCGGGGCTGGGGCGGGGGAAGCCCGAGCTTCCCCCGACCCCAGCCCCCAGAACAGGCTGCTATCCGCAAGCCTTGCGAGCCCGGCGGGAACTCCCGCTGGGCTCCCAAGGCTTGCGGACATCTGCGCGAAGCACGGGGCGCACTCCGGAACACACCCCATGTTTTGGGCTGCAGGCTGCTGCCCGCAAGCCTGGAGAGCCTGTCAGGCACTCCCGCCGGGATCTCAAGGCTTGCGGATAGCTGCCTGAAGCCTGGAGAGCGAGAGGGGTCGGTGCGCACTGACGCCTCTCACTCTCCAGGCTTCAGCGAAAGCCTGCATTCGCCCCATAGGACGCAGACACATTTCTGCTTCATTTTTGGGGAGGAAAGAGTGCTTCCTATAGGGTGAAAAATACGGTAATTTGTACATAGCGGCTGAAAATTAGAAATATTCACTTTCTCTCTGGATAGGAATGTTCTGCTACCTTGGTTAATTCCCTTAAATAGACCTATGCAAAAAGTGAGACTAAAATGATCAGAAAAATAACACATTTCCTCTATTCTTAGTTTGCCCATCTTACAAAAGGCAGAGGCTAGGTAATACAAAGGCAAAACATGACTTGGAAAACATACTGGTGAGAAAGTCAGTTCCATTCAACTGGAGGAGGGGGGAAATAGATAGTGGAGTTCAGGTGTGATCATGAGTTCTATCACACAATGGGTGACATCAAAAGGAAATCCTCTAGCCCCACCCCTTTGGGGCCTGCAGGGAGCTGCAGGTGGGTGGGTGGGTGGGTGGGGGCAGAGAGTAAGGAGAAGCTGTGTTGGATGAGTGGACACCACCTAGTGCTCTGTTGGATCTCACTCAATTACTATTAAAGTTTATGAATTTGGGTTACTGCCTTGTTTTTAAGGTATTGTTTGAGAATAATTCCCTTAGGTATAACTGCACGGTAGAACTGTGTGCTACAATATGCAGGGAATTTGTGGGGCCTTAAACCCCCCCCAACAACTACTTCTGAAGCTCATTAGAAGGTATAACAAATTTTCTATCCCGAACTTGAAGCAAAATCAAGTCAGAAGCACCTATTCCAAAAACCTATTCTGCAAAGTGAAAGAAGCTGTGATTACATTGTCTGATCAAGTTTTTATGATGATTTTGGTGGTTAAATTACATTGCAACATGTAGAAGTAGGTGGATGTTTTATAGTTTATTTGGTGTCCCTGTTCCCTTCAGATAACTATTATACCTTTTTGCACAAGACTGCCTGTATTAAAAATGCAATCTACCATCGAGAATACTGTGACATTTTAACAGTATACATGTTGGAAGTTTGAGAGCCTACATTTTTCTTTCAGAGATAATTTGTGTTGCCTTTTCTCTCCCCCCCCCCTAGTATAAAACAGAATTGTCGGTGCTTATTTGTATACCAGTTAACAGCTAAATGTAAAAGCAGGGAAATGGTAATTTGGAACATCCTTTTTTTAAAAAAATGAAGTAAAACAGGGAATGAAATGTTCCTTTTCTGAAGTGCTCTCAAAAAGCCGGCCCATTTTCACTTTAGTCAACCATAGGTTGGGGGTGGGGAATCTGTGGCCTTCCAAACATTCTTGCTTTACAATTCGATCATCCCTGAAATAGCGTCTTCTTCTTTTTACATATATAAATGTTGTTGTTAAATTATGACATCATATTACAACATTGTACAAACATACAATAAAATACCCCATACTGAGGCAGAGGATGAAGTTTTGGCAATACGTCAAAAACGACATCCAAGTAAGGTAGTAAGTTCCTACCCCAGACAACCTTTTGTATAGCAGGTAATATACAGTTTATGCTAAACATTTTTTTTTATAATGGGGAGTCCTCCATTTTTAGCCACGAACGTAATAAAGCTGTTCTAATCTACTTCAAGAGTCTTCATGCTTCAAATCTTGTGCTAATTTTATTTATTAGTCCATTTTTCCTCGTGCTATTTGCCATCCTTTATTACACCGATTTGTCAAAGAAACACCCTCCCAGTATCTCATTAGTACAAGCCTGACCGCTAGTGAAAGAGAACTTATTAGGGGTTTGAACTGCAAGTTAGTGTTATCTCCTGTAAAAAGGCTGAGCAGAGCCATATCTGCACATGTAAAAGGGTTTTGTCTGGTACTTATTTTCATTTCAACAAATATTTCCTCTCAGGATGGAGCCCTTTCCCATATGTCCACCACATACATTGACTTCCGGAACAGATTCTGTTCAGCTTCCAAGGTATGACTGTACACTTTTGTTGCACTGTATCTACAGCTTTCTGTTTGTTATTTTAAACTCTCAAGAGGTATAAAATGATACAGTCAAAGGGTACCATTCTTTTGTATGGCTTTTTGTAGATTCCCACCACATACTTGCAGTGCTTCTTGGATTTCCTTAAACTGTTTTCTGTTTCCTAGCTCAGCAAGGAATGCTAGGCTGAGCATTTCTACAATGGTGGCGCTGTGGGTTAAACCACAAGATTCTAGGAGCTGCCGATCAGAAGGTGGGTGGTTCGAATCCCCGTGACGGGCTGAGCTCCCATTGCTCGGTCCCTGCTCCTGCCAACCTAGCAGTTCTAAAGCACGTCAAAGTGCAAGTAGATAAATAGGCACCGCTCCGGCGGGAAGGTAAATGGCATTTCCATGCACTTCTCTGGTTTGCCAGAAGCAGCTTAGTCCTGCTGGCCACATGACCCGGAAGCTGTACGCCGGCTCCCTCGGCCAATAAAGTGAGATGAGCCCCGCAACCCCAGAGTCGGTCATGACTGGACCTAATGGTCAGGGGTCCCTTTACCTTTACCTTTATGAAGAGATGGGAAGGAGCCACTGTGCACCATATACTTCTCAGGATATGTTTGTAAAGTTGATACAACTTAATGCCATTTCATGGTAATTCTTTCAGATACCTGCCTTTATGCTAGTGTGAAGGGTAACAGGAGGGGTAAAGTATTGCATTGCATTGCAATGCCCAACTTTCTCATGCAATGCTTGCTGAGGATCTGCTGCTTAGCAAATAAAAAACAATAGTCATAATTAATTAGTAATCAATAAAAATTGAATATCTTCCTGTGACTATAAGCTTTCATTTGTCCCTGGGCATGAGAAATGTCTGCCCTGTTGGTAGAAAATCCTTCTGAGCAGGAGAAAAGTTTTAAGTGTGATGATTGTGGTTGTGCACATATGATACAAATTGTTGACTGGATGTAACCATAGGCTGTTTTCGTAGTGGTCCCTTCTATTAGTCAAGGATATTGAAGACTTGATTGCTCTACTTTAAGGGAAATCCGATGGCATCCAGGTTTGTTTATCTTCCATAATGCAATATTCCTTAAGTTACTGGTAGCTACTCGATTGTTCTGTGCAAGGATTTGCTGAACCTAAACCTTGTTCAACTGGTAAATGAAATGATCAGCTCTGTTTATATACCCAAAGCTGTCAGGTGTTCCATGGTCAAATGTGGAGGGGAAATAATCAGGAATGTTAACAGGAATGTGTATACGAGTGTTTGTGTAATAGATATCGAGGGTATTATTCCTCTTTAAAACTGCAGAATTTATAACCAAACTATTTAGGAATTTGAGTATATGTAGCTTAGTTGATATATATCTCATCCAGGCCACAAGGACTGTATTACAAGCTGTTACCCAGCAGAATGCTTCTGTTTGTAAATATATTCAGGAAACATTTTTAAAAAAATGATCCAGATGAAATTGAAAGCCAGACAACACTGAGCTCCAAAGAGGCACCTCAATGTGGTGCAAAAGTGGCTGTTTCACCCATGCTCCTGTGTGAGCTTCCTGGCTGAAATAGAATTTGATTCCATATGACCGGGGTCAATGCCCAACAGCTTCCAGAACACCACAGGTTCCCCATTCTTATAGTAGAAACTACAGTGGAACCTTGGTTTTTGAGCATCTCGAAAGCCGAACGTTTTGGAACCTGAATGCTGAAAATCTGGAAGTAATTGCTTCCGTTTTCAAACACACCTCGGACGTCGACCATCTTCCAAGGCGCATTTCTCAATTTTCTCAATGGAAATTGCTGATAGCCCTTTGTGTCTTGGTTATTGAACATTTCGGAAGTCGAACAATCTCCCAGAATGGATGACGTTCGACAACCAAGGTTCCACTGTAGTTCAATTAACAGTGCAGATCTTTTGATGTCTGCCTAGCAGTAAGTTCTATGGAGTTTCATGGGTTTACTCCCAGGCTAGTGGATGTAGGACTGCACCCTAAGTACCATATTTTTTGCTCTATAAGACTCACTTTTCCCCTCCTAAAATGTAAGGGGAGATGTGTGTGCATCTTATGGAGCGAATGCAGGCTGCACGGCTATCCCAGAAGCTAGAGCAGCAAGAGGGATTGCTGCTTTCACTGCTCAGTGATCCCTCTTGCTGTTCTGGCTTCTGAGATTCAGAATATTTTTTTTCTTGTTTTCCTCCTCCAAAAACTAGGTGTATTCTTGTGGTCTGGTGCGTCTTATAGAGCGAAAAATACGTTATATGATCTCCCCTCATATGCCACCTTCAGCCTTGCATTAAGTGAAGTCTTTGGGGTTTCAACATCAACCCAACACCTCCCCCATTTTGCTTAACTTAAAGTTTGCAGAGAACTCAAAAGCTGGCTCAGTATTTTTGTGATATTTTGGTTGGTCTTGCCTGTCTGTGGATTATGAAAAGTTTCTTCTGGACCGACACAGGATCCAGTGTTTAAAACAAAACAATAGAAGGCTTAGGGGAGACTCTTAGATAGAAAAGAAGCCAGCAATTTGTTCTATATAATTCTTTATGTGCTGTCTCTTTTCTTAATACAGTACATTATTATTCTCTGATGGAAAATACTTGTTCTCTCTTTAGGATATGCTTTGCTTAAGATACTTCTAAAAGCCTGGAGGGGATGTCATTACATCCCTGCCTCCTTGCACACAGCTGGAAAGTGGAAACACTGGACCAAATTCGCCCCAGGTGAAATTCTGTTGAAAGTCAGGCAAGCTAACCAAAGGAAGAGCTGTGGTGTGAGAGCGTTCCAAGGAACAGAAATGGTGACAGCAAGATGAATGCTATCCAAGTGCCGTTAGACAGAGTTAGGAAACTTAAAACAACAACAACCACAAAGCCTGTTGTGAATGAAAGTAAATAACCGATACAGTAAAGGACAGTCAGTTTGAGAAGCACGTCACTAGGAACAATTGCACAGCTGGGCCTGGGGGGAGAGGACTTGTTGTGCAAGAGCCGAAAGGTCATGTCATATTGATTTAGCACCTCTGAGTATTATTGCTGCTTTGCCGAGTCCCCAATCTACCAAAGAGAAAATGAGAACTCTGTGCCTTCTGTTTATTGGCAAGGAGGGGCGCGGTTTGGAACAGAAGGGACCACTTTTCATTAATACTCAGCTTAATGAAATACAACCCCCCCTCCAGAAAGACAATTTAGTTAAGATTCTGCTGGAGTTCTTTGCTGTTGTCAATAAATGAGTCTAACATTCTGTTCTCACATTGGTTGACCAAATGCCTATGGGAAGTCCACAAGCTGGACATGAGGCCATTAGCTCATTCACACTGTTATCCCTCAGCAATCAGGAAGTGCCATGGGCGTAGCTGCCCCCCCAAATCAAGTAAATAAATGGAAATGCCAGATTAACTGACCAACTGCATCACAGACAACTCGGTTCTGCCCCCCCAATAAATCCTGGCTATAAAGGTAAAGATAAAGGGACCCCTGACCATTAGGTCCAGTCACGGCTGACTCTGGGGTCGCGGCCCCCATCTCACTTTATTGGCCAAGGGAGCCAGCGTACAACTTCTGGGTCATGTGGCCAGCAGACTAAGCCGCTTCTGGCGAACCAGAGCAGCGCACAGAAACACTGTTTACCTTCCCGCTGGAGCGGTACCTATTTATCTACTTGTACTTTGACGTGCTTCCGAACTGCTGGGTTGGCAGGAGCAGGGACCGAGCAATGGGAGATTACCCCATTGCAGGGATTCGAACCACCGACCTTCTGATTGGCATGTCCTAAGCTCTGTGGTTTAACCCACAGCGCCACCCGCGTCCCTAATCCTGGCTATACCCATGTATAAAACTTGGGGTTTTTTTCAGTGTTGGCTCCACCTGTCCACATCCTGGCAAATTAGCATGTTTATTGAACATTAGTATATGTTAGTATACTAGTATGTTCAGGACCCACCCTATTCCCGTTAATGTAATCTGTTTTAACCGTTTTAATACAGTGGTATCTTGGGTTACAGACGCTTCAGGTTATAGACTCTGCTAATTCAGAAATAGTACCTTGGGTTAAGAATTTTGCTTCAGGATGAGAACAGAAATCGGGCGGCAGCAGCGGGAGGCCCCATTAGCTAAAGTGGTACCTCAGGTTAAGAACAGTTTCAGGTTAAGAACGGACCTCCAGAACGAATTAAGTTCTTGACCCAAAGTACCACTATACTGAATTTTAAATTGTTTTAACCTGCCCTGGGATGTGCAAGTGAGGGGTGGGTGGTGATAATTATTTTTATTTTTGTATCTATCATAATTTTGGGTTGCTACATGTCACTTTCAGTAGCATTGGGTTGTTCCACCATGAATTCGTCTCCAACTACTTCACAATAGCAGATTTCAAGGTATGAGATTCTTTGGATAGGAAAGTGTGCTCACTGTCTGCCCCTTGTGACTATATCTGGGCCTGGGTAAGACTTCATTCTGAGACTGTGGCACCCACGGTCCTCCATAACTGATTATAGAGAACACATTTCTAGTGTTTGCTTCATTATAGTAGCTTCCTGCAAGTATGTAGGAGTTTGTTGCTTCTATTCAGTGCCAGGCCCAGGTGCCTTATATAAGGTAATAAGTATTTCCAGTACTGGAGGAAAAGGGAAAAACCAAACTTCCAAGCTCCATGAAGCTCAGGGATGGGCAGATGTTGGTCCTTGAGGTGCTGCCCTTCATCCAAGGTTCACAGGGCATTTTGCAATATAAACAGAAATAATAATAATAATAGTTTATTTCTACCCCGCCCATCTGGCTGGCTGGGAAAGAACACACAACATAGTAACACACACAAAACAATGTTGTTGGACTCCATTTCCCATGCGCTCCTACCTGCTTGGCCAATAGGGAGGGATGGGAGCAGTTGTAGTGCAGCAACATCTGGAAGGCCACGATTTGTCCACCTCTGCTATAACTCAGACTTGCCTCCCAACCAATCTGCTAGCAAACTAGCTCCGAAGTCCAGTTTTAAGGCATGTAAAATCTCGGTGGTCATCTAGGATCAGCCGTCAGAAGGAGGGATGGAAAAGCGAGGCATTCCATTGGCTGTGTTGAGAGACCAGCTCTCCTCTCCCTGAACTATTACCATTTCAGCTGGTTGAGATAAGAACCTTGTAACTTTAAGAACTGTTGCCTGAGCTTGCTTGTTTCTCTTCTTTTCCTTTTGTGTTGTGTCTTTTAGACTGTAAGCCTGCAAGGGCTGCCTTGTTAGTTACTGATCTGGTGTAAGCTACTCTGGGAGCCTTTTCTGCTGAAGAATGAGGTAAGAATGCATTGAGTAAGTTGCTTTGGAGTGCATTTTGTAATGAAAATGCAAATAATAAGTGCAATGATAAATAAAGAGTCACAGCTGATTTAACTCCTGCTTTTTCCAGAGGAAAGCACCCATTTAGTATTGGCTATAGACTCATGTAATTGGATTCAGGAGACATTGTATGGGGGTTAATCTGTGATCAATTTCTTGATATTTGAAACTACAAGAACTTCCAGGAAGTGCATTAAGGTGGTATAGAATTGAATTTGCAAATTGCTTTATCAATTAATCAGTGAAAACACATTGTTAAGCCACTACAAAAAACAAAAATCCTTAAGTCTGCTGAAAAGTACAATTAACAGCTAATATAATTAATGTTGACTCTCACTAAACCTGAGCAAGTATTAATTACTTCACTGCAAATTCTAAAACAATTCCTAGGCTGCCAAAAGGGATGTATGATATGTTTCTCCCCCCCCCCCCAGTGGCACAAGTTGACTTTATATTAGAAACCTGAGTTCCATAACAAATTGTAATCCTTTTTACAAAGTAAGTTGCTCAGCTGGAAATGCCTTAATCTGAATACACTTACATGCTAAAGATCCCATTTCTATACAGATACAGTCATAGTCACATGTGCTCAGTGTTTTCCACTGAGGACAGATTTGTGTCCTTTAAGTGGCACACACACAGAGAGAGAGAGCAAGCAGGCACACAACAACGAGCAGATGATTACACTGCAAAGATGTAACTGGCAGCAGCACCGCCCCAGCCATGTCCAACGAGCACGAGAAGGATCCCTATTTATACATAGGGTAGTTTGACCCTCTCAACGATTGCTGCATGGAAACGGTGCCTCACACAGGACTGGCCAAAATGGTAGAAATGGGAATCCTCCTTTGTCTTTCTTGTCTCCCCCTCTGTCAACTTATAGCTCCTCTGGGTTGCATCTGATGCTAGGCCCAGCCTGCTCTAGTGGACTAAAACCTGGGGACTACAGTGGTACCTCGGGTTACAGACACTTCAGGTTACAGACGCTTCAGGTTACAGACTCTGCTAACCCAGAAATAGTACCTCAGGTTAAGAACTTTATCTCAGGATGAGAACAGAAATCGAGCGGTGGCAGCGGAAGGCCCCATTAGCTAAAGTGGTACCTCAGTTTAAGAACAGTCTCAGTTTAAGAACGGACCTCCAGATCGAATTAAGTTCTTAACCTGAGGTACCAAGTTTGGGGGAAGCCATGACTGTTAAGGTGGTATAAATGTTCTTTAAATGTATGGTATGGATGTGACCCAGGTATCTACCTCCCCACCCCCTGTTATTTTCCTGCTTCATCAGTTACTACTTGTAAAGGAATGGGGTCCTTTACTTGGCTAAGTCTTCACTTTGGTCTTCTCAGAAAACAATGTACGCCATAGACTGGCCTGTGGTTTATTTTCTTCTGTCATTCTCCAGGTTTGGGGAATTTTGCATTCAGCGCGTCCAGTTTGCTACAGTTTTGATAGATGTGTGCTTGGCTCATTCTTTTAAAATAGTTTCCATATTTCAACCCAACAGTTTCACTGGCAAAATAAAGTCTTAATGAGTCATCATTTTCTAAACTCATGGTGTGAGAAGTTTCACTGTAGCATTGTTATTCTATTGAACTGGGACAGTGACTTCATGCTAAACTGCAACATGTTTTATTTGTTAAGCCCATATTAATCAAAGCACTTGAATGCATTTAAAAGCATTAATGAAAATTTCTTCCAAACAATGCAATAAAAACAGACACTGGTCTCTGTCGAGCCATTCATTTTTCGTAGTAAAATGCAACGTCGAGAATACTTCAACCCATTTCTGCAGTTTCAACGAAGCCTAGCCTCAGTCAATAATCAAACTATAACAGGGAATAATCTGAAACTAATTTATGTGCCCCAAATGTGACTAATGGGGAATAGTCATATCTCAGCATCAGGGCATGTGTCCTGTGTGCCCAAGGGTCAATCCTGCCTGAAACTCTGGAAAGCCACTTATGGGTGTCTGCAAAGAGTGTGGGGGGGGGATAGTTGTCATACCCCTTCTTGATGAACCATAATCTCAATAGTTCAAGCTTTCATTTATTTAAAAGAGGACGTTTCTAGCACCTGTAGGACCTGAGATACGAGGAAAATGTACAGCCATTATTCTTCTCGGGTTTTTAAAAAGGAGAAACTTTCAGTGTTTTAGTCACACCCGCACCCCACAAAAATTCCTACAGATGCCCGTGAAGCCTCTGCAAACCCATTCCAAAAATGTAGAACTAGGTGGAGCAATGGTCTGAGTCAGCAGATGGCAGCTTCCCTGTGTTCCTGACTAAAGCTGGAGGAATCTGTGAGCTGGAGGGAACTTGCAACTCCTTTGGGCTAGAAGTTAAAAGGATAGTTGGTTTAAGAATCCAGGGAGTTTTTTGTTTTAATACCAAAGAAATTAATTCTTGCCATTGGCCAAAAAAGCAGTAAGGCTTTTAAATTTTTTTAGCTGCCTTTGGAATGAGGCTTGCATTTGACATCATCCATCAATCGTGCGGGAAGACCAGGGAACCACCCCTGACTCCTGACTGCTGAACCGCATCACAGTTGCCGCTCCTGGGTTCAAGCCGGTAAGTGGTCCTCATTTTTGCCACAAGGATTTTAGCAATTTCCATACATCTAGATGAGGCCCAGGTCAGATAATTCAAGTATGTATCATTTAGAATCATAGAACTACAGAGTTGGAAGGGACCCTGAGGGTCATCTAGCCCAACCCCCTGCAATGTAGGATTTTTTTGCCCTATGTGGGGCCCAAACCCATGACCCTGAGATTAAGAGGAGCATCTCCACCCCATTGTTCAGCCTGGACACTGAGGTCCAGCTCTGAGGGCCTTCTGGCGGTTCCTTCACTGCAAGAAGTGAAGCTACAGGGAACCAGGCAGAGGGCCTTCTTAGTAGTGGCACCTACCCTATGGAACAGCCTTCCATCAGATGTCAAAGAGATAAACAACTATCTGACTTTTAGAAGACATCTGAAGGCAGCCCTGTTTAGGGAAGTTTTTAATATTTGATGTTTTATCATGTTTTTAATATTTTGTTGGGAGCTGGGGTATAAATAAATAAATAAATAAATAAATAAATAATTATAGAGTCTCATACTCTACTGACCAAACATTACCAGTATATATGGGTTATATACTGGGTTGGCTTGGTCAGTATATAACCCATATATACTGTACTAAAACTCTACCTGCTGTATTATTTATATACACTTTCAATTCAACCCTTCAGTGGTAAAATGGGATTAGGATTTCTTAGGGGGGGAAAAATCAGAAATACAAACTCCTCATTTAACCTCCAGCTGCATCAGGATAATTCCCGATGCCCTCAATTATTTCACCCCGATCTCTCACTCACATTTTTCTTCTGAGGACATGGCTCGAGAAAGATTTAATTTGTAAATAATGCAAGTCTTTCTAGTTTGATGAATGTATTGACTTTTAATACAGAGGCATAAATAAGGAGAGATCCTACCCTAGTGGGTAGAGCACACAATTGGCATGCAGAGAGTCCCAGGCTCAATCTCTGGCATTTCCATTTTTAAGAGAATCAGGCGGCGCCTGATGGAAATACTTTCCCTGAGACCCTGGAGAACCACTGCCAGTCAGAGTAGACAAATAACTGAGCTGGAAGGGCATGTGGTTTGACACGGTCCAAGGCAGCTATCAAAACACTAAATCCAACAAATCACAAGTAGGACCATTCATTTTTGTGAATATACACAATCATTTAACAAGTAGTAGCCTTACCATAATGTTCATGTAAACCATTTGGTAAACTGGCAGACTCTATGGTCCTGCCACATTGGAGGGTAAATCACACCACACTTCTGTACCTGATCAGAAATAGGAGTAATCAGGAGTAGTGACTGAGTCCTTTTCACACAAGTTCTTAAATATGAAAGCTGCCTAATCTTGCACCATGATCCAAAGCTCTGCAAGGATCCTGATAAGCACCCAGAATTACACATGTTGGTAAGAGTCACTTCAGACTTGGGGGATGTTTTGGACGTGTGTGCGTGTGCAGAAGAATTTATTCCCCAGATTGGGGATGTGTCCATGATGTAGAAATAAGTCTTGCTGAAATCAGTGAGACTTATTTCCACGCAATGTATGGTGCTGGACTATTTAGCATTAAACATTCTCTGAGACCACCCAGACTCCAGGATACAATGCAAACAACTTTCAGTCTAGTTGAATGCTGATCTAATATGGTTTGAACGCTGTCGCAAGCTGAGAGAGGGCCACCAGCTGAGAAGGCCACAGCATTTTTCAACTTGGAAATGAACTTCTGGGTTGGTGAAAGCATGGACTCAAAGGGTAGTGCCAACATCTCTTTAGCCTTGTGTATGTGCAGGGCTGGCCCAGAGTATTTTGCTGCCTGAGGTAAAGGACAAGATGGTTTCCCCTCTCCTTTCCTTGTACTAAAGCTGACTCAACAGGCGCTTGAATCTTGTTTCATCATTGGTAAGCTTATAGCACCCTCCATATCCTCTAAGAGGATGGTGGCAGTGGCAAGACAAACCATGGAGCATATGCCACTTTGACCTCTAGCAGAGGAAAATGGCTGGGAGCATGACTCACTTTGTCTAATGGTAGGACTGGCCATCATATATATTATGACATTGTAGTGTGGAACCACCTTCCCTAAGAGATCAGTTAGGTTCCTTCAACCAGAATTTTTAGATCAGTGGTTTCCCAAGATCCCCCCTGCCCCCGGATCACTTGTAAAATGCTGAGGGTCTTGGACGACAAGTCAATTGTTTTTCTGCCAGTTGTAGTAAATGTAATGTTCTGTGTTAGATGCTGTATGATTTCTTTATTGTATTTTTACTGTGGATCACCTGAATGAACTTTATGGACCAGTGGTGGTCCATAGACAACAGTTTGGGAACCGTTGCTTGAGATAATTGTTTGAAGCTACTGTCCTATAACCACTTACCTGTAAACAAGCCCCATTGAACTCAGTGGGTGTTACATATGAGTAGAGATGTATAGAACTGTGCTCTCTTTATGGGTATGGTTTATTTGTTTCGTAGTAAGCCTCCTGAACGTGAATTTAGGTCCCCTTAGGAAATGGCCTCCCATTCAAATGTTAAAATATAATGTGTCCTCTCCATCCTTCTCATTGGAACCTGTGGCTCCCTCTCAGAAACAGAGAGCATAAGAAAAGCCTGCTCAATCAGGCCAATTGCCCATCTAGTCCAGCATCCTGCTCTCACAATGCTTGACCACCAAACACCTGTGGGAAACCAGCAAGCAGGACCTAAGTTCAAGAACACTCTCTGCTTCTGTGGTTTCTAGGAACTGGTATTCAGAAGTATATGCCTCCCACTGTGAAAGCAGAGGATTGTGTCCACAATACTCTGTGGAGGCAGAGTATAGCTAGTAGCCACTGATAACATTATCCACCACGAATTTGTCTAATCTATTTTAAAGCCATTCAAGTTGTCAGCTTGCATATTACATTGCTGCCTTTACCACTGGATTTGGTGTATTTCTTTTTACTAGTCAGCTGTAAGAATATCTTCTAATGTTGATCCCTTAGCTCAGACATTGTGTGTGTGTGTGTGTGTGTGTGTGAGAGAGAGAGAGAGAGAGAGAGAGAGAGAGAGAGAGAGAGAGAGAGAGATGTAAATTCTGAGCATGAAAGATTATACTGAAGTTAAGAGTTGGTATCAGTTTCTGATGTCTAGGGAGATTCTTTCAGCACAAAAGTGGGTATTTTCTTTCTTTCTTTTTAAGGCTCCTTTTGAGAGAGTGGCCTAATGCATGTTTCAGGAGCAGGAGCTGATGGGAGATAACTTTTTGAAATCTGTCATCACAGATCAGTTCCTGTGAATGAGAGTCTTATCAATGACACCCAGAAGAAATAAAAATATGCACTTACTGGATGGTCTTGGAAATCTGTCTATTTATTGATCGATCCCCAACATTCTGTCACTCTCTCCCAATATTCTATCACACTTTAGGGTAGGGGTTGCTGACAATTGCTTCCCATTTCTTCAGAATAATCAAACTCAATTGAAGCTGCACAATTATGGTTACAACAGCTTTACTTCTCATAAACGGGCAGTGATTCCCCAAGTGAATCCTCAATTAACTAGTGAAGTATGATAGCGGCAAGTGGTTTTGGAAATGCAATCTGGGTGTTATAGCTGCTTTATAATGGCCTTAAACAAAGGAGTGATTTAACTGTGTGGCCTTTTTACTGTATCACAAGCGTGCATGGAACTGGGATAGCCACATTTCCAGCTTTGCAGGTGATTTGTTTCTGTAGTCTTCCTGGAAATATTCTTTTCGGGTCTCTCACAAGGACTTCCAAAGCAAAATATGCATGTGACAAAGAAGCTCAACATCACCAGCACTAAACGTCATGGAGACAAAATACAGCTGCATAGAAAAAACCAGGAGGCTGTTTCTATGTAGCTAGATGAAAATGCACCACGTATCGTTCTGTAAGTAAACTTTATATTCTTCACAATTGCCAAAGTAAGTGTATTCCCACAACCATTTTTCCCATTAGGTGGCCCTTTGCATGTGTTGGTATTTATGTGCACCATGGCTTTGTGATGGGTTCAACACACTTCCAATTGCAAGCTAGCACAAGCTGAACAAACTTCAAAATGCATGTTGTCTCTAAATCCGAATGTACGATGAACCATTCACAAGACTCAAGTGCATATGAATTGCTACTGAAAGATTACTGCCAAAAAAAGGATGGTGGTGGAGGAAGAATGGTTATGTGGACCTGCCCATGGTGCTTAATGGGTGATATTAGATGCCAGGGTGAGGAAAAACAACACACATAAATACAGCTCTTGGTTTTCCATCATGCAAACTGGTCTTAGAACCAGAGACTAATGCAGTGAATCATTCAGACTTAGTTCACTTGGGGTGCTCCTGCTCATGTTTGTGAGACTGGCCATAAGAGATTTAACTTTGTAGGCATAGTAGTCCCTTAAGTTGACTGAAGGGACAACTTTCATCCCATCCCCAAAATCACAGCTCCTCATGGCACTTTCTAGCTGCTTTTGGCGCCTGTAAAAGTGGGAGAACTTGTTGAAAATGAGTGTGATAGGGAGGACCACTACCAAGATGCCAGCTAGGATGCATGCAGAAGCTGTCAGCCTGCCTGCCGTGGTCACTGGGACAACATCTCCATAACCAACTGTGGTCATGCTAACTGTAGCCCACCACCAGCAAGCAGGGATGGTCTCCAGGGCCCTGTTTTCCTCTTTTTCAATTGTGTAAGCCACTACAGAGAATATAGAGATTCCAACAGACAGGTATAGCAGGAGAAGCCCTACCTCCTTGTAACTATACTTGAGGGTGGCTCCAAGAGATCTAAGGCCTGTTGAGTGCCGTGCAAGTTTTAAGATACGGAATATCCTCATCAGTCTCAGGACTTGGGCTACTCTACCCAAATTAGCTAAAGCAGGGCTACTTTCCACCACCAAGTTAACAATTAAAGTGATGTAAAATGGAAGGATGGACATTAGGTCAATTAGATTGAGTGCATGCTTAAAAAACTTCAAGAAATCTGGGGCCACGGCAAACCTTGCCACCAGCTCAAAAGTGAACCACGCAATACCGAAATGTTCCACAATTTCAAATCGAGGGTCTTCCTCAGAGTTCCCACTGCTATTAACAATCTGAAAGTCTGAGAGGCTGTTGAGGCACATGGTTACTATGGATCCAAGAACAACCACGATGGAGAGGACACTGAATATTCGGCTCAAGACAGAGTAGCCAGGGTTGTCTAAAGCTAACCACAGCTGCCGCCTGACTTTCCCAAAGGGTTGCTTGTCAAACTTAGCAGCATCATTGTAGAAGGCCAAGATCTCATCAAAGGAAGAGGTGGTACTTTCCTGATCACTGTGATCTTCCCATTTTTCTTGGTCTGGTTCCATTTTCCTCCCATGGTAGCTGTAACTGCAGCAAGAATCAATAAAGAATTCATTGATTCCCCAATATTCGATTTCCTGACTGAAGGAAAACACACAGAGCTCACCCATCACATGCAGCTTTCCAGTGTTATAAAAATGCAACACATAAGGGAAAAGTTCAGGGTTCCTGTCAAAGTAGAACTCGTTCTTAGTGTCGTCGTAATCATCACAAAGCTCTAGAATTGACTCCTTTGAATTGCAGCTCAGCAGTTTACCCAGCCTCGTTTCAGGGAATCTCAACAGTGTGTTGGATCTCATCTTTTTCTTAAAGCCTCCGACATTGATGCTGATTTCACTGTCTTCAAAATCAGCCTCTGATAAATCCCTCAGACTCAGCCCTGTCATAGTGAGTGTCTTCCAAATCTATATGGGGCAGGGAGAGAAGACCTATGGAATAATTAAAGGAGGCATTCAGTGTTATCCAGTAGTGAGGGGATTCTTAATTCTTCCTACCCCCACCCTTTTGTGTTTAATTAATAGTCTTACACCCAAAGCACCCCACACATATTAACAGATTACAACAAAGAGGCTCCGTTCTTTAAGGTGTAGCTTTTGTTCTCCACTACAGATGAGGGGATCGCTTAGCGTGTGCTAAATCCACAAATGGACACCCTGTGCTTCCTTGGCCCTTTCCCCTCTTTTTCTTTCCGTGCACATCCTCTGGCAGTGCTGTAACTGGCACAATACCATGCATAGCCCTTGACTGCCACAGCCCCTCCTTTAGCAAGAGTGGAGCTGCTGGAAATAGGGCATGGATTTTAATGGTTGGATGGGCAGCCAAAACAGCTCCAGGTGACAGACTAGCAGGCGTCTTCCCCCAAAGTCTGTAGCGCTGGCGAGTGGAGTGAAGGCAAGCCTCACTTGCTTGCTTCGCTTTACCTCCCAGGTACCTCTCAGTAAGCGTGTGGGTCTCTCTCGCTCTCCATCATAACAAAGGGCGAGGAGAGACAGTGGTTTCCGACGGCCAACTCCCCAGGTTCGACCAAAATAGGAACCCCCGCCCTTTAAATACTCATACCCCCGTTTACCTCAAGAGCTGCTGTTGCTGCTGCGACCCCGTTTGGGAGCGTGAAACTTCCCCCAGCACCACTCGAGCATCGCTGGGGCGGGGTCCTTCATCCAGGCTGAAGATGTCTTGGCTCCAGGAACCGATCCGCCGCCTAACCTTTTGTGTGATGGAAGTAGGCAGACAGCCCCTTTCCCGGAGAAGGTGTCAGCGGGGCGTTGCTCACATCCTGGAGCGCCTACAACGCCCGAGAGTTGAGCTACTACCAAGAGCGAAGCCGCGGCGCCGTGGTGCTGAATGGACAGCTCCTCTCCAGCCGCGCCTCCCGACTCAGTTGAAGGCGGCGGCGGCGGCGGCAGCTGCTGCAGCAGCAGCAGTCATGGCGACCACCGGCATCCCCCCACACTTTCCAGGCAAGCCCTGCCTGAGGATTGAACGCCTCCCCGCACCCCGACCCAAGGTGGGCGCCGCCTGCTTCTTCCTCCGGTCGGGCTGCAGTTGAGAGGTACCTGAGGAGGGGATCCACAGAGCGATGCGCTCCATGTACACCTTTTCTTAGGGAAGGCAGGTTTTGCAGGGGCTCCGCGTGCACAAAAACTAGCCTGGCTCCGTGTCTTGGGACTGAATGGGACCGATCGCTCTAGAGCGACTGCAGCCACCACCCACCTACCCACCTGTCTCCCCCAACCCCACATTCCCGTGCAGATTGCTAATAGTCATCATAATGATATTCCACAATACCTACAGTCAACATCTCCCCCTACACCTTTTTTGCTCTAAAGGTCGAAGTTCGCAAAGACATCGTGCTCCTGGGCCACGGGAAGGGACGGGGCTGCGATTGGCACGGCTAGCAACGAGGCGACACTATCTGATGGGCGCTCACTCGATCTGCGCGCAGGCAGGGAATGGGCGTGTTGTGTTGGCGAGCTGACCGACAGAAGACCCGTCGCCTGCGGGCATCGATGGTGGGGGAAAATAGGGCGCGGGCAGGCAAGGCAGCCAGTCCGTACGTGTGCGAGGGGAACCGATTCCTGCCTGAGTGCGGGGAGGGGGGGTGCCTTTCCTCTCCCCCACCTACACACAGCTCTGCCACAGATGCCAGCCTCCTTCTGTATAGATAAGAGTATCTGTCATGAGCAATGCTTTCATCACAGCATGAAGCTCTCTTGCCCTCAGTGGCGATCGAGCCCATCGCGCTGACGCCCCAGAGCCAGCGAGTCACGCTTCCGTGTCCAGAAATTGCCTGGTTTGCAATGCTTTCCCGTCTTAGCAGCGAGATCCGCGAGCGTCTCGTCCGTTTTCAGAAATGGACCCTTGCCGAAGCGGATTCACAACGGCTCATGGTTCTCCCTCCGTCTCCAGTGAGTTCGCTGTTCTCACAATCCTTGTGCATTCAGAGGTAGTCCGCACACTTGGGACACCGGCTAGCCTATTCACTTCTCTCTCTCTGTGTGTGTGTGTAAGCCATCACACTACCACGAGATGTTCAGCCAGATGTTCAGGTGTCTGTAGGTGAGGTGGTGATGCTGCATATTAAGCGGGGAAAGTGTCTGTCCTCCAGGTTCAGAGGCAGCCTGTGCCAATCACAGATGTTTTTGAGACTGGGAAGGTTTAAGCTTCTCAGAGATACCTGTCTGGTCACTGTTGCAAGGGTGTCGCATTAGACCAGTCATTGCCTATCTGGTGCCCTCAGGGTGCTTTGGATACAAAAACATTCCATAGAAAATGCCACCACATCTCTCCCTCAGTGGGAGATGTGGGAAGCAGGGCTCACTCCAGCAGTTCTGCTGTGACAGACCAGCTCCATCAGGCACTCTGAACTCTGCCTGCTTAAGAATTGGTGCTTGAGTTCTTATTCCTTCCCACTCTTCCCTTCCTGCCCCTTTCCCCATGTGTGTCATTTGTTTTAGCTTGTAAGCCTGTGGGCAGGAACTGTCTTGCTTTAATTGGTGGTATGTAAGCCACTCTGGGGGACACGGATGGCGCTGTGGGTTAAACCACAGAGCCTAGGACTTGCCGATCAGAAGGTGGGCGGTTAGAATCCTTGCTCCTGCCCACCTAGCAGTTCGAAAGCATGTCAAAGTGCAAGTAGATAAATAGGTACTGCTCTGGCGGGAAGGTAAACAGCACTTCCATGCACTGCTCTGGTTCGCCAGAAGCGGCTTAGTCATGCTGGCCACATGACCCAGAAGCTGCATGCCTGCTCCCTCGGCCAGTAAAGCGAGATGAGCGCCGCAACCCCAGAGTTGGTCACGACTGGACCTAATGGTCAGGGGTCCCCTTTACCTTTACCCTTAAGCCACTCTGGGCACCTTTTTGGCTGAAAAGTGAGATTCAACTGCCCCATCATCATCATCATCACCATCATTACAATTACAGCTCTGATCAACCACAGCCAGCATGATGGGAGCTGTTCTCCCAAACATCTGGAGGGTGCCAGGTTGTCAAAGGTTGGACTATACCACCTTTCCTCTGCTTGGCACTATTCAGATGTTTTGGACTCCAATTCCCATCAGCCCCAGTAGCATGACCAATGATCAGGGTTGATGGGAGTTGTAGTTCAACATCTGTACAGTACCAGGTTGGGGGAGAAGGCTAAACTACTCTGTTCCTTGATTCAGCAGAACTTGTTGGGCCATGCCCACCATCTAGTACTATGTCCCTTCCTTGAGAAAGCAAGTCTCCAGGCTCATTGGTATGTTAATAGTAGTAATTGCTAACGACTGCTTTTCACATTAATAAGGCATTTTCACAGAGTTGGCTTACACAGATCATTAGTGGTAATACAGTATTTTGTTGCCTAGAATTTGATTATAGTTCTGTGGCCTTTCTTGCTGTGACACGATGAATATTGTTCACAAGTGGTATAAATGAGGGGCAAACCTATTTAAAAATGAGTGCATAACCTTTATTTTGGAGAAACAGCTGTCATAACCCCCCTAGTGTTGCTAGGGCAGGATTTTGGGGTAAAAGTCAAGGTCCCCCACCCACTCTCCAAAATGAGAGGAGCAGGGGGGGTTCAGCTGGATTTTCTGGACCTTGTATATAGATTACTTTCTCTGCCTCAGTTGCAAAAGAGGGTATAAATTTGCATTAAATTTGCATACCCTTCAGGTCATGTGTGCATTTGTGTCCTTTTTATACAGGTAGGATGTAAGATCCCAAAATAGATTGGGGACTACACATGTGTCATAAGATGTCTGACAGACAAAATATCAACAGGTGAAGAGTTTTCCATCACTGTATTTCCATACCAGAAAAGGCTTAATCAGTTGAATTTCTGCCTGCCATACAATTTCTGGCCATCTGCCTGGCAAAGAAAGACCCTACCCGATGCCTTGCAGGAAGAGGGGTGTAGTTAGTGGAGGCTTATGCTATAAACATAGTGCTCGCTTTGAAGGTGAGACAAGAATGTTTGGCTCGTTACACACCAGACACTTAAAGCACATGGCTCACCCCCAATAATTTTGGGAACTGTAGTTTATCCCTTGCAGAGCTACAATATCCAGTGGCCTTAACAAACAACAGTTCCTGAGATTCTTTGAGAGGGAAGTTATGTTCTTTAAATGTCTTGTGTGGATGTCACCTTGGTTTAACATCTCACCAGATGCACAATAGAACATAAAAAGTGCACAGCTGGATCAAGTAGACCGCCTCTGTTGTTTTTGCTGCAAGAGACTTGTGGGGCTGCCCCTCTGGAAACATTTCATGCTGGAAGTAGAGGTGTGTGCATGCCTTTAAAAAACACGCACACTCTTTATTTATGAGTCATTTCCCCTAAAACATCATGACATGATTTAACAAAAAAAGCACCCATAATCTCCCTCCACAACCCCAATACAGATATAGTCCGGAATGTGACCTCTTGAGTATGAAATGTGAGTGCCCATACCCCATATGCTATGTGTACAGAGGAAGGAGTGAGCATATTCAGTTCTCCATCATGGGAAGAAGGTGACCTTCTCAGTGGTGGCACCCTGGTTGTGGAATGCTCTTCCTAGGAAAGTTTGTTGTTGGATGTGCCTATGGGGGTAAAGGTAAACTGTTGGAAGGTTGCACCACCAGCTGTGGCTGTAGAGATGTGGGAGAGACATGTTTTGTTGCAGCTGGGGGGGCGGATGAAGGTGTCCGGTTGTGCTGCTGCAGATGCACCATGGCGTTTCTTCTCTCTGCGTTCCTCCCAGCGGTCATTCCTCCTCTGGTCACTGCTGTGGGTACACAACCTGACTGCCTGTCATTTCACCACCAGGAAAATACTTCATTTTTCACTTTCTCAAGCTTTTCAATGCAAACTGATTCATTTTATCTTGGCTTGTACACTGTGGCTTTTGTACATTTCCGTATGTTTTAATTTATTTTATTCTGTTAAGAGATTTTTGTAAGCTATCCTGGGAAGTTCTCTGAGGGGTGGGGCATCACTCCCTAAACAAACAAACAAACAAACAAACAAACAAACAAACAAACAGTGGATTGGGCAAGCAATGCATGTGATTCAGTCCTGTCTGCAATCCCCCTGGGGCCTTGTGTTTATTCGGAGAAAGTTGGTGAAATTGTTTGCATGTATCAGAGCAGACTCATATCTTCTTTGTAAATTATCTAGACGTACAGTGACCTTTCTTTGTGCATCTCCTCCTGCCATGAGTCATATCTCTTTTCCGTCCTTCACAAGCGGAATACACATTAGGGAGATCAGACTGATACACTGATTGTGCAGCAGGAATGGCAAAGCTTACATTCAACAGTCATACCTACACTGGAAATTGCTCAGTAGACTGTCCCCCTTTCCCCCTCCCCACACTTTCCTATTCTCCTTACCCGGACCAATAATGCTGTGGTCCACTGGGCTAATCTCTTACAGTCTGCTCAGAAGCGAGGCCCATTGACTTCAATGGAGCTTGCCCCCAGCTAGCTTCATGGCTTTCTTTTTGGAAAACAGGTTCATTACTATACTCTTACCTAAGAGCCCCTGAGCTGTAAGCGCTCCGTGAGCCCATGTGGTTACAATCCAGATGCATTTGCCTTGGCAGGTCCCTTCCTGGGCTCACCGTTGAAAGTTCTGGCAATCAAAGTGTTTGTGTTTGTGCAACTGGAGAGGACTGAACAAATGTTTCTCATCTTAGAGCTCACTGGGGTAGTCTGAGAACACCTGCTGGGGGGGGGGGGAAGCAGTGATCTTCAGCAGAGCATTTTGCATTTATTGATTGCATTTTTAATCTGCCCCTCTTCCAAGGTCAGAGCAACATAAATAGTCCCTGCTTTTATCTAAACAACAAATCTATGAGCTACACTAGGCTGGAAGATAGTTGCTGGCTCTGGGTCACCCTGTATGTTAGTTTTATGGCTGAGTCAGAATTTGAACCCAGGTCTCTCTAGTCCAGTGGCAGCCAACCTTCCAGATGTTGCTGGACTCCAACTCCCATTAGCCCTGGCCACACTGACTAATGGCCAGGGTTGATGGGAATTGCAGATGATGGGGGATGCGAGAGAAAACTGATTTGGTTCACACTTAAAGCTGGATTTATCAGATTCACACTTTCTGAAACTATATGAGAACCGAAATGCAGCCATCCTTCAAAATTTTCACTTATCTGAAATTTGCTGCTCGCCAACCAACCATTGTTCACAAAAATGTACATATTAGGGGGAGGAGTGAAATGTGTATTTGTGTGTGTGTGTGTGTGAAAATAGCAAGCAAAAATGCATTATATTTAGAGAAATGGCTTGCAAAAACATGTGTATTAGTCAAAACTGTGTACAAACAGAAATTCACACAAAAATGCTGGAGAAATTTCAGGAGGATTTTAAAAAAGAAATTTGCACATTGATGTAGAAGTGTGAGTAACTAAATTTAAGATTGGATAAATGAGAAACGGAGAGAATGGGTGGAGGTCCTTCCATCGCTACTGGTAGCCAGGGTTTGAAATACTTTTAATAGCCTTAAAGTGATACTGTATACAGGGCGTTAAAACTCTATCACGTATTCATTACTGTGTCTAAGGCCTCTGCCTACTTTTCTTCTTTCTTATTCCGATCAGATGTAGCAGTTTGAATCACTAGACCAGACCTTAGACATTCAGTGCACTTTGACAGGGGAAGATGACAAGTTTGACATCAGCATTGACATTTTGGGTTTTTATATATGCAGTATGCCTTACTATCGTCAATAGAAGCTTTGCCGAGGATTTGGACCTGAATTGCAAACATCCCCCAAAGTGGCACTTACCAGCATATGAAAGAATAGGCCAGGCATGCCCTCCACAAGGACAATCCAATCTGTAGCTGGTAGAATGCCCACAAGTGCGGCAGACCGGCAATGATTATTGCTGAGCTGCTCCCAGAGGGAAAACAATTGACAGGCCCTCTTTACAGGAGCAGAATTTCTTCTTCTGAAAGGGTTACTGGATAGGTCTAGCCATGAGCTCCTTCTTGCAGTCACCATCCTGATTTGGGGACCATTATACATTTTGGGGACGTGGGTGGTGCTGTGGGTTAAACCACAGAGCCTAGGACTTGCTGATCAGAAGGTCGGCGGTTTGAATCCCCGGGACAGGATGAGCTCCCGTTGCTCGGTCCCTGCTCCTGCCAACCTAGCAGTTCGAAAGCATGTCAAAGTGCAAGTAGATAAATAGGTACCGCTCCAGCGGGAAGGTAAATGGCGTTTCCGTGCGCTGCTCTGGTTCGCCAGAAGTGGCTTAGTCATGCTGGCCACATGACCCGGAAGCTCCCTCGGCCAATAAAGTGAGATGAGCGCCGCAACCCCAGAGTCGGCCACGACTGGACCTAATGGTCAGGGGTCCCTTTACCTTTACCTTTATACATTTGTCATCATCATCATCATCATCATCATATGCTTCCACAGAGACGTCTGCAAGCAACACTATAACACATGTGCTGTTCATATCTGCCAGCTCCTAGGGCCCAAGGCATTATTATTTTGGGGGGGACTAGGCCCCCCAAAGTTCAGAGGGCTTTTGGCAACACCCCCTTGCTCCTCATGACGTTGTGCAGGCGACGTCAAGAAGATGGTGCCTCTGGTACTGCTAAACATACAATACCTGGGCCTGTATTGCATCCTCTATGATAGGGCTCAACAACCCCACAGAGCAGTAACGGCCCTCCAGATGTTGCATCAGTCATCATGGACAGACAACAGGAGCTGGAGTCCAGCAACATCTGGAGGACCACAGATTCCCCCATTCTGCCGTGTGGGGTTGTTGATTTTAGCCAATAGGATCATGGTAACGTCAAATAATTTATCAGTGTACAGCCACTGAAATTCCTTTAGGAGGTGGAATCAAATAGGAGCAGCAATAATCGCTGTGGTGGCATGTTATTACTACAGCACCATTTATGCTTTAAAAAAAAATCATTATAGGTCCCTTCCAGCAAGGAGATTACAGTCTGCATTACGATAAAGTCCATAAAGCACAAAGATTCTTCACTGGGATTCTCTTTTTGCTGTTGTGCGCTTAACACGCCTCTGTCTCTCAAAAAATGCAGTTGTGGGGGCAGAGGGAGGATTGGGACGTGCAAGTTGTTCTCTGTAGCTGTGAAAAAAATACCCGAGCTAATTCACACCCTTCACTCCGGGCGGAATAGCTGAGCTGACTTCTCATTTCTCTCTTCATATTTTTGACATGAGCATCAGTTTCTAAATTCAGAAGAGTGTTAAATAGCAGAGGGAATTTTGGGTCTTTACCTAGAAATGTCTTAATTGCATATTGTGGATATGACAGCTTTGTTTTCTAGTTTCAATCTATTTCGATCCATAGCGAGATAATTCTAGCTGGCGATGGAAAAAGAAGAAGGCGTGGTGATGAAGAATATTCTATCCTAATTATCCCCGGGGAAGAGAATCAGATTGTATAATCCGATGGCATTGAGCAGAGCAACCAGGCACACTCTGGGCTGAAGCTGGCTCTAGTGGTACTCTCAGGTGCCAATGGATACCTCCTGCTAATACCTCCTGTGCTGCCCATGAAAGGCCTCTGTAAGTATCCGCTTGGAAATCCACAACGCAGGAGAGGCTGTCTTGCACTTAGTTCAATGAGGGTTCAGTGAGAGCACCCGCTTCACATGCAGAAGGTTTCAGGTTCAATCCCAAGCAACTCCAGGCAGGGCTGGAAATTAATCCTGTCTGAAATCCTGCAGAGCCGCTGGCAGTCAGTGCAGACACCACATTATCCACAACGCTCTTACAACACAGTGCTTTTTGCACTGTAAACCTGAATTACATTCAAGAAAAGGTCTCTAAACCTTGCTGCAATCTGCCTTCTTCTCCCGATAGCACAAATCTCGTATGCTTTGCATCATAATGTCCACGTAACTGGTTCTTGGAGTCAGACTTCCGTGCACACCTGTTGGTTCAGACACATCTTTCTAATTAAGCAGTAAACTTTGCTGCTGAATTCACCTTTTGCTTTCTTTGAGGAGGAAAGAAGGAATCAGACAGATGCAAGCATGCTGTTGCTATAGAAATGCTAACACAGCGCAAGGACAATAAAGGCAACTTCAGAGAGTTATTCTTTACTGCAGTCTCAAACAAAGCAATTGTTTCTCGTCCCTGCAATGTGATCTCCTCGTGTGCAGTTTTTTTCCAGCTGAGCTGTGGAGTGTGTTTCGGAATCCTCCATTACTGCAGGCCCTAAGTTTGAAACTTGCTCATCATCAGTCATATAGCAATTTCCCTTTCCCTAGCTTGTTTGATCTGAAAATGGATTTATCCACCTCTTGCAACTGCGAGTTCCACTGATCAGTTGAAGACTAAAATGAAATTCCTGCTGGTGTATGTAGCAACGGGGTGCAGAAACAAAGAGTCTCGCAAGACTGCCAGTTGCAAGAATAAATGAATTTAAGATTTATTACTTCTGGCAATCAAAGCAATTCTGAGCACATCTGGCCATTGCAGAGGTTATGATGTTAACAAAATAAAAGTCTGACACTAATACTGATGAAGTACCAGGAAGGAAGAGAAAAGCAATCTACAGGTACTGTAGTGTTACTCAAGATAGAATCAGTAAGGAGAACCAACAGTAAGGAAAAACAGGAGAGCCAGCGTGGTGTAGTGGTTAAGAGTGGTAGACTCATAATCTGGTGAACCGGGTTCGATTCCCTGTTCCTCCACATGCAGCTGCTGGGTGACCTTGGCCCAGTCACACTTCTCTGAAGTCTCTCAGCCCCACTCACCTCACAGAGTGTTTGTTGTGGGGGAGGAAGGGAAAGGAGAATGTTAGCCACTTTGAGTCCCCTCGGGTAGTGATAAAGCGGGATATCAAATCCAAACAAGTTGTCCTTCTGCCTATAACATACCAACAGTTGGATTTGGGGCAGTGTGACTAGATTGGTTGCAATGAGTGCAGAGCCTCAGGGATGCCTCAGAGGGCACTGCAAATACGATGCAGAATGGAAGGCAAGAGGCAGGGGTGCAGAATTTTGGCATTGAACAGGCCACCACTGAAATTTGAGATGCCACCCCCTGGTTCTGGTAACCTAGTGCAAGTGTTGTTGCTTTACTCCCAACAATATCTTCTTGTGGAACTTTCACCAAAGCTTCTGATGTTTTAGAAACAATGGTTGGCATCCAACTAAATTGTTTAGGCAGGGCAAGGATTTCTCATTGTGCAGTGGAATTCACCCTCCTCTCCCTGTATATATATAGCTTCCTAGGTTCTGCTCCAAAGTGATGAGGGAAACCCCCGGAACAGATTTAGGAGGGACATGGAGGGTGGAGAGGGGGGATTTCCATTCCACAATCACCAATGGAATGAGTTAGTTGGATACCACTCAATACTTCCTTGTTGTTTATAACCAGGACACCTGTATTTTAACTTTGAAATCCCTCTTTTCTATTTAATTTTAATAACATTCCTGCTTAAACCCCAAGGGACTGGCTAGGATACAAATGGAAATAATCAAACAAGACATGTCAGTAGGTTTTTCTCTACGGAGAGGTTGATTGCAGCTACCATCCTCCATTTGTTTATTTTAAGCCACAGTGAGGACTAGTAACTTGCATAGTTCTTTTTTAATTGAAATGAAATGCTGAGGAGAATACTGTGACCCATGCTGAGAAACATATGATAAAAAGCACACAGGCCTGCATTTCCAGCAGTGGTAGTCCATGGGCATCTTAAATCCTGCGTGACACTAAAATTCGGTGCCCCCTGACCTCCCTACCTTCCATTCCACATTGTTGTTGTGGTGTCCCCTGTGGTGCCCCTGAGGCTCCACACCCAGTGCGACCGAACTGGTTGTGTTCCCCTAAACCCGCCTCTATTTACAGAATAAGAAGAGGCAATCTGATAACTGAATGGGTGGGCAGGGGAATGAATGTATGGCGCTCGCTGCTGCATGGCGCCCACTGATTGATACCTCCAGATTTCATGGAACAGATGAGGGAGCTCTAAAAGCTGCGACAAGGGATATCTGACAATGGTTTCCCTGCTTCAAAATGCAGGCATATGTGGGGAAGGTGAATATATCATGCCACGCTGCTATCCAATGCACATGCTAAAAAGGAGGAGGAAGAGGGGGCTGAGTCCAGGTCTTTTTTGCTCTGTGGGAGGAAAAATGACTCACTCTCTCTCTGGCAACACGGGTGGTACCTTCATAAGCTGCTAGAGTGAAACAATGGGGTTTCCTTCTGCTCCTGCTTTGAATGCGCTCCTTTTTCATTTGTTTTATTTTGCTCCACCTCAAGGAGTTCCTTGTCCTCTGTGTTTTGGGAGGAGAGAGAAATTGAATGTGACAGCTGCATCTGTTCTGTGGATTTCCTGGAGTGATATCAGATTGGTGGCTGCACTGGGCCAGGCAGCATTTAAATTAATGCATCCTTTTTCGAGGCAGGTGGTCCCGGGGTGAATCAAAATGCTCGTGGCTCCCTGCTCAAGATCTCCAAAGAGCTTTATAAATATCAATTAGCTTGGTCCTAATGCATGCCTCCGAGGGGATGCTTAATGCCATATAACATAAATAATGCCTGTAAGAAGGTTAGCAGGACGACCCATCACATAACATTATTTGTGGCTCCCCCACAAGCTGGCTAGGTGCACAGATGGATTCCTATTTCAGCAGAACCATCCCTGATGCAACCAGTCCCTTATCTTATACCAGAGGTAGGGAACCTGTGTCCCTTCAGGTGATGTTGGACTATAACTCCCATCAGCCCTGGTCAGCCTGGCCAGTGGTCAGATATGATGGTAGTTGTAGTCCAACAACATTTGGAGAGCTGCAGATTCTACAACTCCATCTTACAGTCACATTGTATATTTAATGCAGCAGCATCTCATTACTAATTGAAAAAGAAACCAGAAGAGCATTGCTGTTCTCAGATGATAGTGTACTATCCATAATCCTGCAGCTGCAGAAGCAGCAGTAGTGTAACAGTAGTAGTAGTAGTAATAATAATAATAATAATAATAATAATAATAATAATAATAATAATAATAATATGTTTCTGAGACTTCACAAGCTTTTTTCCCCAGCTGGAACTCACTGGACCTCAGTTCCAGCACTCTCAGGTGAGGGCTATTATAAGAGAACAAGAGTGAATTCATGGTGAGTTCCAGCACCTCTTTTTCTAGAAAAATAGCACTGAGAAAAAACATAATAAAACATTAAACATTCAAAAAATTCCCTATACAGGGCTGTCTTCAGATGTCTTTTCAAAGTTGCATAGTTGCTTATCTCCTTGGCTCGGGGGTTGCATAACTCCATACCGTCCAACATTGAAATAGGGACATCCTACCATACCCTCCAACATTTCTCCAATGAAAATAGGGACATCCTAAGGGAAAGCAGGGCATTCCAGGATCAAATTGGAAACTGGGAAGGCTTCTGTAAATCTGGGACTGTCCCTGGAAAATAGGGACACTTGGAGGGTCTGCAACAGGGCAACATCCTCTGATACACCTGAATGCAGCAGCAAGGATATTATTGGCTGTTGTTTTTCTCAGTGTGCAGTTGCATACAAAATGTGGAGTTGCAGGGAAATGGTGCAGTGGGAAAGCTGATAATGTGCAGTTTAACAAATGGGTGGGTGGGGAAATTAAACCTGTTAGGCATATGTGTTTATTAATCACTTCAGTGACAGGCAATGTCAGGGGCAGCATGGACACAAATCATAGTCATTGTAGGAGGAATTATTCTATTCAGAGACAGGTTCAAAGTTAGGAGTTCAAGAAAGTTCTTGATTATCTCCATAAATAGTGTTTGTCTAAAACGAACCTTAATAGGGTAGCCATTAAGCTGTAACCCTCATCAAGGGTAAACAAATAAAGTTCTAGTTTTGTTCCAAAAGTGCCTCATTCTTACTTTGATCACATAATTGCAATACCTTGGTCTGGTTATCAAGAAACGCTGCCACGTACAGATAATAACAGACCCTTTAAGTATTCTGACAGGGAGAGTGTGAGCTTTTAAAGTCTCACCAAAATCCAGTCACGCTCCCATCTTCACTGAGGGGGTTTGGCACAGTCTCCCATCAGGGTAAGGCAGTATTAGCTGAAGTTGTGCAGGCTGCATTTCATCCCTTTGTGCACACACAAAGTCAACTCTAATCTAAGGACCCTTCCTTGGAGACTGCTTTCACTGGAATCTGCAGCTTTTACTTGAAAGCTAAGATATTTAGGATTAGGAGAGAAAATGCAACCAAATGTTGAAAAAAATTGATTGCTGTGAACTTGTTGCTCAAGCATTGAAAGAGTGAGATCATGGATGTTGTGTGTGTGTGTGTTTTAAGGGCTCCCTCCCCTCTTTAAGAAATGGTTTCAGCTCTCCTTGCAGCTGGAGAGAAAGAGAGCTGTAGCATTGACTTTGTGGGATGTTGCTGTGCTGCCAAGTCCTCTAAGACCTCTAAGACCTTCTCAAGGCCTTGCAACAGAAACAGGACTGGCAGGCAGAAACACAATGGAAGCCGAAAAGTCAAGCCAAGGCTCATGGCTGGAGCAAATCCTGGAAGGCCACAACTGAGCAGCTTTTGTTTTGCAGAGTATTTTTTAAAAGGTCAGTATATCTCGTTTTTGGCTGGCGATATACCGGTAAGTCATATTTCTGGGGATATCTCATACTAGCAAGTTACAGCATATAGTATTGAACTTTAAAAGTTGACCATTAAAAAACCCCCACCGGTAAATAATGCACAATCCATATGGATGGGAACAAAGGAAGTCACTCTATACTGAGCCAAACCAATGGTTCATTAGTTCAGTATTACCTAACCTGAGTGGCAGTAGATCTCCTGCATTTCAGGCAGAGGAGGATTCCCAGCCCAGCCTGCAGATGCGTGGGACTGAACAGGACGCCTTCTGCATGCAATAGAAACTGAGCTCAATAGAAACAATGTTGGTTTGTTTTACATTTATACCCCACCTTTCAATATCATAGTTTTCGTCCTTCCCATTTTATCCTCAGAAGAATCCTGCATGGTAGGTTAGATTGAGACTGAGTGACTCGCCCAACGTCACCCAGTGAACTTCATGGCTGAGTGGGGATTTGAACCCTGCTCTCCCAGGTCCTGATGTTGGGAAAGATGGAGGGCACAAGGAAAAGGGGATGACAGAGGACAAGCTGGTTGGATACTGTTCTCAAAGCTACCAGCATGAGTTTGACCAAACTGTGGGAGGCAGTGGAAGACAGGAGTGCCTGGCGTGCTCCGGTCCATGGGGTCACGAAGAGTCGGACACGACAAAACGACTAAACAACAACTCCCAGGTCCTGGTCCAGCCACCTATACCACCTCAGCTCTCAATAGCCATGGGCCAGAAAGCCCAGATGTGTATGAGAAGCTAGGTTTGACTAGGACTCTGCACATGCTCCAAGGTGTTTAGTTTGGTTTTGCTGTGAGCAATGAGAATGGCGATGTAAGTGCATGTAATCAAAGGACGTTCAAACAAAGTATAAGCTGAAGCCTTGTATCATTTTATTAGGGGAGAAGCCTCTCCATAGTACTGAGTGCATAGTGACTGCAATGACCTAGAACTGAACCTCCTCCTTGACCACAACATTTATATGCAAGCCTACATAATGCTCTAGAATCAATGCCATATCTAATGCAGGTGACATTTATAATTCAGCCAT